>NC_136902.1:63189607-63442565 GCF_949606895.1 Notothenia rossii
TTAGTGTTAACAGAATGTAAAGGTAACATGCATAAACTTTCATGTGTTAATAATATAATGAGCATGGATAAAGAGATTCCCACATTAACAAACACTTTCACAAGGACAGTAAACTAGTCATGTTTATGTGTGTGTGTGTGTGTGTGTGTGTGTGTGTGTGTGTGTGTGTGTGTGTGTGTGTGTGTGTGTGTGTGTGTGTGTGTGTGTGTGTGTGTGTGTGTGTGTGTGTGTGTGTGTGTGTGTGTGTGTGTGTGTGTGTGTGTGTGTGTGTGTGTGTGTGTGCTTGCATGCGTGTGTGCGTGCTAGGCTGGAAACGGCCCTGTCTGACTGGCCAACTAGGAACACTATGGTGTTTCTCAATGTCGAGGACGCTTGCTTGGTAGCACATGTCTTCCGAGTCACTTGCTTCAGAACCGAGGCAAGAATGCTTCCTAGCTTCGGAAAACGAAGAATAGAGGAACAGGCTAACATGTGTGCAGGTGTGCGTCATATGCGAGGCCCCGCCTTAAATGGAGCGCGATTTCCGCCAAAGATTTGGAAATTGTTCAGTGCGCAAAGCTTTGTGGGGGATTTTAAGACCAGGGTAGAATTCCAAGTATGCTGGACATTGGAACAGTGTGTGTGTGTGTGTGTGTGTGTGTGTGTGTGTGTGTGTGTGTGTGTGTCTGTGTGTGTGTGTGTGTGTGTGTGTGTGTGTGTGTGTGTGTGTGTGTGTGTGTGTGTGTGTGTGTGTGTGTGTGTGTGTGTGTGTGTGTGTGTGTGTGTGTGTGTGTGTGTGTGTGTGTGTGTGTTTGTGGGAGTATGTGATAAGACAAAGACAGGTTGTTTGCTGTCTCTTTCTGTGCTGCCTGGCCATTAAAGGTAAACTGGTATCTGATGAAGGCTCGGCTGGAAACGGCCCTGTCTGACTGGCCAACTAGGAACTGTGTGTGTGTGTGTGTGTGTGTGTGTGTGTGTGTGTGTGTGTGTGTGTGTGTGTGTGTGTGTGTGTGTGTGTGTGTGTGTGTGTGTGTGTGTGTGTGTGTGTGTGTGTGTGTGTGTGTGTGTGTGTGTGTGTGTGTGTGTGTGTGTGTGTGTGTCTGTGTGTCTGTGTGTGTGGTTGTTTTGGCACTGGCTGGTCAAGCGGCTCTTCTTAAGTCTACTGAATGTCCATCCTAAGGGTTCTAGCATTAAACAGTATGAATCAACACAAAACAAAAGAACCCCTGTACATGTCATTTAGAAGGTCTGAGGGTTAACTGAGGCAAAAGTCTGCGAGTGTCAGGTCAGGTGGAAGGTTTAACTTCTCGTTAGGCTGTGTGACTGTGTTTGCTCACTCTGCTACTCCATTGCCCTGGGAGACTGGAGGAGAAAGGTACATGGATAAAGTCATTTTGAACTGAAAAAGACACTGCATTAAAAATGCATGCATCGTACATACAGTAATGAGCTCGTCGGAAATTAAACACTAGCTTCTGACTGATGCAATTTCCAGTGTCATAAATCAGTCAACACTTAACTATACATAGACTTCTGGAAAACAAAGTGATTTGTCAGCAACAAATGATTAATATATTTGGGGATGAGACATCTGATGTGCTCATTATGTTCTGGCAAGGCTCTGCAGATATTTGCTTGAGACAAAAATCATATCTGATAGGTTGTACATAGATTACCATTCTGACACATGACCAAAAAAATCAGTGCCTAAAAATTGTATGTAGTGAAAGATATGCAGGTTTACTGTCATTCTTCATTTTTGTTACACAGCTAGGTTGAATACTTTTCTGATTTGGGCATCCGGAGGTCAGAATATTTATATGATATAATAATAATAAATATATTATATATTAGGGGTGCATGGAACATTGGATATATGCTGCCTGAACTATCCCCAGTTAAGAAAAGCAAATAGAAAAAGCAGAGGAAAACTGCGCAAGAAAAGGAAAGAGGAAATCACTGGATGATGAGAAATTAGCAGAAGAAGACAGACAGGAGATAAGGCAGAAGAAGACAGACAGGAAGTAAACACTTAGGGGAATTTGGTCTGCTCTGGCATTGTTTAAAGACTGGTGAATGAAAAAGAAAATGTGAACCGACTTGTAACCAGGCAGAAAACCTAGATCAGCGCTTCCATCGTTTAAGATATTTTGCTATCGCCCACTTCCACCTGTTGCTACGCAGTAGAATGGACCATTGTCTCTCAGTGGAAGCAATACATTCATTTTAAATCATCAGTTAAACCAAAGTTGAGCCTGCAGCGATGTAAGTGCATGCATAGTTCCTGCAAAAAAGCAGAATCCAGACTTATACTGACTGACTAGAACTAATTTCTAAACGAAAGGCTACACACACACTCTCCCACATACACAAACACACACACACAGCAAATAACTGGACCATTGGCAGCAGCTTCTTTGAAGCCTGAGCGACTCTGGATGCTCCTGGCTGGGCCCAACGCTGTTATGATATATATAGATAGATAGATCCAAATATTCTACAATTATCAGTTATAGGAAACACAACAATAACTACCTTGTTATGACAATCATACAAAAAATAGACAACTGTGGCCTGTGTGACGAAGCCAGTTCAACATACCCTGGATATATTTGAGGTACAAGGCTTAACTAACCCTAACAAACGCTATCTCGCTAAGCGGTCCTACGACACTGGTTATCAACTCGGTAAATCAACCTAGGGTTTCTCTCTCCAGCTGAGAGCGCGTTCACGTGAAAGGGGCGGGGTTAGAAACATTTGACCAATCACAAACCTGGAAAAGTGTAATGACAGCGAGCGTCATACTTCATGAATGAAGATTGAAGAGTAAACTATTGTTTAAGTGCAAAACAACTAATTTCTCCTGCTAAGTGAAGAACTGCACTCAAAACTACATAAACACTTACCAAAATGCAAACTTTAGCACCAAATATAACACACTTCATTCATAATACTAGATTGTTTGACCACCCAACTACACACTGCTGAGCATAATCTAAAGCACTTTCATCTTTTATGGGCTATGCTCGTACATAGAGGTTTCTGCAGAGAAAGATTGCTTGAGTTTACAGAAATACAGTAAATGAAGAAATACAAATTAGTTTTTGAAAACAAATCACATTTTATTCAAATATCACATTGTGCAACATTCATCTCAGCACATAGTTACTATGTGTGATTGTTTGCCAAAACCAAGTTTGTAACTGCTGCTACCTGTGCCTCATTGAAAATCATTAGCTTTCCACCTGCACCTCTTTGTTTTTCAGTCCTTCAGATAAGCAACAAAGATATTGGTATATTATTATATTGATATTGGTTGGTCAGTGTCTGTGTTGCATAAAAGTAAGTTTACGACAGTACATTGTGCAGGATTTGTGTTCAGTTATAGTATGCAACATGCCAACAATTCAGTTACAGTAATGAAGTAAATACGTTTCACACAACAGATATAAGCACTGATATATCATGATTATGCAGGGCGAAAAACTGGTAACTAACCTGTTTTCAAGTCTAAGTGTCCGGATTACAGAGGCGACAGTAAATCGGAGAACCCTCTGTCCAGCCTCTCTCATCGTCAAACCATGGTTGATAACATTTCATTTCATTAGAGAGTATTCTTCTTTGTCCACGTCCTCTCCCTCCAGCTCTACCTCTACCTCTCATTCTTCCTCCTCTCACTCTCACCCCACCTCTTCCTCCTCCTCTCACTCTCAGCCCAGCTCTTGCTCTTGCTTCCATGTTGGCTTCCATTGTTGCTGTAAGAAAGTATTCACCTGTGGTCTTTTTATAGTGCTAACATCCTGATTGATGAGCCAACAATTATGCTATCAGGTGTTTGGTCAGGTGGAATGTGTTTCTTGATCATTGGTCCATGTGTGAGGCATTTTCAGAGTTCGTACGGGTGCTTGAAATCCTTGAAAATGCTTGAATTTTTACGAGGTGTTTTCATAACTTGAAAAGTGCTTGAATTTTGGGAATGGTGCTTGGATTTGAGATAAAGTGCTTGAAATTGTAAATGCTTTACTTTTACAATAAATTGCTGTCTGACTGAATAGCTCGCTTTTTAGATTAAAAGAAAATAAAGAAGTCGGAGCGAGCTTAGTTGCTTCGCTTCTACATAAAACAGCTCCGTTCCGGCCTTCCCGCGCTATGCGCGCGACCTGCAAGTGTTTTATTTTGTGTGACCTGGGCATTCTAATGAGAGAATGACAGTATGCCAGGAGGTTGCTGTTTTAATGAGCGTTGGCTATCCGAAAAGAAATACAAGCTGTGGCTAAAACGAGGATAAACCCAACGATTCGCCTTCTGCATAGTTTGCCACAAAGAATTTCAATTATTCGCGATGGGAGTCTGCGCTGACGAGCCATATGAAAGGTAAGCCGTAGTAGAGCATCTTGGATTAGGCTAACGTTGCATGTTAAGTTTGTTTAAGCTAGTAACGTTAGCAAACTCGATGTGGGATAATAGCTTATGCAGGTGACAATAATAAAAAGGAGCCTACCTATGTCAGTATGTGCGACAGTCACCATCCTGTGGTTTTCAGAGGATGAAGCACATAAAAGCAATGTATTTCTACTGGTAGTATTTTTCGTGCCTAAACTTGCTCCATCGAAATCAGTCACATTGACCCGAAGACACATTTTGAGTTATACTCTGTTGGAAAGAGGATATTCCTAGCTTTCTAACAAAGGAAACATATTTTCGTTTGTATTACTGGTCTGGGGGAAGCTCGCGAGTGTGTGCGTGTGTTTGTGTATTTTTGCGTTCGTGTGTATTGTGTTAGTTTCCCGGGGAAAACACTCACGAGAAACACCGGCTGTTGTTATGCCTGCTTTGACGTAAAGTTACTCCGTTCTCCGCTTGTAATTATGCCGTTACAAGCTTCAAAGTTGTATTTATCATCTGAATTTGCCGAAACAAGTTTAATATTCTGGAAGCCAAGACTTTGTTTATTTGAAATCAGATGAAAACAAACTGTAACGGACCCTGCCGTGTTATCTATGATTACTATACATCATACATTCATAATGTCAGCGGGAGGGAGGGGGGAGCATCGCTACGTAAAAGCATTAGTGCGAGGGAGAGCTGTCATCTTCCCTTTACAAGCTTCAAACATGTATTTATCGGGAGATTTTGGCAATAAAAGTTTCATATTCTGAAAAAAATTCCCTGGAAACCTCCAAAACTCTTACACAAAAAGAGGATCTCTGCACACGCTTTTTTTTATATCAGCTTTGTGTTTCAATGGTTTTGCCACTGTAAAACCCAATGTTGCTCTTTAGTTATCATGACTCATTTTTACTTGTCAATACAACACAGATTTGTGCAAAAAGTCATTTTAACTTAAAATAATTAATTGATAACGTCTCAACCACATGGAAGTTGACTCAATTAAGACCCTTTGTTATGTTAACAAGATAAATCAAGTTGAGTCTAGTTGAGTTGACAAATGCACAAAAGTTATAGACTTGTGCGTCATCACGCTGTACGCTGTGTAGCACGTTTTGCGTCCTTCCCTGCTAAGCGCGCGCATTGTTCGGTGGATGGAACAACGCCAGAGACTGAATATACATCGTATTTTAACAAGGTGAGTGTAAATGTTATATTGATAGCTTACAAGTAATATTTAAGACATGTTTTACGTTTTTTAATTGGTTACATTATCGTCCGTGTTGCCCGTTTATTGAAAACGGAACAGCAAAACTTTTGGTGAAATTCACAGTGGGAATAGCTAACAGCTTAGCAGCCCGAGTTAGCTAGCTGCTAGCAAACAGCGCAGCCATTCCCTCCTGTTTGACTTGTTGATTAGTTTGTTTCCCAGACTTTTTAATTTAAATTACCCCCTGCCCAGTTTGGTGTGCGTATTGAGAATGTCTTTTTTATTTCATTAAAAAATTGTGTTCTTCAAACTTTTAATTGCTATAGTTAAAATGAGTTGCACGTGCACTAAATAGGCTATGAGTAAACCATGGTGGAGAATTTTTCGGACAACAGTTAATAGGATGCGTTTAATTTTTACTTATTATACACATATATATATACACATATATTTGTGTGTGTAGTTTTTTTCACATGCTGTTGCAATTGGTTGCAACAACTAGTAACGTTAGAAAAACTACAACACCACACCGGATCTAGCTAGACTGGAAACAAGACAATAGGCACGCCGTTTGGCAGCCGGCCAATAGTAGTAGGCTAACGTTACGGTTCGAGTGAGTGGCGAGCGCGATACGACGAAATGGATGATAAAAAGATTCAGAGAAATGGCCCGCCTTGCACGCAAGTACTTAGCAGCACCGGCAACATCACTACCTTCTGAGAGGTTGTTTTCAGTGTCTGGGCATGTTGTGCAAAAGAAGCGAGCTTCACTGTTGTCTGAAAATGTCAACAGGTTTGTCTGTTTGAGTAGCTGGCTGAAAGCAAAGAAGTTGTAGGCTTACCTGTAAAGGTAAGCCTACAACTTCTTTGCTTTCAGCTTTCAGTTTTATTGGTTACCTAACTGTTACCGTTCATTGTTTCTGAAATACGTTTTCTGACTGCTATGTTCACAGCAAACTTTAGAAAAAGGAAATATTAAGCCATGGTTTAACTTTATAATTGTATTTTGTACTGCCCTGTTTGCATGTTGCTTCTAATAAAAGAAACATGTGCATAAAGCAAGCCAATCCACTTTTCCATGTTCATAAGAGCATTAAAATGAAAAAAAATAATGGGACAAAAATAAATCAAGGGACATTTAGAATAGATAAAATTGTGTGATTAATTGCGATTAATTGTGAGTTAACTATGACATTCATGCGATTAATCGCGATTAAATATTTTAATCGTTTGACAGCACTAATATATATAGCTTTGAGGAAAATATAACATGCTTATTAAACTACCATGTAATATCTCTGTCCTAATTCTTTCTTACTTTTCTTTTTCCAGGTGTACATGATCAAGATCCAAACGTGAATGCGGTGGATTTGTAAGTTTTGTACCTATTACTCAGGAAATCGCAAAAGAATAATTGAACATTATAGAGCCATTCTTGGACATCATGGAAGAAATTGCCCTTTGCCCTGTATCTACAGTGACTGTCCGCTAGTTTTCCGATCACAGGAATCCCTTAATAAGCATTTAAGAGAACATGGACTTTCACATCATGGACCTGTTGGAGGGTTAAACCTTAAAATTAACTGTCAATTGTGTGACTTCAATTATCCAGTGACTATAAAACAGTACTTTGGTCATCTTGGGAAACATCTTAGAAACAAAGAGACAGTTACCTGCCCTTTTAATCACTGTTCTCACGAAACAAGAAATTACACTACCTTTACTTCGCATAAAAGTCGTTTTCACAACAATGCCACACTACAAGACTTGAAATCTGAGCTTATTACTCAAACACATTTAGGCGTGGAACTTGTGGCTGATCAAGTGGTTTCAGATGTCAGTGATGCAGAATGTTCTGAGGATGAGATTGTAAATGAGCTGGAGGATACCTCTGATAAAGTTCAAGCAAGACTTGCGTCTTTACTTCTGCGATTGGAAACTGTTTTACATGTCTCAAAGACTGCAGTTCAGCAAATAGTTACAGAATTTAGGGATATTGGTGTTTTATTGAGTGAGGTAAACAAAAATACTCTTGATAAAGCATTAAGGCAGAATGGATGTACCATTGATGAAAACACTATACATTTAGTAAAGGATACCTTGTGCCAGGCAAATCATTTTAGCTGTCTTTCAGAGGGTGGGTCTTTGTCAACTGACAAAAGGAGGTCATCTTTTTTCAAAGAAAACTTCAGTTTAATCAACCCAGTTGAATATGTTTTAGATTTTTCATCAAAAAAAACATTTGTTTATGTGCCAATCTTGCGTGTTCTTCAAGCGTTATTGAATAGGGGTGATGTAATTGACAGAGTTTTGGAAGAAAACCGAAAATCACCATCTGGCCAGTATAAGTCTTTTTTTGATGCATCGTACTGTAAAGAAAATCCACTTGTTAATGGTGAAGATCTAAGTATTTCTTTGGGCTTGTATATTGATGACTTTGAGATCTGTAACCCTTTAGGCACCTCAAGAAAGAAACATAAGCTGTGTGCAATCTATTGGATAATTGGCAATTTGCCTGTAAGAGACAGATCATCATTGTCTACTATATATCTGGCTGCCCTATGCAAAAGTCAAGATATTAAAACATTTGGTTATGGTCCAATTGTTCAACCACTGCTGAGAGACCTACAGTTGCTTGAAAAGGAAGGAATTTACATCGACAGGTTAGGAACCAGTGTCAGAGGCACAGTGCTATACATTTCATCAGATAATTTGGGGGCACATTCATTTGCTGGCTTTCAGGAGTCCTTTAATGTGGACAAGCTTTGCAGATTTTGCCTTGCAAGTCGAAAAGATATTCAAACTTGTTCTGTAAGAAGTGGGTCATTTGTATTGAGAACGATAGAGTCACATAACCTGAACCTGTCTGAGCTTAAAGAAAACACAAATTTGAAAAGTGTAAATGGTGTAAAACGTGAATGTGTTCTAAATGAACTACAATACTTTCATTGTATAACAGGGTTTCCACCTGACTTTTTGCACGACCTATTTGAAGGCATTGTACCCTTTGAGCTGTGTTTGTGTTTGAAAAAATTCATTGACAGGAAATATTTCACATTAGATAATTTAAATACTGCCATACAGTACTTCCCTTATAAGTACTCTGACAAAACCAATTGTCCTCAAAAAATTTCTGTACATTTTCATTTGTCTGGAACCATAGGAGGAAATGGCCACGAGAATTGGACTCTGTTAAGGTTGTTGCCATTAATTATTGGTGATGATGTCCCTGAAAATGATGATGCATGGTCTCTGATTCTGGAACTGAAAGACATTGTTGAAATCTTGGCATCGTCCGCTTTTACAGATGAAAGCATCTGTTACCTAGAAGCAAAGATCTTTGAACATAGGAAACTTTTAACAGATGTATTTCCTGATGTGAAACTCAAACCCAAACATCATTTTCTAGAGCATTATCCCCATCTGATTCGTTGCTTTGGACCTGTGGTTGACTTCTGGACATTTCGCTTCGAAGCAAAACACAGTTTTTTCAAGAAAGCTGTTCGTGATATTAATAACTTCAAGAACATTGTGTTGTCTCTGGCCAACAGACACCAGCTTATGTTGGCATACCATTTTGACATGCCTTGCCTGTTCAAGCCAGCAGTAGAAGTAGAGAGGACAACACACAATTCCCTTGAAAATGTGCCCCTCCCAGTCAAACTAGCTATTCAGCACAAATTCAGTCATCCGACCACTATATCACTTGCCACAACAGCCTTAATACATGGAAAAAAATATGTAAAGGGGATGTTTGTATCATTTGGAAGCACAAGTGGACTCCCTGATTTCTGCCAAGTCCTGTACATTGTGATAGTGGACAACAAGGCATTCGTTGTTCTTCAACCTTTCTCTGGTTGTTACCTGGACCACTATAGATGTTATGAAGTTTGCAGTGCTGAGGATTCCCAACTGGTTGTGGTCGACCCTGCAGAGCTGAACCACTACGTCCCCCTGACAGCCTACGTGGTGCAAGGCAGACTCCTGATTTCTCCCAAGGCATTCCTGCTTATTTTCAGGATAATTTAAGTAATAATAATTGTCTTATAGGCCTTAGTTTCATTAACAACTCTACCTTATGTTCTATACTTTTATATAGTTCATTATTTTACTACCATTGTTTTTAAATAATAAAAAATAACCTTCTTTACATCTTAACAGGGTTTAAACAAAATCTTAAATTGATAGTCTACGGCAAGGCCACAACGCCTTGCATTGCACTCTCCTACAGCAAAACCCCATACTTAGTTGACTGAAGCCCCGTCCTTTTCCCATCTACACTAAATCTCTTCACCGAAAATAGCAGATCTACAAGCTCACAACATGTCAGACATAGTGAGCTTGTAGATCTGTAATTTACACAGAATGTTCCCAATATTGGGATATAGGCCTCATGTGGTTAAATTACTTACTAGGTCGGGGTTCTACTATGACATGTCATCATTACTTTGCCTTGTTTATAAGAAAATGTATATTTGTTTTGTTCTTTTTAGATTCACCATGTTGCTGCGTGTCATCCTAACCGAAGAGGACATTCGGAGGGTCACCATTGAGAACATGCCCGACACGGTTGATGACCTGCACTTGATCCTCAAAAACAAGCTTGGATTGGAAGGAGTTTTGAGGGTACAATTTCAAGATCCAATGTTCAATAACGAGCTTTGCAACTTGAGTAACATGTCAGATCTCCCTAAAGATAAAGTGACTTTAAAAGTGTACAGTCATCCTCTTGAAGAACTCCAAGTTCATACAGAAGAACTTTATTATCATACAGACTCAACGTTGGACACTGCGAGCTTAACCACAACCCCTGAGTCGAGCCCCAGTCGAGTCCAGTCCACCTGCAGTCGTCACCTGCCTCAGTCATTTCAGATCCCTACTTTTGCGTTTGATACAGAGCTAAGGTTAAGGGAAGGAAATGAAGCCTTCCAGAAGGATGGAACCCTTCTTGATATCTCCAAATGCATGAAATCAGACATTTTGGAAAAAATAGCAGAAGCGGTTTATGCCTATAGCCCATACCCACAACATGAGGAATATGCTTTGGTGGCGCAAGCGCTCATCAAAAAACATCCATGTCTGAGGGAACCAGGGTCTGTCGCTGGATGGCACTGTTGGACGTTTAGTTTAAAGTTTAAAATGGGTAACTTCAGACAAAAGCTCCGAGAGGCTGGATGCCCAGAGCTCAAGATCAACTCACTCAACTCACGGTCATCCAGCACATCTGGGAAAAGAACTCTTAAGAGGGCTAGAAAATCAGAAGTCAACTTCTTGCCAGACATCCCGGAAGGAAAAACAAAACACTCCCTTGACGAAGAAAGGACAGCAATGCTCACAGAAATGAAGAAGAGGAAGGTTGATTGGAAGCAAATTCAAGCGATGATGACCAGCACCTTCTCTTTGCGGAGAAAGGAAATCTTAGAGGAGGAGCCACCTGTGGCTGACATCAAAGATAAATGGCCAGCACTGTTCTCTGAACGTCAGGTAAAGTACTTCTCTATTTCAAATGTGATTGAGGAAGATCAGATTGGAGGCTGATTAAGAATAGAAAGATATGTTGTACACAATGGCTAATGTCTGCTGTCATGAAGATTATACAGTTATATACATACAGTATATCAGTGATATTGAATTTACAGCCAATCCCTCGGCTTGTTCTTTGCTTCTTTTATGCCTACTAGATTGAAGCAGAGTTTGCTCGCCTCACCACTGTTGACCTGAAAGGCTGCCTCTTCGCTGGTCTTGACAAGTATCTGCAGAGGTTCATTGATATCTACAAAGCCAAGCCTGGTGTGGTGGAGCTGAAGAAGCTGTTGACAACACTCAGTGATGTACAGGACTGTTTCAGAAAATTAGAATATTGTGATAAAGTTCTTTATTTTCTGTAATGCAATTAAAAAAACAAAAATGTCATACATTCTGGATTCATTACAAATCAACTGAAATATTGCAAGCCTTTTATTATTTTAATATTGCTGATTATGGCATACAGCTTAAGAAAACTCAAAAATCCTATCTCAAAAAATTAGAATAGTTCCTCAGACCAAGTAAAAAAAAAAGATTTATAACAGCAAAACACAATCAAACATTTGAAAATGTCCATTAATGCACTCAGTACTTGGTTGGGAATCCTTTTGCACGGATTACTGCATCAATGCGGCGTGGCATGGAGGCAATCAGCCTGTGGCATTGCTGAGGTGTTATGGATGCCCAGGATGCTTCAATAGCGGCCTTTAGCTCATTAGCATTGTTGGGTCTGGTGTCTTTCAGCTTCTTCTTCACAATACCCCACATATTCTCTATGGGGTTCAGGTCAGGGGAATTTGCAGGCCAATCGAGGACAGTAATGCCATGGTCAGTACACCAGTTACTGGTGGTTTTGGCACTGTGGGCAGGTGCCAGATCATGCTGGAAAATGAATTCCTCATCTCCATAGAGCTTTTCAGCAGACGGAAGCATGTAGTGCTCTAAAATCTCTTGGTACACAGCTGCATTTACTCTGGGCTTGATGAAACACAGTGGACCAACACCAGCAGCTGACATGGCTCCCCAAACCATCGCTGACTGTGGGAACTTCACACTGGATTTCAAGCAACTTGGATTTTGCTCCTCTCCAGCCTTTCTCCAGACTCTGGCGCCTTGACTTCCAAATGAAATACAAAACTTGCTTTCGTCTGAAAAGAGGACTTTGGACCACTGTGCAACTGTCCAGTGCTTCTTTTCCTTAGCCCAAGTCAGACGCCTCTTCCGTTGTCTTGAGTTCAGAAGTGGCTTGACCATGGGAATACGGCTATTGTAGCCCATTTCCCGGACACGTCTGTGAACAGTGACTTTTGATACCTGGACTCCAGCTTCAGTCCACTGTCTTTGAAGCTCCCCCAAATTCTGGAAGCGACTCTTCTTCACAATGCTGTTAAGGCTGCGGTCATCTCTCTTGGTTGTGCAGCGTTTCCTGCCACATTTCCCCCTTCCAACAGACTTTTTGTGGATGTGCTTTGAAACTGCACTCTGTGAACAGCTTGCTCTTTGAGAAATTTCTTTTTGTGTCTTACCCTCCTGATGGAGGGTGTCAATGACGGTCCTCTGGACAGCAGTCAGATCAGCAGTCTTCCCCATACTTGTGATTTAGTTTACTGAACCAAGCTGAGTGTTTTTCAAGGCTCAGGAAACCCTTGCAGGTGTTTCGAGTTAATTAGACGATTCAAGTGATTCGTTGAACACCCTACTAGTATACTTTTTCATGATATTCTAATATTTAGAGATAGGATATTTGAGTTTTCTTAAGCTGTATGCCATAATCAGCAATATTAAAATAATAAAAGGCTTGCAATATTTCAGTTGATTTGTAATGAATCCAGAATGTATGACATTTTTGTTTTTTTAATTGCATTACAGAAAATAAAGAACTTTATCACAATATTCTAATTTTCTGAGACAGTCCTGTAAGTATGCTTACGTGATATTTTACACTGTTTTTCTGTTAAAAAAAGTTCTTATAGTAAATGTTACTATAGCGTTGGTTCAGTAACAGGCTTCTCCCAGTCCCTGTCTCTCCAGCTCTTTATAAACAGCAAATGTACTTTCACACAGGTCAATGGTGTCATCCAATTAGGAGAAAGAACCGCTTTATCAGCTTCAATTTGATAGTTTTTACAATTTTGTCTGCAGCTCTCACTCACACTCACACACACTTATCATTTATTTACTGTTAAATACTCTATTCTGATGTTATCTGACTGAAGCTGTTCCATTGGTTGTGTATTGTCTATTATTTTTAGTGTTCCAACCAATGGAAAAGGACCGTTGTGTTGATGGGGATCCCCCACTACCTCAAAGAGGTTTCGTCCAACTTTTACAAGAAAGTTCAGGTATATTTTATTTTATATTTATATTTTCCGTCAGTGCAGATCAGGCCCCCATTCTTACACTTACTTGTACGTATCCTGTATTTTAGGACCTAAACAGTGGGTTGGGACCAATCATGAGTAAAAGGCCCTTTCTTTGTTTCCAATTTTCCTCAAAATATTTACTTCATTTTTGAGCGCTAACCGATCCAACATGTGGCTTTGTGTGTATGTCCGTACCAGCATGGCCTCGATGGCAGTGTCCAAGCTTAGGAGTATAAATGAACTCATCGAAAGCACCGCTCATTTCACACTGGGTGGGATTTTTTTTTTTTTTTTTTTAATAAAGCCCTTAAAAAATTAGGTTTTTAAGTACTCAACAGCTCATACTCTTTTTTTTTTTTTTTTTTGTGAAGTGTTGTGAGATTGTAGGTCAGCTATTTTCATTAGTTTGGGTCCCCGGGAGTGTGTCTTAAGATAAAAAGTTTAGGAACCACTGGTGTGTTTCATGCTTAATGCTGTTGTGGCCACAACAACAGAATCAATAAAGGTTTATTTTATCACGTTTTCCACTTTGTTTAGGCCACAGATGCTGAGGAGGACATGACAAGAGGAATGATGCTGGGCATCCTCATAGTGGCAGACGGGGATGATACTGTCAGTTTCGCAGTGGTCATCGAGGAAGAAATCATCTTTCCATCAGTCAGTGATTTTCCAACAGCTGTGTCACTGCTGATGGGTCTGCTCTACGCACTCAACATCGACTATCCCAAAGGCATAAGGTACACATTTGAAGTCATTCAGAAGGTGCTCATGGACATTGGTGGAGGCCATTGCACTGCTTTGGTTCATGGCTTGAGAAACAAACTCTTGAGGAAGACCATGTAAGCTTAAAGCAGAGTTTAAGCATTGACCCTGAACTTGATGGACATTGGAGGAGTCATGGACTGAGAAATGGACTCCCATTTAAGTTTGATTGTTGGAGAACTGCACACAGCAATATTGTGTATTGTTACATGGCTTGAGATACAGACTCTTGAGGAAGCCCGTGTAAGCTTAAGGCAGAGTGTAAATATTGATACTCAAGTAGAAAATGCAAGTTCAACTGAACAAACAAAATGTGAACTTGGTATGAGAAATGGACTCTATATTTTGTTATTTTGGTTAGACATCCTGTAGATTGTGTACTGCATTTGACAATTTAATGACTTGTGCAGGTTTACATGCCACTTTGGAAGGGCACACACTGTGGATTTGTTGGGATATTTACACTGTGGATTTTGGGTATAGCGACACAGTGTATTTGGAACACAGTAACACACAGTGTATTTGGGACACATAACACACGGTGTGGATTTATTTGGGGGACACAGTAACACACAAGGTGTGTATTTATTTGGGGGGGACAGTAACACACACGGTGTGTATTTATTTGGGGGACAGTAACACACACAGTGTGGATTTGTTGCACTGAGGTTTTATCCACACTGTGTGAAACTTCAGTGTTTACTTAATCTTATTTGCGATGCATTATTTAGAATTGCACATGTTTTGATGCATTTTTTTTATTCTTTAGTTAATTGCTCTATTTGTAACTGGCTGCACATTGTTGAATGCCAACACGTTTGTTTAAGATGTCATCAAAATGAAAACTTAAATGTCGACTTAAATTTCTATAACTTGCAATGCAAAATATATTTGAGTATTGATGATTGCCTAAATAGGATGCATTAAATAATAGATAACACATCAAGTATTATGGTAGTATGATTAACTGCCCACAGTGAGATGGTAAGAAAGAACAAGGCAAGGCTATTAAAAAAAGCTTTCTGGTACAAATGTTCCATTTTGATGACATCATGTGTTGGTACTGTCTTAAAGGAGTAGTTCACCCAAAAAAGGGACTTATTTTCTATCAGTTACACACCCCATGAAGCCTTGAATTCATGGAGATTTATTTTTACTTTTGTTGGATTGGATCGTTGGATGGTTGGATTGTTGGATGATTGTCTTCTGATGCATTATTCTTGTTCCCAAAATTGTTTTTATTGAGACTCATCTGTTTTTATTAAAGATGCTTGAGTTGGATCTCAGTGTTTTTGGTTCATAAAGTTGTATCTTCAATAAAACAAGAAACATATTGGGCAGTATTTGTTGTTAAATTGTATTAGATGTCTGGGGTGAAAACTGCATTACATTTAAGCAGATAAACTCATTAGCATTGCAGTTAAATCAACCAAAAACTAAAGTAGTATTGACTTAAGGTTAAGTTATATCAACTAAAGGTATCAAGTTATATCAACTGAAGTTATCAAGTTATATCAACTAAAGGTATCAAGTTATATCAACTGAAGTTATCAAGTTATATCAACTAAAGCTATCAATTAGTGAAGTTATATAAACTTAAGTTATCAAGTTATATCAACTAAAGGTATCAAGTGCTGAAGTTAAATTAACTAAAGTTATCAAGTTATATCAACTAAAGCTATCAAGTTAGACAAACTAAAGTTGGAGTTGAGTCCAATAGCAATATTTATTTGAGTTAACTCAATTGTCTTTGTTGTCTTGACGTAAAATTCTTTCGCAGCATGGATACGCAAATATTTAAGTTGAAACAACAAGTTGGGTCTTACAGTGTAACCTTGGAGAGCCGTATGTTTACTGCCACCCTAAAAGGACCTCAAAAATGTTAAAAATGTTAATAAAGAATTTATTGAAAAGTTAGTTGGCTGATTGTTTTATATTGGCTCAGCCAGGTTATATGGGATGCCCAGTCTACTATATATGATATGGGTCACTCATTTTACAATATTAAACTTTGATTTCTTATCTTTAATTTTTCATCCTTATGTAGAATGCTATTACGAAACACACATTTGGTTGTTTATAGCATGAAGAACATCTGATTTAATGTGAGGTAGGGAAATAATAATTTGAGTATAAGTATGTGCATATAAATATGTAATTTACAACAGCTGTACACTGCTTGAAAAGCTTGAAAATGCACCTTGAAAATGCTTGAAAAGTGCTTGAATTTGGAAAAGGTGTAAGAACCCTGCATTTTGAATATCAGTGTTTTAAACCTGCTAACACGTGACTTTTTGTCAGATTCCTGTGTCTTACGTGGAGAAACGTGTGCAGTGGTTTGCAAAAAGTGCCATGTTGATTTGCAAATTGTGTGAAAAGCCGAAAACGTGTTTAGAGTTTTGGAGATTTGAGCCGATGTTTTGCTCTTTGAGTGTCAGTTAAAATAATAGTGCTTTATGTAACATTTTAGTGTGTTAGCAATCGAGAAAAACTTTAAACACTTAATCCAGGGTAAAAGCAACATGTTAAGAACTCAGGCACTTAGGAGGTAGGACCCAATTGCACGACCTGGGAGACAGAGGTAAAGTATTTGTAAGATCATGAACAGCAAAAATGAACAAAAAATGGTCTCAATCACTCTCTAGCTTAGATGACAAGAAAAAAATGGAGAACAAAAATGAAAACGCTCACGTAGTGAGGATCAAACTTATCAATAAGTCAAAAGAGCATAGACCTGACTGTGGCAAGAGACAAGAGCAAAGCACTGACCATGGCAAAAGACAAAAACGAACTGACACTGAACACTGGGAGACAGGGGAATTTAAACAGAGGGTAACAAGACACAGGTGGGAATAATCAGGGGCGGGACTGACACTGATTAGCACAGGAGACACAGAAGGGGTGACAGGTGAAAACAATCAGGAAATTAGACACACCAGGGAAACTAACGACAGACAGGAAAACACAGGGAAAAAAGACCAGACAATACACAGGGAGGAAAACATGACAAGGAGAAAAGCAAAACACCCACTACCAGACACACTAAACTAAAAACGTGACAACACAAGAATCGTGACAGAACCCCCCCCCTCAAGGGACGGATTCAAGACGTACAAAAAAAATCCAAAAAGGGTGGGTGGAGGGGGTCCGATGGACGGGTCCGGGACGACAACCCAGAGGCAAAGCACAGTCCATGATGGGTGTCTCGGGCGGACGACCCAGGGGCAAGGCAGAGTACATGATGGAGGTCTCGGGCGGACGGCCCGGGGGCAAGGCAGAGTTCATAATGGAGTCCTCGGGCGGACGGCCCGGGGGCAAGGCAGAGCCCATGATGGAGTTCTCGAGCGGATGGCCCGGGGGCAAGGCAGAGTTCATGTTGAAGTCCTTGGCTGGGGAACTCAGGAGACCAGGCTCACGGGCAGGAGCTGGTGGAATTTCTGGCGAGTCAGGCGTAGACGAGACCCTGGACGGAACCTGGGCTGGTGTCAGTGGGACCCACGACGGAGCAAGTGCTGGTGTTGATGGGACCCGAAACAGGACAGTACACGGTGTTGGCAGGAAACTCGGCGGAGCAAGTCTCGGCAGGACCCCCAACGGAACAGGACATGGAGCTGGCAGGACCACCGACGAAACAGGTGTCGGCTGGACCTCCAACGGCACAGAACATAGGATTGGCAGAACCCCCGGCAGAAGAGTAGTCGGCGGGCCTCCAACGGCACAGGGCATAAGGTTGGCAGGACCCCCGGCAGAAGAGTAGTCGGCGGGGCCTCCAACGGCACAGGGCATAGGGTTGGCAGGACCCCCGGCAGAAGAGTGGTCGGCGGGGTTTCCAACGGCACAGAACATAGGATTGGCAGGACCACCGGCAGAAGAGTAGTCGGCGGGGCCTCCAATGGCACAGGACATGGAGTTGGCAGGACCCCCAGCGGAACCTCCAACGGACCAGGACATTGGGTAGGGACTTGAGAGGGAACTTGAGAGGAGACTAGAGAGGGGACTTGAGAGGTGACTTGAGAGGAGACTTGAGAGGTGACTTGAGAGTCTTTGTGTTGTTCTGTGGCACAGTAAGAGAAAAGACAACTCCCCATCATTGTAGCAATTATCATTACGAAATGTAGTGGAACAATAAAACACAAAAGATATGTTTAGGCATTGGTTGAGACGGTGGGGTCTTTGTGGCGACTAGTTTTATAGCCCCTTGTACATTAGTTAGGTGCTTCAGGAGATTAGCATTGCTGTTATTCGATGTGGACAATGCTTTCTGTCCTACACACAGTTTACATTTTACCGTAAGCTTTTTTGCGTCCTTTATCCCCACAAATTGAAAATAGTGGTTATATTTCCAAGTTGCAAATGCGCTGCTGCTCTCGCTGATACTTGCATCTGCCATTGTGTGTGTGTGTGCTGGTGGTGAGCGTTGCCGTGTGTGTGTGTGTGTGTGTGTGTGTGTGTGTGTGTGTGTGTGTGTGTGTGTGTGTGTGTGTGTGTGTGTGTGTGTGTGTGTGTGTGTGTGTTAGCATTAGCAAGTGTTCGTGTGTGTGTATTTTCCCCATAAGGCAAGGCCCGCCCAACTCTGTCTCTGATTGGCTTACCCTGAAATGTTACCCCGCGTTAACCAATCATCACTCCTCTCTGGTTACTTTCACTTTTCCATGGTACTGCGAGAGGACATCGCTGTATTCGCCTGTAAGTTACATCCGCAGGGAGATTCGGTTCAGTTCTATCACATAATGTAACGCAGTAACGCACCCATTTAAATCAAAGTAACTATAACGGCGTTACTTAATGGGAATGGGTAACTAGTAACGCTATTAGTTACTGCAAAAGTAGTTGCGCTACAGTAACGCGTTACAAAGTAACGCGTTACTTAGTCCCAACACTGTTAGTTACTGAGTAGTGAATAAGGAACGACTAGATAGTTAATGGTTAGTTAATGAGGAGTTCCTGAGTTACTGCGATTGTAGAACTGATGGTTAGTTACTGGTTAACAGACTGGGGGGTACTGTATTAATGAATCATTAGTTAATGGTTAGTTAATGAGGAGTTCCTGGGTGACTTTGATTGAAGCAATGGTCCGCTGCAGCAGGGCACTTTTAAACCTGCCATCTTTGGCTGGCTTGGCTCTCACACTGGATCTACTGGTGGAGGTTGATCCGACTCACGTGTTACTGCTTAAAGAGCCTGTGACACGAGTTTCCCCCATCATCCAAACCCATCAATTTGAGTAAATATTGTCCCCTTGAAAACCGTTACTGAACTGATTTTGGATATTTGTACTTTGATAACCATTAATCTGCCCTTCAATGTTGACAATTTTCTAGATCTTCTCGGGGATTCTTCAAGTCCCGCCAAATTATGTTTGACGTCATTGCGGGCACAGCGCTCCAGCTGCACCGTTCAGGATCCCAGCATCTGCATGTAAACGCACGATGGGGCACACAGCAGCAAGCTCAGACAGCGATGACAGTTTAATTTTGAACGTGTCTGAGAGCTCATATGAGGCTGAAGGATTGGTTTATTTTGTATCTGTTTGAAGTTTAGGAATTAAGTGCGTCAATATTGGCGATCATACGGTTATGTAGCCAGTGGTGGACTGGGACTAAAAATCAGCCCGGGACTCTCGACCGGCCCACTTCGGTACCACTAGTAAATTGTCAACGGGGGGAGTGGGGGATGTGCTAGTGACTTATCCGACTGGCCCACTTCGGTAACGGCCCATCGGGATTCGTCCCGATGGCCAGTCCGCCACTGCACCCAGCCCAGCCCACCTAAACTGTCAACGGGGGGAGCCTCGCTGCGGGGAAACGGTGGACCTAGTGTCCCGATCGGAGTGGGAATAATAATAATAATAATAATCCGTGCATTTTATCCATTAATTTCCCCAACATTGTGGTAAAAAAAAACACACATTTAATCCATGTTGGTTTACTACTACAACCAGTGGTGTAGTGGGGATGTTTTTACTGGGTGGACGGGGTGGTGGGTGGACGGGAGACACTATGAACGCGCTCGTGAACTGTCAACGGGGGGGGGCTTGGGGACCTCTGTGTCGCCTGTCAGCGCAACTTACATGATGCCGTTTAGACAATATAATAATAAAGGGCGGTGCCGGCTGTCAGCGAACCGATCCGGCCTTTCTGCGCGATTATCACTCAAATGTGGGACATAGTCTCAATGTATGGGACGCGGGACAAATAATGTGTGTGCAGTCCTGCACAGTGCGGGACACCTGGTCACCCTACACACACAGTTCTGCCCCTCACACACACACGCTTCAAATCAAGTTGCATAAATGCTTGAGCTACGTTTTTATTATAATTACTGTGAAATCTGCCTATTATGTTTTCGTCATTATTACAACAAACACACACTTGCAACTGATAACACTGGCAATGATTTTAGATGTATTAGACTATTAAAAAAAGAAATCATGCTTCAAATAAGCGGGGGTACGGCGTACCCCCGCTTCCAACGCCCACTACACCACTGACTACAACTACAAAAAGCATCGGTTTGTTTTCTCATCAGGAAATGCAGACCGGCTCAAACCAACGATTTTTAAATCATCATCCTCACGATCATTTAATGTGTTATATGTTTGCCGAATTGACATGAAAGCACTAATACATGTAGTGTAATCAACTTGAGTTTACAACTACAAAAATAATCGATTTGTTTTTATATCACATCCGAAGGGAGGAAATTCAGCAGCTCTCACTACCGATTTTTAATCCTAATTTAATCATCATCTTCACCACGCTCATTTATGTTTATGTTCGCCGAATTGACATGAAAGCACTGACAAATATGAATATACTGTAGTCAACTTCATTAAAACGTTATTAACGTGCCTAAACTCAGTAATTCACCATTTCTATGCATGACAACACACTTTGTCCGTGTTTGGCTCTCTCGCCGCACAGTGAAGCGTTCCCGCATTGACGTCACTTCCAGCTTCCCCCAAAACTTCAAAATGAGTCGAAGGAATTTCCCCGCGATGTTCGAAATTATCGATATTTATCGGAACGGTATCGCACCTTCTTTTTTAAACTAACGGTTCGAGATGACTAGTAGTCCAATATTTCATTGCACAACAGTTGTTGGGATGCTGTCACAGGCTCTTTAAGTCATCATTACTTATTTTACCATTACTTAGGCAGATTTGGTACGGTAAACTCAAGTAGTTACCCATTACCTAATGATTACCTTACCGTTCCTTAAGCAGTTTGTGTCCCCTCAAGTAAAGTAATGCATTAAAAACAGAAGTTACCATTACCTAATGATTACCTTCCCGTTACTTAAGCAGTGTGTGTCCCCTCAAGTAAAGTAATGCATTCAAAACAGTAGTTACCCACTACCTAATGATAACCTTACCGATACTTAAGCAGTTTGTGTCGCCTCAAGTAAAGTAATGCATCAAAAACAGTAGTTACCCATTAACTAATAATTTCCTCACCAGTATCTTACCATTAGTTAAGCAGTTTAACAAACAAACAAACACTGTGCACTCAAGTTTACATTTTTATTTATACAACAATCCAAATGACACTAATAACGAAAACGAGGTTGCTTTTAGAACTTGTGAAAGTGGCGTATGTCATGCAGCAATCTGGGACCATCTTTGTGTTCATTTTCTAGCCAATGTGTCCACTCGATGAAACCCTCAAGGTTAATCCACACTAACCCCTAGATTCCACCGGGTCCGTCAGCATCGCGTTACGGCCGCGTTACGGCCGCGTTACAGCTGCGCTGCGGCGTTCGCAAACATCGCGGCCACTCTAGTCTCTAGGCGCTTGCACACCGGAGTACTTTTACCCATACCTTTCCCGTTTAGTTCCGTTCGTGCCTGGAATTTTGCGTTCACACCAAAAAGAGAACTTAGTTCAGAGAACTTTTACCCCCATTTTTAGTGCCTGCTAGAGAGGTGGGACTATCCTGGGGAGAAAGAAGTACACATTTCTGATTGGCTGGGTGAATTGCAAAGCACGCCCCGTAAAACTATGAAAAGTTGTTTTAATCCGCCATTGTATTTGCTGTTATTAGCATTATTAGCATTAGCCTTAGCCCCGCGCACCAACGGAGAGAGAATAACTTATGGTAACACAAAAAAAACCATGGGAGCGGTGGAGTGATGAGGAGGTGTCAGCGTTCTGGCGATTTACTCGGAAGGCTTCAATAGAAGCTGCTGGGAGTCCCAGCAGCTTCTACTGAAGCCAGTCCCCAACTCCGGGGACTTCGGGTGGCAGTATACGCTGTGAAGTTGTTTGCGGCCTGCCAGTAAACCCAAAGCAGAAGAAGAAGAAGTGACGTCAGCGGCTTAATTTGCGTAATCTTCCCTCAGGGAATTTATTCCGGTATGAACACGATCGGCTCTTAGTTCCATGGGGGTACTAAGTGCTGGGAACTAAGTGCAGGGAACTAAGTACGGCAAAGTACTTGGTATGAAAGCGGCTAATGGGTGCTATCCACCAGACATGCTGCGTTACGGCACAGAAGCGTCCCAGAAGCGTCTTGGCGCTGGACTCCGCTCAAAATAGGATGCGCCGGGCAGGAAGTGGAATGGTCAGAGCATCCGGCCCATCCCCAAAATAAACTAATCTTTCTTTCTTTCAAGTAGGAGGAAAATTCCAGCGTTCTCCTCCGGTTTAGAGCCACTGTGTAAATTATATATATCGAATAATTATGATGATAAATGCATTTTTTTACCACTAAAATACAGCAACACATCTTCGATTCATGTCGTTTATAACTGGAATATTACAAATATTATTAACTTTGTCTGTACAAAGTAGCCTGTCCAGGAAATATGCCCAAATCAACAAAAACTGCGAGCCGGCAGGCAAGACTCTCCGCTTCTGAAATGCTTCTGAAATGCTTCTGAAACGCGGCCGGTAGGGTATGACGCCGGAGGAGGCTGGACCAAAACCGCGGCACAGCCGTGACACGACGCAGACGGACCTGGTGGAATCAAGGGGTAACCCTAACACCCAGCGTAGTTCAAGATGTGCTGCCGCTAGGCCAGACCGGACGTGGAAGGACAGCGAACTCCGCGGAGCGCCCTAGCACCCTGATCCTCATTTCTTGTTCACACGATTCACACCAATAGTTTTGATGTTTCGAATCAGGTATTTCATCTTCCTTGTTAAATTGACAAAGCACAGCTTCTGTATCTTCAGTGATATACAATTAAAATATTAAAACCGTAATAAAGTGTTAATGCACTGCAAATCGGCATCCGGCTGGAGCACTGTGCAAGACACGCCCCTTCATAGCATTCAAGTGCTACGATTGGCCATGAGCCTGTCACGTGCATCTCAGCTATTGACAACCCGTGAGCTCAACCCAACCTCTACACGCTTGGAACTCAAAATGGAGATGAGGAGAATCAAAACCAAGAAGATGGCGACCCCCAAGCGTTTATTGTCAGAATGTAAGTATGAGTTGAAATGTTTTTTTTATTTGAAAAATTAGTAACACTGCTTTGCGAAATCATCTCAATTGAAACATGTATTATACTTTTTGTTCTGTGCTTGTTAGCCAAATTAGTCACTAAAGGATTGCTGGCTATCTGATTTGAGGTTGCTAGCTAAACCACGAGGACCCACCATGACACAAGTGTTACATGACACTGCACTACAGACATCATTAGGATAGGCAACAACAAAGTAGCCTACTGTTGTTAAATAGTTAAATATTTGATTATTTTTTCTGTTTCAGCCCTGACCCCAGAAGAGGCCATAACCCGCTACAAGCGTGTTCTAGAGGCTGTGAACAAGGACAAAAACGGCAGCATACAGGGAGGGGACCGAAAAACAATTACAGACACCCAAGGAATTGCAGAACTCAATGCTGTGAACCCGGACATCTTCTGAGAAATCTGGGGAACACTGAAGAAGGGGGAAACCCTTCTCCGTTTTCTGAAAATTGCAAGTCTGCAATTATGGACAACAATTTAGAGGGGAAGGTCCAGGAGTCGAAGTCCAATGGAGGACTTTTATCCATATATCCAAGGGGGAAGTGAGGAATGGATGTTTTTTTGTCATTTTCAGGCCATTTCTTTTATTTTGTTCTAATGTTTTTAATTGATATGACTTTTTTAATATTGATGCTCTCTTTTGTTTTATAAAAAGTCATTTTTTTATGTTCCTAGTTAACAATATAATTGTATGACAAAACGTTAAGAAGGTTGTTTGAATAAAAATGTACACTAAAGTGGCTGTGGATCCGTTTGTTTGTTAAACTGCTTAACTAATGGTAAGATAATGGTGAGGAAATGATTAGTGCATGGGTAACTACTGTTTTTAATGCATTACTTTACTTGAGGGGACACACACTGTTAAGTAACGGTAAGGTAATCATTAGGTAATGCGTAACTACTCTTTTTGTATGCGTTACTTGAGTTTACCGTACCCAATCTGCCTAAGTAATGGTAAAGTAAGTAATGATGGCTTAAACAGCAACTTGCAGGTCTTTTTTTTTCTACATTTACGCTTAAACTTGCTTGAAAATTACAATTAAAAAAGTGAATGCAGGATTTGATATGATTTATGAGACATAGGCCTAAGGGCAGGAATTCAGAGGGAAAGGAGCAATTTTGAGCTCTGCTCTTAAAAACGGCTTTTTTTAAGGTCATACGTCAAACGCGTCCTATTACACCACAAAGGGGACACATCTCCGCTCTCTGACCGCGGGAATAGTTAGTAGTTGCGTTGAGCAGTTGTGTTGAGCGTTTGTGTTTTAGTGAGCTGGTATTTTTCGGTAGTTTTACATTGTATTTCACCATTTGTAATCATGGTGCAGTATTATGTTTGTGCAGGTTGCACAAATACCAGCCTGTCAGGACATCAAGTCCACAGTTTTCCTCACGGGAAAAGAAAACTAGCTAGCTTTCGGTCATGGGTTCGTTTTGTGCAGACAAAGAGACGGGACTTCAATGCTCCCCCCCTTCGCTGCTCTGTTATGGATCAGTATCAACAGTCCTGCCAGTAACGTTACTATATTATCAATGCTACTTTAGTTATAGCCTGATATATGATAGCTAACTTTACAATGTTGTGATGTGAATTTAGCTAACATTCTGTAGCTAACGCCGATCACTCACCAAGATAGCTGCCCCTTCCCTGCTCTCTCTCTCCCCTCCGGTACAGCTCCGAAGGTAGTGTGGAGTTGCATTAGGTAACGTTTATCAGGAAACCGTATTACATCTCTCTCCCCCCCTTCGCTGCTCTCTCCCCCCCTCCCCCTCCTTCCCTACTCTATCTCTCCCCTCCGGTACAGCACCGTAACATAGTGTGGATTTGCATTAGGTAACGCGAGATACGGCTGATACTTGCGCATTAGTTTCTGTTATGGATCAGTATCAACAGTCCTGCCAGTAACGTTACTATATTATCAATGCTACTTTAGTTATAGCCTGATATATGATAGCTAACTTTACAATGTTGTGATGTGACGTTAGCTAACATTCTGTAGCTAACGCCAATCACTCACCAAGATAGCTGCCCAGTTCTCCACTGGTTCTCCTCACACCACAGCTCAATTTCTCTCCGATGGCCGTTATTTCTTCTAATCCCTGGCTGCTCCTGGTCTCTTGGGAGGCCAACAGGCTCATAATTATAAGGTTGTGGTCCGTCATATGCATTCGAATATGTTCAACTTCTTCTGTGTCTTCTGTGTCGAAACTAGCATTGGGATCCATGTTTATTAATACGTTACACCGGCTGCTCTCCCCCTTGTTTCCCCTTTGTTACGTCACACGCGGGAGGTCACGTGGGGAGGCTTTTTTGATGAGGAAGTAAAAATGTCTTACAAAAACGACGCCAGATGTCACTGTAGTGTATATTTATGTATATTCTTTTGAAAATCTAGTGTATACATCATTTTCCTACACATTTATTCACAGGTGTCTTTAACCTGGAAGTTTCTCTTTAAGCAGTAACACGTGAGTCAGATCAACCTCCACCAGTGGTTCCAGTGTGGGACCCAAGCCAGCCGAAGATGGCAGGTTTAAAAGTAACCTGCTGCAGCGGACCATTGCTTCAATCAAAGTCTCCTAGGAACTCCTCATTAACTAACCATTAACGAATGATTCATTAATACAGTACCCCCCAGTCTGTTTACCAGTAACTAACCATCAGTTCTACAATCGCAGTCACTCAGGAACTCCTTATTAACTAACCATTAACTGTCTTTCCTTATTCACTACTCAGTAACTAAGCACATTGTGTGTACCTTATTGTAAAGTGTTACCCATTCGTTTGCTAGCATTTTCTTTATTTGCAGTGTTATTTTTCATAAATGGAAGTTAAGTGTTGATGTTGGCTTTGTTACGTGCCTCAAAACTCAGCCAACGTAGTTGTTTTTACTACATTAGAAGGAACACACACATGATGCACCTGACAACAGGAAGAAGGCAAAGTGTGACAGACATTCTTATGCTGCTACATCTCCAACCACAGCATAGTAAGGATGGTCTCCTCATGTTGCCATGGTGCCTTCCCCAGCACTATATCCCACATTGCATTTCACACTCGTATTGCAGCCGCTAGTTGATTTGTCAGCAGGATGGAATTAACTCCTTTGCTGACACCCTTGGCCTGTCATCAATGGCTTTTAAGTCATTTGTTCTTAATTTGCCTTTGTTTGAAGTCCAAAACGGTATGTGTGGCAATGTCAGGGTGCGGTTGAATAGATAGGTGGGGGTATGAGGGGGGGGGGGGGGGGGGGAATAATTAGCATTGGTATTGAAAAGTAATAACAGTATGGATTAATGTGGGAGAAGTGGAGTGGAGCGCATCATCGAGTGAGACAAATCCAATGCTGGGAATTGGCAGACAAAGCAAGAGGCAGTCAATAGGGATTATGTTGGGGCTAAGCCGCCCCACTTTGGCTTGGGGGAGGGCTGTTGGAAGAAGTATGGGGGGGTGTGCCTTCATGGCAATGGTGGCAGCTCTACGACGGGCATCCACACACGCTCATGCAGGTCGGTTTGTTCTTGTCTGCAAAAAGAGTGTGGTGCAGAAGGGTGGAGAGGGTGCAGACGGGGTGATGAAGGGGAGGAGAAGGGGAGGACTGGCATCTTGCTCCCTCTATTTACCTCTCATAGCTCCTCCTACCTCCAACCACCCCTCCATCCATTAGGCCCCAGGTCCCTATGCCCCCCAGGGGTGGTGCATTGGCGCTGCCAGATCCGGAGTCGGTGCCAGCTGGGCAAACACTCAAATCATTGACAAAGTAAACACCTTGCAAATAGAAGCAGAGATGACACAGCCTCAGGCACAGCACGTTGCACGACTACATCAGCAGGTCTGCACCACACGAGGGGAGGGTCACACACCTCTTGTTACCATTAAGTGTTATTTATTGTGTATGTCAAAGGGTGTCGCTGTCTTATTAACTAGGGCACAGGTATTTTAGGTTTTTCATGTCACATGATTGTGTATGTCTGACCCCAGAAGGGCATATGGTTTTTGAGCGTGGTAACGCGTGTCATAAGTACCCCAGATGTTTTATTCGGGTAATGAATTGAATATTTATGGATATGGCTCTACCTTGACGATGCACAACAGTAGACAATTAGTGGATTGTATTCTGCTGCACCTGATAACGAGCTTACAAAATCTTAAATGTAATTTTGGAGAAACCAGCTCGAGTGCGCTAGAATTTGAAAATACACAGCCGGAAAAAATCTGCCACTTCCTTAGAGCCCCTCCTCCAACACACATGAACGCGCACATGACCAATGAGGGCACGAGATAAGTTTGTGCACAGATAGGCAGGTAGGCCATCCAGTTATTTTAGCTGGGCCGGCTAAAATGATTGGTCGTACTTTTTACAGTACCACGGCTTCCAGAGATTACATTTTTTTATGGAATTTGTGTCAAAGCACTTAAGATATTCATTGCTATCGGGATGTTAAGAGCATTCCATGGAATATAACAACAAGTGTATCTCAAGCCGGTTTCTCAAAATTACCTACCCCAAATTTAACTGAAGAAACAAACAAATGTATCTACACAGTGTAGCGCGACAGCCAGGACATTCTCGGGAGTTAAAACACCACATAGTAGTTTAGTATTAGGCTAAAGCTCCTAGATTATCAACACTTTTACTTAATCAAGTGATATGCTTGTATGCCAAAGGATGGCACTCCAAAACCACCAATACTTGGCTAACATGGTGTATCTGTAATGTTGTCTGCCTGTCAGACCTTGGATTATTTTCATTAAGCTAACCTGCTCCCCTCTTCCAATCCCTTGAATAAATAGAAAATACCGGACAAGCTTTGAGCGAGGAAACAGGAGTATCCTTCGCCACAATGTTAGGTAGCAATGCTATACAAGTTGGTACATAATGCTAACGATATTCACCACCAATGTCAATCAGTTATCACCTAGATAGGTGATAAGTGTTATTGGATGTGATTCGGATTATGCTATTGTCAGGGGCAGAGAGAAGTGCTAGCTCAACTGGCTGATGACGCAAACTACCACCAAGTTTGCAAATGTAGAATACGCTTAAGGATGAATTAAGCATCAAACAACCTCTGAACTAAGGTTTGTCTTTAACAAGTATCCTCGTAACCTTGCTCTAAGAGGGTAAATTGCCTCTTCAAAGCGCAAAATATTGCCTAGATACGATAGGGGAAAGAATGACAGGTGGGTTGATGGATGGATTGATGGTTGGATGGATTCTTTATTGACCCTAAAGAGATTTAAGCACCCAGTAGCTTTTAACACTGATTAATAAATTAATACAAAATTAAGTAGTTAGCCCAAAAAAACACAACAGAGAGCAATAAAGAGGATGTCCTGGTGATCGACAATGTTTTCTTTTAAAAATATTACACTAAAGAGAGTTCTTGGAGAGGTTGCAACTTGCGTCGGCTGCTCCTTATGCTCTAATTTTGAAACTTGCTTTTGGTTCTTAAAGTTATTTGGATAAGGAGCAATGCGTTTGTGCTTTATAAATGGCAAATTCTTTATGAAGGGTTCCATTTCTGAGAAATTCAAGGCTGATTTAGAAAACTACATTAAACTTTTGAGTTTCCGGTCTCATCTGCTTTGAAAGCATTGCATGAAATCCCTTCTTCACCCAGCTGCTTCGTTGTGCACTGCATGTGGTCAGCATTTCCTCTCAGCTTTGGAATGGATTACATATCTGAACACAACGTCTAAAAAATAAAAATGCTAAAAAGCCACTGCTACACCTGCTGCATTCTCTCTCATTTCCTAGAAACCACAGTAGTCACAACTAATTTCCATCTGACTTCCTGTAAGTAATTTGTAAGAATATGTTTAGTCTGAGTTCTTTCCAACAATATCTGAACAGACTAGCCAATCACTTTCTGTCAGCAAAAATATGTGAAAAAGAAGAGGGTTGATTTTCAGTCATTTATTCATTTATTCGCTGCCCATTTGGTCTGCATATAATTCTTTAATTTTTATGTTAATGGCCACATGGGGGGGGTGTCCATGGTTTTGATGACATATCTCCAGTTGAGATCCTTGGACGGCTTAGCTTGCCCATCCAAAAATAGCCATGAAATCCCACGAAATAATAGAAGGGTGGTGGTAGCGGGGGGCAGGAGGGGCGGATTTTCAGCAGCTGAGGCTTTGCATTCGAATGGCAGGTTCTGTCTGGAGTGAAGGGACCCCCCCCCCTCCCGAGCCAGCCCTCCACCAGCACAACGCCATGAGAGAGGGAGAGAGGAGGTGTTATCGGATCCTTGCAGCCAGTGCCCCGACTTGTTCCTGAATACTAAATGTGGCAGAGGACCAGCAAAGTGAGTTGTCTTTGTTTTGTCAAGTGTGCCATGACAAAATGCTGGGGTGACCCCCCCTCCCCTCCCCCTAAATGACCCCTCCTTCTCCCAACACCTATACGTATATATATATATATATACTGTATATATATACACACAAACTGCACAACAGTGTGACCTGCTTTTTTGACCTGCTAATCATCTTTGCATAAATACAACATAAAACCTTACATAGTGTTTGGTGGTTTTGGGGACGGGGACAGGGACATGATTCATGTCACAGTACATGAATCATCGCTGTTGCCATGGGAATAGCCTAAGACCACCATGCACATGCTTGCATCAACACTAGAAGGACTGATATACACACATGCAGAAGTGCACAAATACAATCTTGGGAAATGTGTTTTAGCATGGACACACACAAAGACAAGGCAGACACATGAGACACACTCTTGGGAAATGTGTTTGACAATGTCCACACATACATATATACACACACACACACCACACACACACACACACACACACACACACACACACACACACACACACACACACACACACACACACCCACCGCTATCCCCACTCCAACAAGTGACGCTAAATATTCATGAAGCTCGACAACAGTGTCCTCTCTCCCCCCGTCTGCCTCATGCTGTCCCTCTTTCTCTCTGGTGGTCTTTGTCTTCGTCTTTCATCCATGCGGCTGCTGTGTGTGTGTTTGTGAGTGACATCAGACAGCTTTTAAAGGTTTTATTACCAAGTAACTGTCATCCTCCCCTGATAGCTGCCCGACCGACGACTTGATGCATCTCTACATCGCATAAAGTATCTGGGAAACACATTCAAATATAAAACATATACACACATGTGCCAGGAGTACAGTATATCTGCTTGTTCACACAGGTTGGAATTGACCAGTTACTCCACCAAAATGTGTGGGTGCACTGACATAGCTGGATGTTAAACACGTTAGGGCCAGGTTATCCAGGAAAAACATTTGTTAACTTGTGTGTATTGCTGTTCTTAATGGTTAAACTGAAAGGAACGGTCAGAGTGTCGCACTCAGTTGTAAATTGGAAAACCTTTTCACCTCCACACATTGGTACATGCAACTATGTTGTGTCTTAATGGCTTCTGATACCCTATTTGGTGTTTTCCCTAAATAGAAACAAGGTAATGGTGATTAAAGCAGATGACACAGATCAAATACAATAGTAGTATAATATAATAATAATAATAATAATAATAGTATAAACTACTATTGCATTTGATGCATTGCTTGGCTGACCTGTACATTGTCCTTTTTGGTCAAAATGATAGGATTTATTTTTTGGACGCCAGCAAGTAACCCTAACCTTTCATTTGTGAAGCCTGCCACTTTCCTTCTGATTACGGATTTTTCTAACCTCGGTCTTCAGACTAGATGGAACCTTAACATTCAGAAAAGTTTTGTGATGATCGAGGTGCCAAGGTGTTCCCGATTGAAGACAGTATCAGCTGCTGGTTCAAAATTGGGCATTTCGACTTTGGTAAGAAGAATCTCAGCCAGTTAAAGGTCCCATGTCATGCTTTTCCGGTTATTACCCGTCCCCTTGTGTGTTATGAAGGTTGTTATGCATGTAAATGGTCTGCAGAGTCAAAACCCTTAAAGTACACCCTGGAACGAGTAAAACTCTAACACAGAAAAGACCTGATTATGCTGCCCCAGAACGCCTCGTTGGAGATTTCTCTTTTTCCATTGTTTTCTTCCTGGGTACAGTGACGCGCCCATACCCAAATGGACCCATTGGTCCAAATTGACCAATCCGTGGAGCTGTTACGTTAAGCTTCCTCACACACACACACTCAATCTTTTCTCAGCTGCAGCTCCGCCGATTTCACGTCCCTGAGACGGCGGGACGCGGCGAGGCTGCCAGGCTGCGGGTGTGTATATGTCTCGCTGTCTCGCTGTCTCGCAGACGGCCACTGGGCTCATAGGGAGGGGGGGCAGGAGCTCCAACAAGCCGTTTAGGACAGAAAGTGAATACACATACTATACAGAGATGCTGTATGAGAAACCAATGTGATTTTGGAAAATTGCACAATATAAATATATTTTAGTATACCTCAACAAAGGAATTATGATCAGTAGAAATGGCCATGACATGGGACCTTTAAGATTTCTTTGGTACATGAAGCTATCTATTGTCACTCAATAAGGCACGAAATGGATGGTTTTCATGCTAAAAGTATTATATTGAATCATACTCCCTTCTTGGATAAGAGAAAACGGGTTAAGAGTTTGAATGTAAAACATATTTTTTGGAATATTTTCAAGGGACTTACAACTTTGTATCAACTAACTCTTGATGAGTCTCTGTGTGCATTGTTGGGCTTGTACGACAAAGTTATGTAGTAATGTATGGTGTTGCACTCAATTGTATCAATTGATCTCACCAATTCAACGGGAGTTCAAAGGATAAGTCAATCCAACAAGGACTTTGTTTCAAGAACACTAAGGATTTTCAAGGTTCAAAGTTCAGGGCTAATTTAGTGTCATTGTACAACACAGGGTTGCACACAAAAGGGATCCAAGAAACGTCAAGGTTTTCCACAGCGGACACAATCTCCTAGGATCTCAAGTGGACTTCCAACATAGTCAGTAAATGCCCAACGGAGGACGTACTTCCTGCACAAGCAGGAATTTCAACCTGTCTCAGAGCTGCTGTTCCATTTCTGCACAGCATCATTCAATCTGTTCTCTGCACATACGCCACTATTGGCTTTAGATTAGCCACCAAACAGGAGTGGAACAGTGGTATCATGGGTGCCAGCCTCCATCCAGGACTCTTCCTGCATCAGGAAACATCCCTGCAGAACATCAGAATCAATTTTGGAATTTGCTTTGGTATAAGTGGTGCATGCAGACACATAGTTGAAAAATACGTAAAATGTAATAAAGCATGACAATATACTATAATCAAAGTGGAGAGTTATGCTGATTCAAAAAAGAGGTAGGATGGAGACGAAATGTGCAACATGTTTACAGTAAAAAGAACATGCAACCTGGACACCCCCTCTTTGAATTCTCCCCTCCAGTTTTCCAAAAACAGGTAGAGTTTCTTCCCAAGGGTCGCCAGTCTGATGAAGACATCTCTTCAGAGTTACTTTAAGGGGGTGAATCAGCTTTTTCATACATTAATCCTCGGGGAATCGAATATGCTAAGACACTTGCTGCACCTATCCAAAGGACACACTAGTTAGTCCCGGATATGTGTTAATATTGGAATAGCTTAGGACTGTATGTATGGCACCCCTGGGATGTGTGACCACATTGATATCATTATTATTATTTAGATTTAGAACATGCATTTATTTTGTAGATCTGTTATTTTCATTTCACTAACGGGGTCGATAGATGCAGTGAGTACTGAGGCGGAACGTTTGTGTTCGATTCAATGGTTCCGGGGTAGCAATTAAAGTGACGGACGTTCCCGGGGTTTCCTCAGAAGCAGCGCCATATAGATAGAAGAGTTACGACAGCGGAAGTCCAAAAACGGTTATCGTTACGTGGTTCATGCAGACGAGGATCGTTCCCCGGAAGTTCATGGCGGGCAATGTGAATGCATTGATAACAGGAGATAGAACTATGATTTTTGGTAATTATTAGTGAATAAAGGTTTTGATTTGCAATATTTATAAAACAAATCGATATGTGTATGTATTTACATCAATATGTTTTAAAAAATAAAATAGAATTTGCTAATATTAAGTGATAATATTAGGATTAGTGTGAACAACTAGTTTACATGTTAGGTTAACATTGCCTTGGTTAAAGAGCCTGTTGCTGTTTATAGCTTTGAATTCTTTAAAACCAATATTATCTTCTTAAACTTGTATGGTAGTCAGGAGCATCACTTTCTAATGTTTATTGATATATTTAGAGGGAGGGGATCTAAAGGAATGCTTCAAAATTCAGATTAGATTCATTTCTACCATTTTCTTAAATTCATGGTAGTTTCAGTAATTTCTTTATGGCTTTCAGAAAAGACAGGAGACCGGCAGGTGACTATCAAAGGACTAGCAGCAGCAGTAGCAGCAGCAGCAGCATGATGATGATGTTAAATGTGTTGTTTTAGGAAAATCCATTGCAAATACATGGAATTCAATAAACATTGAATAGCATATCATGCAGTTTGTCTGTGCCTTTTCCTCCGTGTTGTCCTGGTTTGCTGTGCTGCCACCATGGTTTGCTGTGCTGCCTGGGGATGCTCAAATCGCTCCGAGAAAGGAGTACGAATGTACGGCTTCCCCACTGACACAGAGCGGAGGAAAAAATGGCTGGCTCAAGTCAGCAGGAGCAATTTCACGACCAACAGCAAAAACATATGTGAGGTTATTATATACAAACACTGCATTTTCACTTTTTCACAAAACGAAAACCACACCATTGGGAAAGCTTAATGTTTTGTTTAATACAAAAAAACAGGGAAAGGCTTGAAAAACACAGAGTTGAGACTCAGGGTGCAGGGTGAGGGTCTCAGTACAGGTATTCAGGCTTCATTGAATCCCCCTCTGGTTCTTGTGCTGAAAGAGGGAGTAACAGACAGGAGAAAGGGTTATAAACACCTATATAGCACACCTATTGGATGGGAAATTGCCTTGGGGAGATAAGGTGTGGTCTTTGTTCCCAACTGAAGTTATGGAATTTTATTATTTGTGAGTTTAACAAAGTATGACAAATGGCATCAGTAACAGATGTGATATGAATTTCTATAAAGTTGTCTCACATTCTTGGTCATATTTTATATACAGTATGTAATGAGTATAACTTGTCCAGTAAGTATAAAGTGTTTCCTAATACCGTGTATTCAACCACTATGGAATATGTATGTGGGCAGACAAAACTGAGTTGTTCTGTGTGTGAAGTAACCTCAAGTCACTCCGCAGGCACATTTTGATGCAGACCAGTTTGTCAAGACAAAAAGGGGCAAGACTAGGCTGAGAGCAGAGGCTATACCCACCATCTTCGTGCATCGCCCTGTGGTCAAAAAGAGAAGGGCCCCTGCACCACGATTCACCCCGGGACCTGTATCTACAAAGCCCATAGCTCATGATCACAGCTATAGTGTGAAAGGTGACACAGGTATAATAAGTATGAACTCTTAGTAACAAAAGTCATATTTCTTATTTTTAAGTGGTATAATATTTTAAATGTTCGAAAATCTACAGTGCCATGTCTTCTACTTACATTAGTCTCAAAGATTGAGGGAAGAAGGGATGAGGAGACTGAGAGAAAGGAAAGTGAGGGTGAAGAAAGATAGGACATGGCTAGTGAGGAGAGACAGGGAGGGTGGAAACCACCCACTCAGCCAGCAGCCAGTCAGCATACGAGGGAACCAGCAGCCAGTCAGCATACGAGGGAACCAGCAGCCAGTCAGCATACGAGGGAACCAGCAGCCAGTCAAACAGATCTATTAAAAAAATGAAAGAGAAAATGAAAGAGCCAAGAAGGAATCACCAAAAAATCAAAGTCTGCACTAAGAAAAATCAGGAAGGAAAATGCAGCTCTCGAGAAAACAATGAAAATTAGGGACAACAAATATAAGAAAACGTTTTCAAAAGACCAACTTAAGGCATTAAGCAGACTCACCACAAAGGGGATGAAATGGAGCAATGAGACAATTAAGAAGGCTTTAAAAATGTGCTTTGCGTGCGGACCAACGGGTTACAAAACTCTGCAGGAATTGCAGATTCCCCTTGCAGGAATAAGGACACTGCAAAGAAGGATGCAATGTGTTAAGTTTGAGCCTGGTGTGTAACAGCTAACATCACTGCCCCTCCACCCGTAACATCACTGCCCCTCCACCTGCCAACATCACTGCCCTCCACCTGCCAGCACCCAGCCAGAGGAGCGCAAACAACAAAAAGAAGCAAGGTGTCCCGTCATGTACCTGGAAGTTTGGGTTGGCAAAATGGAGTAAGAGAGGGACTTGAAAAACCTTGGTGGCTCTCTACTCATGTTGTTACAGTTGTCTTGGTTACAGCTCTCAAGTTTTTTTTTTTGCCATTTCCACATCTTTAGAAAATATGAAATAAATGAAGTGAAATCAACCTCTTCTCTGGAGAACAAACTTTGATTTCTCTGTCTTGTGAGTTTGCAGTCTTGCAGTTTTGCTCCTCCACCTGTAACATCACTGCCCCTCCACCTGCCATACAGTAGGTTACTAACAAGATTACTTATATAATACAGTGATAGAATACATGTTTAGTATGCTTACTTATATAAAACAGTAGTATTACACTTACCTTGTGTTTTCACTCTCACTTAAGTCCCTCTCCCTTTGCCATCAATCCAAAATCAGCTGAGCTGCAACATTATAAAGACAGGTAATAATCAACATCAGGACACAATATGGCTCTGCTAAAAACACTCACTCTTACACGCACCAAAGTTATATTTATCTAATATTTAACTCCCTCCACCCCCGCATACAATCCTGTTTAGAAGCCCCTCTTCTCTAATTCAACAACGTCGGACGAAATGACATTAAGAGAACGGAATTTACAATTAAAAGGCTGTTCAATGTGTGTTGCTAACTTGATCCGTTATCCTAGCTTTATCTGTTATCTGTAAACGTTCCCTAAATCTACTAATTTAGGGATAGTCCACTGACATCCTTTAATACACATGTTAATTTGAATCAGATGTACTGATAATATCCACAATATAAATCTTTAAACTTCTTCTTACCTTTAAAAGTCCGTCACGAACGGTCTATTATGCTGCAACTCTACAGCTCTGCTAGCCTTGGCGCTAACTTCCGGGGAACGATTGAGAGGCTCCACGATCCGCCATTGCTGTAAAAAAAGTGGTCCATGGGAGTGAACGGAGATGACGTAACTCTCAGTCTATACGGCGCTGCTCAGAAGTAATCTGGAAGGAAACTGAACACAACATGTCCTCATTACTTCTGTTTCACTTGCACCATACAGGTCGGTAAACTGTGCATAAATCACAATGAATCCCCAATAAGGTTTGCGAAGATAATATGTAACGGCCCGCTAACAGTTAAAGACTTCGTAGCGCTGTTTACATGTGTAAAACTTTTAAATAGTGTGTGTGTGTATTAGCATACTGGATGATTGTTACACAAGTATGCCGTAGTGTTTGTAGCATTATGATTCTATAGTTTAAATGCATTTTAGTGACCTGCAATGAATGGCAGAAGGGTAATAGTTGAAATTACAGTTTCAAGGGATATTTAGTACAGATTTAATACTGTAAAACAAGATTTATGAAAGGTACAAAAAAGATTAGTGAATGTAAAGTTCAGCTTGAATGTGTGTTTGTCACAGAAGGGGTTATTGACAGTGGATGTGTGTTGATGGAGCTGTCGGAAAAGTGAATGATTAAGTAAATACACAGAAATGCATAAGAGAATTAAGATGTTTAAATAAGTTTGTGTAATAAAACTACCAGGAGAAGTAATCTGGAAGGAAACTTCTGTTTCACCTGCACCATACAGGTATCATCACTGTTACTGTGGTCCTCATATCGGGGACCCGTAACAGTTCTTGGGGGATCGTCCGGGATCGGCGCCACCTACTGGTCGGGAGCTGATCCATTAATGACTTCTAGGACCAATACCGGAGCTGATGCGAGCAGAGAGCTGTAAGCTGGAGCAGACGTGGAACCGTTGCTGAACTGAGTGATCCATCATGAGTGAATTGGAAGAACTGCTGTCATGTCGGAGAGCCAAAGGAAAAGTCTGGTGTGGGACATCAGAAGAAGCCTACTCCCCTTGTCAGCGAAAGAACTCCTCCACATTGCCAAGGAAGTGGGTCCAGTGCCAGGCCAGGAACCGTCTGAGCTCGAGGAGGGAGACGATGAAGGCTGCTTCAACTACATCACTTTATTTATGCACAGTAAGCACTTGCTTGAGTCAGAAGATAGTGGGATGGCTCACTTGTTGATGTTGAAAGATGCTATTGATGACATTGTGAAAGACAGAGAAGTAAGTGTACAGGGTTTGCCACATGTAGAACCTCACTTAGAGATAAACACAGGTAACAACACTAAGCAGATATCTGAAGCTGAGGCAGACCTCACCGCTTCTCCAGTCAGTTTTAATGCTGTAGGTGATAACACAAATACTGGGTTACTGGAAATGCTTAATAGCTATGAAGACAAAGCATTATGGCACCTACAACACAGACACTAGAACAACCCCCACTGTCACCAGCACACACTAGAGAGTCTCATCATAACATCCCATACTCACCGCCTCAGTCTGCTGCTCAGTCCGGCCCTGAGACAATGATCTCCTTAAGAGAGCTCTCCTACGTCCAGAGGAGGGAGTTTAAGGTGCAAGGGGGTCAAGTTGGTGATCATTCTTCGGACATAAGCTATAACAATGTCTGTAAGCAAATCGAGGAAGGAATTAGAGAAGGTGTCCATGACGGTGACATAGTTTGTGGTGTGCTCAGAATCATAAAACCTGGAACTTTCAAAGACATGCTAATAAATAAGGATGACCTGACAGTGATGGAGCTCAAAGGCTTTCTCCTGGCCCACTTAAGAGAGAAAAACAGTACGGAGTTCTCATTCATAACACTCCGTTCGATGTCTCACTATGGGATGCGCCTCATCCACGGAGCAAACAGAAGCATCAATCTCATTACGCCAATCCTGATTGGCAGGTGATCTTGACGTCAGCGTCAGGGAATCCACCCCCTATAAGTAGCTTGCGCTACGTCGCATGCGTCATTCAAACACCTCTTCTCGCTTCAGAGCACATCTCTATATCGATAGCCGGGCTAGCTTAACAGTCCACAGACTGAAACCAAGCTAACTTCGGTCGACGGGCGCTCGCCGGCTACTTTTATGCTTCTGCAAGAAGACTGTTAGTATTAACATACCAGTTAATACTACAATCGACCTCGCCGTTTTTCTTTTCTCCGGAAATTAAAAAGGTAAGGTTTTGACTTTCAAGCTAGCAGCACACCTGTTGCTAGCTTGCCTCCCTCGCTACCGAGACCACGATAGCGAGGACGTTTTTTTTTTTCTTCTCACACCAGAGAAGAATAGGACTTAAAGAATATTACCAAACCAGGTAATATTCTTCGAGAAAAAATCCTACGCCGTCGTCTTTTCTTCGGACTAACGACATGTTGGAGAAGATTTTTTTCTCGGTGAAGTACCTGCTACGAGCGCGTCCTTCCCACGTCGCCATAATGGCGAACAAGATGGACACGTCTCTCCCTCACACTAGAGGAGTCAGGGAATCGGAGACTCGGCTCTGCGGCTGCGAGTTGAAGATTTCGGACGCAGACTCACACCAGGTCTGCTCGTCCTGCCTCGGGCTGCAACATGCCCAGGAGGCTATCGACAACCCCGGCTCATGCGGGCATTGTGCCCGTTTCACCATAAAGAGCCTCCGCCGATGGCTAGCTCGCCAAGCTAGCTTGTCGGGTAAGGACCCCCTCATGTCCCCTGATTTGCCGGACGGAAATCAAGACAGGGGGGCGTCCGCCACAGAGATGGAGCCCCACACTGTGTCGGTCTGGAGCTCATCAGCAGTGGCAGCTGCAGAACCGGAGTCCCGCGCCATATCAGGTTGGGTGTCTCGGCGGCAGCAAGAGACGCGAGAGCGGAGCCCCAGCTACACCAAGCTGGGGCTCCCGGCTGGACCTCACCATGGTCTCGCCCGCGGAAGATGTCCTGGATTTGGACTACACGGAAAACGAAGAGGATGCCTCTGGATTCCTCCTGTCCGACTCGGATGAGCAGGAAGACAAAATGTCTTCATGTCATCGGCTCAGGCTGCAAAGCCGGCAGCGATGGCTGCTCTCCCGGGCGATAGCACACCAGCTTCGCCCTGTCTAAGCTTGGACCTGCAGGCCGTGTGTCAGCGTGCCGCGTCCAGACTAGACATCCCATGGCCCGAAATGGCCAAGGAGACCTCCAGGTCCCGTTACGAGGGGAACATTTTGCCCCAAGCAACGAGGACAAAGAGGCAACTCTTTCCGGTCTTCCCGGAGATGTTGGATGAGGTGTCGGTCTCGTGGAGAGACCGGCCATTCAGCAACAAGGCCCCAATCCAGGGTGCCTCCTCCCTAGACTGTGACGGTATGGAGAGGCTCGGCCTGCTCCGCATACCGCCTATGGAACCGCTGGTGGCAGCCCACCTCCTACCGAGGATGGCTACTACACCAAGCAGGAACCCCACGCTGCCGGCGAAGGCGGACCGATTCCAGTCGACAATGACTGAACGGTCCTACAGAGCCGCAGCGTTGTCTGCCAGGGCTTTGAACGTTTCCTCGCTGCTAACCGCATACCAAGCGGAGCTCTGCGAGGATCTGTCAAGCAATCCTGGACCGGCAGTACTGGACGAGATAGCCGCGATCACGGACATCTGTCTCCGCGTTCAACGCTGCGCCGTCCAGGCCATGGGCCAGGCAATGGGAATCATGGTGGTGCAGGAAAGAGCTAGATTGCTCAACCTCACCAACCTCCCAGACCGGGAAAAGGAGGATGTGCTGGACATGCCCATCGTTCCCGAGGGGATTTTTGGCTCTGCTCTCGTCTCCATGCAGAAGAGATGCGAGTTCAAGAAGAAGGAGGACGAGGCCCTCCACCTCTATCTCCCTCGAAGGGTCCAGCCGCTGCCTCCACAGCGGCAGTCCTTCGCGCAAGCTACCTCAACTGCTCGGTTCAAAGTACCAAAGCAGCAGAGGTCACAGCCTGCCCCGAGTCCCCAGCCCAGGCAGGAAGCGAGGGCGAGTTGGCCCGGAAACTCTCTGGTTCCGGCTGCAGCCGAGGCGCAGCCAACCCAGAATTTCGGCCAGCAGTCGAGGAAGAAGAAGCGTGCGGCCTGACAGCCTCCTCTTCTCCCCTCCGTGACAGAGCTGGAAGTCCACGGTTCCCCAGCTCCAGATGTGTTCCCGCTGCCTCGAAAGATGCCTCAACGCCATGCTCAAGTCTGCAAAAACACATGTCACGATATTGTTCTGTTTTCTCTTATAAACCATTTTCCACTGACGCATCTAGGCTTCAGGCCGAGGGCACAGCTCAAAAAAATGAAAAGAAAAACAAGAAAAACAATAAAACCAATAAACAGTCCGCCAATTGTTCCCCTTTTGAGAGCAGCTATGGCCTCGATCAAAAGGCGGATAATAGACGGGTCTGTGAAGGCACCACCGCCACGTGCATGCGCAGTGACGACTGGGGTTGTGAAGGCACCACCGTAACGCGCATGCGCAGTGTGGGTGGGGTTGTGAAGGCACCACCGTCACGCGCATGCGCAGTGTGGGTGGGGATTGTCGAAATGGGGTACCACCGTGTTTAGACACTAGAGGGCCCCATAACACAACAAATAGAGACTCAGAGGGTAAGAGACGTGACCTCTCCGCTGGCTCTAAGGAGCAAACAGTGGGAGATGCTCACAATGTCTGCTTGGGTTTTCAAGACCGTAACACAGGGCTACAGGCTCCAATTTGCTGTCACCCCCCCTCGCTTCTCGGGCATTCTGTATTCACAAGCCCAAGGAGAGTCAGCCCATATTCTAGAGAGAGAGAGATTCTCCCACTTCTAGAAAAGAAGGCTATATCTATAATACCCGCCGAGCAGAGTCAGAGCGGCTTTTATTCCAAGTATTTCCTCGTTCCCAAACGGGGAGGGAACGGAATTCGCCCAATACTAGATTTGAGGGCTCTGAACAAATATCTAAAAAGATACAAATTCAGAATGCTCACTCACACATCTCTCCTGCGTCTCGTGCGACAAAACGACTGGTTTACATCAGTCGACCTAAAAGATGCGTATTTCCACATCCCAGTATATTACCCACACAGGAAATATCTGAGGTTCGCATTTCAGGGGATCTGTTACGAATACAGAGTTCTTCTCTTCGGTCTGTCTCTCAGTCCAAGAGTGTTTGTACGATGTACGGAAGCCGCGATAGCCCCGTTAAGACAACAGGGTATTCGCCTGGCAACCTACCTAGACGACTGGCTGCTTCTCGCACAGTCGGAACAGGAGGCTATTACGCAGACAAATGTCCTCGTAAAGCACCTGCTCAACCTGGGTTTCATAATAAACACAGAGAAGAGCATGTTGTGCCCAGCACAGACTGTACTCTTCCTGGGTTTACACCTGAACTCGGTGCCCTTTACAGCCCGCCTGTCAGCGGAAAAAGTGAAAGCTTTCAGAGCTTGTCTCGCTCATTTCCAGCTGCGCAAACATGTTCTTTTCAGATCATGCCTGCAGTTACTGGGGCTCATGGCTTCAGCCATCCTGGTCGTACGACTGGGACACATGAGGGAGTTTCAGCGCTGGGTAGCCGCTCTAAAACTAAATCCTGCGCGTCATGGCGCGCGGAGAGTGATGGTTACTGTGAAATGCGTAATGGCACTGCGCCACTGGCTGCACCCGACTTTTCTAGTAAGGGGCGTGCCTATGGGTGCTGTCCTTTCACGGAAGGTGTTCACCACGGACGCATGTCTGACAGGCTGAGGAGGTATTTACGAAGGTCGTCCGGTGAGGGGTCTCTGGAGCAGAGACCTCCAGCGGGCGCACATAAATTACACATAAATTACACATAAATTACACATAAATTACACATAAATTAGTGATTTTATCATTTCTACAGGACCTAATTGAAAAACACAGAGCTTTCTCCACGATCAAAGTCTACCTGGCTGCTATTGCTGCATGCCATGTGGGTTTTGAGGGTAAGACGGCCAGCCAACATCCTTTGGTCTGCCGTTTTATGAAGGGAGCTCGCAGGCTCCTTCCTGTTTCCAGGTCACTGGTGCCCTTATGGAACTTGACAGTGGTTTTAGATGGGCTCACTCGAACCCCATTTGAACCCCTGGAAGAAGCTGACATGAAGCACCTGTCACTCAAGACAGTGCTGTTACTGGCCCTGGCATCCGCCAAGCGAGTCAGTGACATTCATGCGCTATCTGTACATCCTTCATGCACTCAGTTCGCCCCAGGGCAAACGAGAGTGTTGCTGAAGCCCAACCCTGCCTTTATACCTAAGGTGGTTGGTTCATGTACCCCAATTGTCATTGAGGCATTTCCTCCGCCGCGGTGTCCCTCCGGGGAACAGCAGCCGAATTTGCTATGTCCAGTCCGTGCTTTACGCACTTATATGGACAGATCAAAAGAGTTTCGTCATAATGACCAACTCTTTGTGTCCTGGGCTAACCCTCAGAAGGAAAAGCCTGTTACTAAGCAACGGCTCTCTCACTGGATTGTGGAGGCAATTGCTTTGGCTTACATGACTCAGGGTCTGCAGGCACCTTCGGGTTTGCGTGCTCATTCGACTCGTGGTCTGGCTACATCCTGGGCTTTGTTGAAGGGTGTCTCCATCCAAGACATTTGTGTAGCAGCGAGCTGGTCCTCGCCGCTCACTTTTGTCCGCTTTTACAGGCTAGACGTCTCTGCTCCCAGTGTGGCCCGAGCAGTGCTGGGTACCCTGTTGAGTCAGAGCTCTACCTGTTAAGTTCTGGTTGGTTAGGTGATTTTCGAGATAAGCTCGTCTGGCAATACGAGAGCTACAATATCCCATAGGGAGACATCGAACGGAGTGTTATCAATGAGAACTATAGGTTACTTACGTAACCCCAGTTCTCAGAGTAACATGAAGTGAGATGTCTCACCAGACGGCCCTCCTTGCTATGGTGAAGCAAGAAGAGGTGCTTATTTGGAATGATGCATGCGACATAGCGCAAGCTACTTACAGGGGGTGGATTCCCTGACGCTGACGTCAAGATCACCTGCCAATCAGGATTGGCGTGATGAGATTGATGCTTCTGTTTGCTCCGCGGATGAGGCGCATCCCATAGTGAGACATCTCACTTCATGTTACTCTGAGAACTGGGGGTAAGTAACCTATAGTTATTCCAAGAATTAATGTGTGCTAGACAGGATGATAATGATGATAATGAAATACCACAACAGTTTCTCTACCGAGTGATAGGGTTAAAGCAACGTGTCCTATTCACCTCCAAACTGTCAGACGCAGGCATTAAATACAGGCCAGCTACTGTTCAAGATGTGTTTCTACATACGGTCTTGCAGGGACTTGGATATAAACACAGTGATGTACGCAGAGAAATAAAGCCTCTTCTGTCAAGTGGTGAGGTGAGTGATGAAACAATATTACGCCATGTAATGAGAATCACCAGTGAGGAGAGTGAGAGACAGAAGAGGATAGGTCCTTCTCGTCGGCAAGCAACAACTAGTGCTCATAGCGCACAACTTGAGCTTAACACAGTCCAAGAGTATGGCAACAAACAAGAGAGCACAGCACACAAAACAAAGACAGACCCAATAAAAGAGCTTGCAGCCAAGGTAGATGAGCTAACCAGCATGGTTGAGGCTATGAGACAACAAAAGCAGCCACATCCGGCAGACATGATTAACCATAACCAATACTCTCAAAACAGAGTGAGACCCAGGAGAGAGAAACCTTTTGGTTGTTCAAGATGTGTCGAACAAAACCGGCCAGATTGTAACCACTGTTTCTATTGTGGTGATGGAGGACACAGGGCTGTGGACTGTTTAAAGAGACAAGAGAGTCAGGGAAACTCAAGCCGGTCACTGCAGCGGGGTTGCCAGTGATCGGATCCACAATACGACCCCAAGTTGAACATTCTGGTGAGGCAAAAGCACAAACCAGTTGTGAGGGCAAAACAGTTGAAGTAGCTGGTGCACAGAATAGTTACCAGCAAGATGAATCCTCGACTCAGTTTTCTTTTGGTTCACCAGGGGTGAAACGTAGAACTGTTGCCAAGCTGATAGGAAAAAACGCACTAATACAGTGTAATCTAAACAGATTGGCAGTGACTGCATTGCTTGACTCCGGTGCTCAAGTCAGTATCATAAGCCGCGCCTGGAAAGAACAATATCTGCCTAATCTTGATGTTCGACCAAAATCGGAGATTATGGAGGATCTGAACGAGCTAAAGGTGTATGCAGTTAATGGCGAGCTTATTCCGTTTGATGGCTGGGTAGCCATTATGACCAACCTGCCAGGAAATGAAGAACCCAGTCTTTCCATCAGTGTTCCATTCCTAGTCACAAGCTTGACCATGGAGAGACCATTAATTGGTTTTAATGTTTTGGAGGAAATAATTGAAGGACAGCCAGAACGATTGATATGCACTCTGGTTAAACTGCTTCGTGATGCCATCAGTGTTCCGGTGGAGAAAGCCGAAGCAATTGTGAGCTTTATTGAGGTAGTTGAACCAAGTACGTCGCAGGGACGCCTAAGAACAGGTGTAAATGACATCGTCATTCCAGCTGGTCAAGTCACCTGGGTGAGGTGTCGTGTTCCCCAAGCCCTGAACCCCTCTGATCGTCTGGTGTTGTTTGAAGCTGATGAAGACAGTCATCAATTATCGCAGATGGATTTAGGGACAGGTTTGTTTGAGATACAGAACCCTGCAAAGCCTTATGTCACAATTCCAGTAGGCAATAACACCAAACATGATGTCACCTTAGCACGCAAGACAGCCCTGGGCGTATTGCAGCACATTGAAAGGTTTGTGGATGCTGAATTTCCTGACAACACAACATGTACTGCAACAGTCAATGAGGTTTCAACTCAACCCCTTGAACCAATCCAAAATGTTGAGCCGATTCCACCCCTTTGGCACCCACCAGTGGACCTCAGTCACTTGGAGGAGGAACAACAAGAGATTGCCAAGAGAATGTTGTACGAAGAATCAAAGGCTTTTGTGACGGACGGAAATGACATTGGCTGTAACCCTAGTCTACAAATGGTGATAAATCTGAAGGACGATATTCCAGTGCAAAGGACGTATACTTCCATACCAAAGCCGCTTTTGAGGGAGGTCAAAGAATATATTCAAGACCTACTGGTGAAGGGATGGATTGTCAAATCCAAGTCTTCCAATTCTGCCCCTGTTGTGTGCGTGCGGAAGAAAGATGGCTCTTTGCGCATTTGTATAGACTATCGCCTGCTCAATCAGAAAACTGTACCAGACCGACACCCACTGCCTCGGATACGGGACCTACTGGACACCTTGGGGGGATACTCTTGGTTAAGCATCCTTCAACAGGGTAAGGCATACCACCAGGGTTTTGTGGCTGAAGGTTCACGCCATCTGACCGCCTTCATCACACCCTGGAGGTGAGTGGGTGAGAATCCCGTTTGGTCTTACGAATGCACCAGCAGCTTTTCAGAGGAGTATGGAGGAGATGTTGAGTTCCTTGAGGGAGGAGTGCTGTATACCTTACCTGGACGACATCCTGTGTTACTCCCAGACCTTTGAAAATCATGTGGAGGTGGTTCGGAAAGTGCTCCAAGCGATACAGAGTCAGGGAGTGAAGCTCCGCCCTGAGAAGTGTGAGGTGTTCAAGGGAGAAGTTCGCTATGTCGGATGCCTGTTATCTGGTGAGGGTGTTCGTGTCGACCCCAAAGATCTAGAAGCTGTACTGGCCCTGAAAGCGAAAACACCGAAGACCGTAGGTGACTTGAGAAGAGTCCTCGGCTTTCTCAGTTACTACAGGTCGTACATACAAGACTTCTCAAAGATAGCAAAGCCATTATACGAGTTGCTCCAAGTGAAAGCCTCAACACAAGCTTGACAGATCAAAGTTAAAGGCCCCCAGCTGTCATCCAGGGCGCCTATAGAGTGGACTGCTGTGCATCAGACTACACTTGAGGAACTGGTTGACATGTTAACTCATCCTCCAGTTCTCGGATACCCAGACTTTGACATGCCATTCGTCTTGCATACCGATGCATTGGAACAAGGACTGGGAGCAGTTCTTTACCAACAGCAGGACGAAAATCTGTGAGTCATTGGCTATGGGTCACGAACCTTGACACCGGCTGAAAGGAATTATCATTTGCACAGCGGCAAATTAGAGTTCCTCGCGCTAAAATGGGCAGTGTGTGAGAAGTTTAGAGATGATCTCTTTTATGCTTCTCACTTCACCATCTACACTGACAACAATCCACTTACTTATGTTATGAGCACGGCCAAACTCAATGCGGTCGGTCACCGTTGGGTGGGCGAGTTGTCAGACTTCCGCTTTAACATTAAGTACAGACCTGGAAGAATGAATATTGATGTGGATACACTGTCCCGTATCCCTCTTGATATTGACCACTACATGTCAACGTGCACAGAAGAGTTGTCGCAAGATGTGGTGAGTGCAACCTGGGAAGGAGGTCAAGCAGTTCAGAGAAAAAATGTTGCCTGGGTAGCTGCCCTCTCTGCCTCCTCCCTTGACGTTATCCCACAGCCGTGCACACCTCTACAGGAAATAAGTCACAATGAGTTGGTTCAAGCCCAAAAGGAAGACCAAACGATTGGAGAGATCGTAAGGCTAAAAGAAGTTAGTGATAAACTTTCAGATGATATGAGGAGGTCAGTCAAGGGAACCGTGTGTAAGCTTCTCCACGAGTGGAACCGTCTACACCTTGAAGATGGAATCCTATATCGGCGGACACCAGAGAGAAAACAGCTTGTCCTACCTCTGAAATATCAGTCTTTTGTCTTGAAGCACCTTCATGATAACATGGGACATGTAGGCACAGAGAGATTCATTCAACTAGCCAGAGAAAGGCTTTACTGGCCTCATATGAAAAGAATCATAGGGGATTATGTGTCAAAGAAATGCTGTTGCATTAAACAGAAGAAACCAATGGTCCATGTGCGTGCACCAATGAGCAGCATGAAGTCTAACTCACCCCTTGAACTGGTCTGCATTGACTATTTGCACCTTGAGAAAAGTAAAGGAGGCTATGAATATATCTTGGTGGTAGTCGACCACTTCACAAGGTTCGCACAGGCCTATTCAACCAAAAATAAATCCGGACGGACAGCAGCAGAGCAGTTTTATAATGACTTTATACCCCGTTTTGGGTTCCCCAACAAACTGCACCATGATCAACAAAGAGAATTCGAGAATGATCTCTTTCGAACATTCGGGCAGCTCGCTGGAGTAGGTCACTCTCGAACATCTCCTTACCACCCGCAAGGAAATCCAGCTGAGCGGTTCAACCAAACTCTGTTACAGATGCTGTGAACGCTGACAGACAAAGAAAAAGAGACATGGAAAGAACATCTTCCACAGGTTATACATGCGTATAACTGCACACGTCACGAATCAACCAGTTATTCGCCTCACTTTCTGCTCTATGGTCTTCAACCTCGTCTCCCTGTGGATCTCCTGTTTGGCCTGTCAGAGGAGACAGATCCAGTGACACACAAAGGATATGCTGAGAAATGGCGCGAAAGGATGACAGAAGCATATCGGATTGCTACTGATAACAGTCTGGTGTCTAGTGCAAAGGGCAAGTCCTATTATGATCAGAAGGCGAGGGGAGTGGTTCTGAAGCAAGGGGATAGAGTGTTTGTCAGGAATCTAAGTGAGCGCGGAGGGCCTGGTAAATTGCGTTCCTATTGGGAGAAGAATATATATGTGGTAAAGGAACAGGTTTCAGATAACCCAGTATATGTCGTCCATCCAGAAAGTGGGAAAACCAGAACCCTGCACAGAAACCTGTTTCTGCTTGTCAATGACTTGCCAGTGGAATTCCCACCACAGTTAGTCAAACCAATCCCAAAGCCATCACAGAATCAAGGAAGCCATCCAAGGAGACAAAGGGATGTGAGAGACCAAAATGCTGAGACATCTGATTCAGAGGATGAGTCAACAGGAGGTTACTGGCTGAGGATACCAGCAAATCGGGTTAAGCCTAACATAACAGTTACTCCAAAAAGACCAAGTATGTTAAGAAGAGAACAGACATCAGTGTGGGAACCACATTCTTCTGAGGAGATGTTTGGAAAGACTACCAGGAACTCTGGTGTAGAGAGACAGCTAGAGTTCCAAACTTTACCTGACATGAACACTGCGCAACGGGAAGCTGGAGAACAGGCTAGAGGTCTTTGTGAAGAAGAGTACTCGTCAGACAGGGGTGAACTTCAACTTGAGGGTGAACCGGAAGTCTCTCATCAAACTGACTCAGAGGAGGACAATGAGCAGACAACTCCTAATGTACCTCAGAACGAAAATGAGCAAGAGTTGCCCCTGAACCTTACTCACCTGTCCCACTGAGACGGTCTACTCGGGAGAGACGACCAGGTCAAATCCTCACCTCCTCATCTCTTGGCCACCCAACATACCAGTCGGGTCCAACAGTAAATGCTATGGACACATACCTCATGCCCTCGATCACCTTTGGTATTCACAAACAGGCCCACCACCATTCTACTACACACCCCTCATTCCATATCCCCATTCACCATTTACATGTCCCATACAAGGTTATTGAAAGGTCACACACAGTGTTAGTCCTAAGGGTCATACATTTTGAGATGTGATAGTTTGGACATTGTAAATATGTTTGTTTTATGAAGATGTTAAAGTTATCTTGAATAGGAACATGTGATTTCAAGTAAGTGTCGGGAGCCACTTTTGTTGTCGGGGAGCGTGTGGCACCCCTGGGATGTGTGACCACATTGATATCATTATTATTATTATTTAGATTTAGAACATGCATTTATTTTGTAGGCCTACATCTGTTATTTTCATTTCACTAACGGGGTCGATAGATGCAGTGAGTACTGAGGCGGAACGTTTGTGTTTGATTCAATGGTTCCGGGGTACCGATTAAAGTGACGGACGTTCCCGGGGTTTCCTCAGAAGTAATCTGGAAGGAAACTGAACACAACGTGTCTCCATTACTTCTTTTTCACCTGCACCATACAGGTCGGTAAACTGTGCATAAATCACATTGAATCCCCCATAAGGTTTGCGAAGATAATATGTAACGGACCGCTAACAGTTAAAGACTTCGTAGCGCTGTTTACATGTGTAAAACCGTTAAATAGTGTGTGTGTATTAGCATAGCTTCCCCGGTACGGTGCCATTTTGGGGACAACGTGATCTGACGCAGTAAGGATACAAGTTTGTCAGTATATCTGAAGGCTCCCGCACACTGAATATTTCCATACATGTGAAGTTATGAATAAATATGCACCTTATGAAAGGTATAGTTTAGGTAGTGTTATACTGGATGTTTGTTACACAAGTATGCTGTAGTGTTTGTAGCATTATGATTCTATAGTTTAAATGCATTTTAGTGACCTGCAATGAATGGCAGAAGGGTAATAGTCGAAATTACAGTTTCAAGGGATATTTAGTGCAGGTTTAATACTGTAAAACAAGATGAATGAAAGGTACAAAAAGATTAGTGAATGTAAAGTTCAGCTTGAATGTGTGTTTGTCACAGAAGGGGTTATTGACAGTGGATGTGTGTTGATGGAGCTGTCGGAAAAGTGAATGATTAAGTAAATACACTGAAATGCATAAGAGAATTAAGATGTTTAAATAAGTTTGTGTAATAAAACTACCAGGAGAAGTAATCTGGAAGCAAACGCAAAATAAAGCAAAAGTCGAGACAACTTGAAAGGATATGGCGTTCCACTAAACTTGAAGAATCTCGTTTAATTTGGCATATTACTCTCAATGAATATAAGAAAGCACTGCGTAAAGCGAGAGCAGCATACTACTCTTCATTAATAGATGAGAATAAGAATAATGCAAGATTTCTTTTCAGCACTGTAGCCAGGCTGACAGAGAGCCACAGCTCGACTGAGCCTTCTATTCCCATAGCACTCAGTAGTAATGATTTTATGTGCTTTTTTAACGATAAAATTGTTACTCTTAGAAACAAAATCAATGACCTCTTGCCTTTGACCAGTATAGTGTTATCAACAGCTCCCGGAAACGTAAGTTCTAATAATATTACACTAGATAGTAAACTAGAATGCTTTTCAGCCATAAACCTTGAACAATTAAATTCAATGATTCTCTCTTCTAAACCATCAACGTGTATCTTAGACCCGATTCCAACTAAGCTGTTAAAAGAAGTTTTTCCATTAATTAGCACTTCTTTATTAAATATTATGAATATGTCTTTATTATCAGGCTATGTTCCAAAATCATTCAAAGTAGCAGTGATAAAACCGCTTCTTAAAAAGCACAACCTCGATCCAGAGGTTTTAGCCAACTATAGACCTATTTCTAATCTTCCGTTCCTCTCAAAAATTATTGAGAAAGCAGTCGCAAAACAGCTGTGTGATTACTTAAGAAACTATGATTTATTTGAAGATTTTCAGTCTGGCTTTAGAACACAACATAGCACAGAGACAGCTCTGGTTAAAGTCACAAATGACATTCTAATAGCCTCTGACAAGGGACTTGTCTCTATTCTTGTCTTGCTCGATCTTAGTGCTGCATTTGATACTATCGACCATGATATCCTATTGCAAAGACTAGAGCACTTAGTTGGCATACAGGGAACTGCTTTAGGCTGGTTTAGGTCTTATCTATCTGAACGCTCTCAGTTTGTACGTGTCAACGATGAATCTTCCATGCAAACCAAAGTTAGCCATGGAGTGCCACAGGGCTCAGTGCTTGGACCTATTTTGTTCACCCTATATATGCTTCCGTTAGGCAATATTATAAGGAATCATTCTGTAAACTTTCATTGTTATGCGGATGATACTCAACTATATTTATCAATCAAGCCTGATGAAATTAATCATCTAAATAAAATTCAAGACTGCCTCAAGGACTTAAAAACGTGGATGACCTTAAATTTTTTGATGTTAAACACGACCAAAACTGAAGTTATTGTACTTGGCCCGAAGAATCTACGAAACAAATTATCTAAAGATATATTAACTATGGATGGCATTAATTTGGCCTCCAGTGAGACTGTAAGGAATCTTGGTGTTATATTTGATCAGGATTTATCCTTTAACACCCACATAAAATCCATTTCAAGGACCGCCTACTTCCATCTACGTAACATTGCAAAAATCAGGCATATCTTGCCTCAAAACGATGCAGAGAAACTAGTCCATGCATTTGTTACTTCAAGGCTGGATTATTGTAACTCCTTATTATCAGGGTGTACCAAGAAGTCAGTCAAGTCGCTTCAGCTGATTCAAAATGCTGCAGCTCGTGTACTAACCAGAGTTAGGAAAAGGGACCACATTACTCCTGTTCTGGCTGCCTTACACTGGCTCCCTATAGAACACAGGATAGAATTTAAAATTCTTCTTCTCGCCTACAAAGCCCTTAATGGGCAGGTGCCATCTTACCTTAAAGAACTCATTATACCCTATTGTCCTACTAGGGCATTGCGTTCCAAGAATGCAGGGTTGTTGGTTGTTCCTAGAGTCTCTAAAAGTACAATGGGAGCCAGAGCCTTTTCTTATCAAGCTCCACTTTTGTGGAATCAGCTTCCAGTTTGTGTTCGGACGGCAGACACCCTATCCGTTTTTAAGAGTGCGCTTAAGACCTTCCTTTTTGATAAAGCTTATAGTTAGGGCTGATTAGATTCAGCCCCTAGTTTTGCTGATATAGGCTTAGTTTGTCGGGGGACATCTTACTTCTTCCTTCTCTCTGTCTATACCTGTGTACTCTCATGTTCCGATTAACCCAGCTTCCCCAAATTTCTTTCTTTTTGGTGTCTATATACGCCGGGATCCGGAGTCATGGATGATCCTGCGGTCCTGTGTCATGGATTGCGAGTCCTGGATCTTGAGTCGTGGCTGCGGTCCTGGATCATAAGTCCTGGATGGATATCCTCGTGGATTCATCTTCTTATTATACACACATGCATTTCAAAACATTTGGACTACCTATGTTGCAAATGTATTATCTTTTCAATTTACACACGGCATCTATTGCACGTCTGTCCGTCCTGGGAGAGGGATCCCTCCTCTGTTGCTCTCCCTGAGGTTTCTCCCATTTTTCCCTTTAAACTGTGGGGTTTTCTCTGGAAGTTTTTCCTTGTACGATGTGAGGGTCTAAGGACAGAGGGTGTCGTATTGTCATACTGATATTCTGTACAAACTGTGAAGTCCACTGAGACAAATGTAACATTTGTGATATTGGGCTATATAAATAAACATTGATTGATTGATTGATTGATTGATTGAAACTGAAAACAACGTGTCCTCATTACTTCTGTTTCACCTGCACCATACAGGTATCATCACTGTTACTGTGGTCCTCATATCGGGGACCCGTAACATATGCACCATAAAAAGTAATGTTCATACATTGCACAGAAGGCTGCCATACACATTATTGTTGCCCCAGTTCAACATGCAACTCACTTTTATATATTTGTAGTAGGGGGTCCCGGTTCCATCTGTGTTTCACCCAAGGGATCCAATGCCTGAAAAACATTGAAGACCCCTACTTTCATATATGCACTTAAAAAAAATCTGTAGATAGTCAAGGTGTGTAAACTGTTTATGATAACCTTTGTTGTCCCTGTTTTATGTTTCTATATTTTAAAGGGTCAAAGCTTTCTGTGAGTAATGTAGTTATCATGTTGAGGGTGGATAAACATTGTTGATATCTTTGAAACTGCCTTATTGATCGAAGGCCAACAAACACACACAGGGTTAACAGGCTGCCAGTGCTGTCTGCTTGAGCCCGCGGGCATGGTGGCCGAGGTGTGAATGTGTGTCAGATGGTTCAGTGGGTAGCCTGGTAGCCGGTATTGTGGCCGTGCCCACACCCACAGGGAGCATCACACACACACACATTCCCTGAACCCCCCATCCTCAGTTCCCTTAAGCCTGTAAGGACCTGACTGACTGTTCAGCTTAAGCAAATCAGAGCACAAGAAGAGAAACAGACATGAGGAGAACAAACAAACCCCAAAGTCAAGAGGGCGCATACTGATGCTGTTTTTATTTTCTCATCTCATCGGATTGTTCTAATGCTACGATACTTTTACAAAAACATGAGGCTAAGTAGTGACTGAGAAAGGTTTGAAAATGTTTTAATGTGTGAATCATAACAACAGCTTGAGGTTCAGTTTCTCTTTTGGAATGATGAGTACCAACTAGCATCACCTGCTATGGAGAGTTGATTCCTCTCGTGCAGAGAAAAAACGTAAACACATGCAAAGACGAAACAGCTGATCAGGCGACTCTGACCAGACTGTTCCTGTTATCCAGTATCATTAAAAGCCAAAATATTCACCGTTCTCATCAAACTTCGGTGCAGTTCAACCCCTCGTACGGTTCATTTGGGCATTTTTAAAATAGAATTAGGTAAGTACAGGTTAACAGGGGGAGAGGGCAAGATAATTCAATCCAAATTTCCCCTGTAGGCGTGTCTACGTATTTATGTAAGTCGCTTTGGATAAAAGTTGCAGCTAAATGACATGTATTGTAATAAACAAAATTAATAACGAACAGTCCAGAATACACTCATATTCAGGCAGAAAACGACTTAAAGCTTGTTTGATTTTTCTTTTTTTCAACCAACCAACCAATCAACCAACCAACCAACCAACCGATAAGTGTTTCAGCTCTTATCCATTTTAAGTTTCCAGACATTTCTTCTTTTCGACTAGCCACTATAATCCTAACATAGTATTCTCGTTCTGACCTCTTGTAGTGTCTACACATAATCATAATGTGAGTGCATGTTACTCAAATCTCTAATATTCATTCCTCCCTATCCCTCACCGTCACTGTCTCCCTCCATCTCTGCCCCTCTCCTCCCCCGCTGTCTCGCTGCGCCCTCTCTCAGCAGTAAGCCCTCTAATCTCTCCTGTTCCATCGCCTGGCAGAGACATGCCCTCTGTCTGCAGAGCCAGCGGGGATGTTTCCTTTGCAGGTGTACCACAGAGCCCGCACAATAGGTACGGCGAGCGTGGCAGCTTTGGTACGGTGAGCAGGGCAGCTTGGATTTGGCACGATAAGTACGCTGAGTATGCTGTTGGTACAGCAAGATGAGTCAACATGGCATGTATAGTGGATACAGCAGGTATGGGGGGGGGCTCAGCGTGGGGGGTTCGGTGCTTAGAGTATGCCGGGCAGGGTGTGCATGGACACTGTGGAGGGTACGGCAGGCAGGGTGGGACTGGCAGATGGTGGGCACAGTGAGTATGATCCATGGCAGACACTGGGTACAGTGAGCAGGGCGGGAACCGTGGCCATGTTAGTGGTCACAGTATGACCTCATGCAGGGGCGGGCCAAGGTTGCCCATCGTGCTTGGACTCACACCCACTCTGCCTGACATCCAATGTGACGTTTCCTCTTTCCCCCTCTTGCTGAGTCATTAGTAATTTTTTTGATAGTTGGTAGCTTTCCCCCCTTGTTGCTGGCATCTCTTAATCAATGTTAATTGGCTTGGAATTAGCATATGTTAATTAATGATATTTACTTCAAATTAAAGGTATGAGTGGTCCCAGAGGGTTTCCTGTTCATCTAATTAGAACCAATTAGCTGCAATTAACACGTGTAAATGAGACGCCACTGAGTCCAAAACAAACAGTGTGTATATGCAGGCTGCTGCCCAGCTTCCCTTGTGTTGCCCAACACTGGGCCTGTGTTTCTGCAGTATGCGCATGTGCAGTCACATTGCGTTCATTATAATAACATGTGTTATAACAAGCCATATGCAACCAAAAGTCATTCCAGCTCAGACAAATAGGCATTCAGGACCTCTGTGCTCCCAGTTTTCCCGCTCATATCCTCAGTGTTGCTCCTATTTTTAGAGCGTGCTGCCAAACTAATTTGTTTTACAGACCTTCCTATCAAGTGAAGAACATCCCGGAGGTGTATTCATTGAAATTCAGTCGACAGCACATCTTGTTTTGGTCTAAGAAACCACCAGCCGTGGTGAGTGTGGAGAGTAATCTCACACAGGGAAAATTGCCAGGAAATGAGAAGATGTAAACAAGGGAGAAGGTAGAAAATAAACCAAATTCATTCAAGCATCTATGGCATCACACCATACTCTATTAAAAATATACTGCCTGTTTAAGTTCCAATTTCAGCAGAGACTCTCTTATTTGGAAAGAAATCGCCACATTTTCTAAGACTAAAATGACGAAAGTCCTCCTTCTCTTAGGTAACAACATTTGTTTTTATTTAAAGGAATATACAAAGCTGGTGGGACCTTGATTGACAGCCAAGCAGGTAGGGGTAAAAACACATTATATGCTCACTTGCACAAGCTAGTAAAAGATTGTTTCTTTAAGCAGATGGATTAAAGTTATTCTAAGAGACTTATGTTAATATTTGCAGGTGTATTAATAATCATTCAGTGTTGGCCAATGATAAAACAGATAGTGTTCAATGTTTGTTATATGATAATCAGAGCATTTTTATAGCAGAAAACAATGATTTTCATGATGTATATATAACGCGTATACTTACGTCTACTTTCCCACATAACTTGGTGTCCTAAAATGGTGTCATAATTGAAATTCTGTGTAGGTCTTCATCTGAAGAATGTCAGGGTTGATGGATGGTTGAAAAAAAAAACACTACTTGTCAAGAAAAGTTAACATTATTTCAGTCAGCATACATAATGTAACATGTTACGTACTTGACTAAAAGTAACATGTGAAATAGGCTGTACCTAACTAGAACTTAAGATATGTACCAAACAAGACATGTTGACTGCAGGGGCTAGGGATAGAACCGCTAACCCTCACACTTGGTGGACGACCTCCTGAGCTGCAGCCTCGTCAAACTAACCAAACCGTGTTATTTGATTTTACATCATTAACCACTATACACCTACACTCCTAAATGACACAAAAAACGTGGCCCTGATCAAGTGTCCATATTTAATTAGGTATTAGTGAAAAAGCGATGTACATGTCATATGCCTACCCACACAGCATACACAGTGTTCCGCTTCCAGTACATACATGATTGATTTCCTATGAACCTTTCGTGGAGGTCCACTCACAATGCAAGGAACTATAACCAATGAGTGGAAAAAACAATGAAAAGCTATAACAGAATGAATCCCAGCCTTAAATAGTGTCTACATGGTATGTATTTAGATGCTCATTGGGAAACAGTATATGCTGTCTCGTCGACCAAGTTGACCCTGTTCTGTAGATTTCATACATCTTAGCCAGTGTGTGCTCTTCTTTCTCCTTTCTATTGTATCTGAATTGCAGGTCTGTCTGGAAGAGTGAGGTCTACAAAGAACTGCAAAATAGCATTGTCTGCTGTGCATGCTCTTCTCCTAAAGAGACCTAAAGCACTGGCTAGAGTGTTTTGGCAGACATAACACACATCCTTTTATTCCACCTGGGTATTATAACTTCTCCCAAATGCGCATCTCTTTTGAAAAATTCCAGACTTCAATTATCCATCCAGCATTGGCAAGGTATCAATGATGAACCCTGGCAGTGACATCCACAACTTTCCGCGCTCTTCTTTAATGATGAATAGATGCAGATTATATTTCTTTTTGTGTTATTTCCTCTCTGCTGTCACCCTCACCTAAACCCCTACCACCACCCATCAAGGTAAAAGAAGGTGTCTCGTTGAAATCCCTCCCAGCTCAGAGCGGGGCCTAATCTCGAGTTAGTGGTTGTGGGGATGCAGCATTGACAGGCGTCTCCCTCTCTATCTTTGTGTGTAGCTTTTGGCAGAATTCCCCTCTTAGTCTACAGGTTTAGCAGCAGGATACGCGGCGAGATGCTTCAGCGTACTTACCACTATAACAATCAGGGGGGTGCTGGGTGTCGGGGCAACGTTGCAGGAGGGTTTGCAGCTGAAAAAAACAGCATCCGCCGCCTTTGTTGGGCGATAAGGGAAGGTGGAGGGTGGTGAGGGGGGGTACATGCACACAAGGAGCGATCTTGGGAGCTGAACAAATCTGAGAACGGCATTATGGGTTGGTAAACAAGGATGCCATAAGAGGCTGCAGGATTTGCTGTTTGCCTTTTTTTCTGATGGGCTGGAGTGTGAGGCACAATGGCGATATGGAGGTGGTGTGAATGGAGAGCTGGAATGAGACAGACAGGAACAGAAGGAAACGGAAAAAGGATACACAAAGGTGAATGGTTGGGGTTGGAATAGGACAGAGAACGTTAAGGGTGAGAGAAAAGTCATGATAGAGGAGTGTAGCGGCCAAAATCATATAGAAATAAAACAAATAATTAACTTAAAATAATACAGCCGCTGAGACACTAGTTAGCAGATCTTACGCAGGGCAATGATCCAGGTCCAGACAAGATTCTCCGTTGTGCATTTATTATGATCCAATGAACAGATTTCCTATGGTTGGTTCCTTTAAGCCTTTCCTATGACTTTCCTTTCCTGTGGTTGGAAAACCCTGTGGCTCGAAACACCCTGTTAAAAAACCGTTTGCCTACTAGTGCTCAGGCTCCCACCTCCACCTGTCTCCAATATATACAATTACACCAGGTGCTCTAATCACCCAGTGCCCAAAACATGCCTTCAAAATAAAAGCATAGAAAGTACTTTAACTTATGACACTAACTAAAAATACATATAAATAAATGATATTAATAATAATAAACACTATAAACAGCAAGAAAATAAAAGTTAAACTATTACATAATATAAAGAGATATAGCTCCAACAAGGAGGATATGAAGGAAGAGCAGAAAGTTATCCAAGCTAATAATGAAAGTTATGTTATGTTATGTTATGTTATGTTGTTTTTTATGGAAAACAAGGACAGATAGGTCTTCATTCAAAAAACCTAGTGTTTGGATAATTTTTAAGCTGCTGTGTATAATTTCCAGCTTCCAACTTCTAAATATGAAAAGAAAATGTTTTACTATCTCCATGTTGTCTTTTTGTGTACTTTTTCCATTACATGTTAACACACTTTAGAACAGAATTCAAGGTTGCAAACCTATGTTTTAGTCGCCGATGATAAGTGATGACGACAGGGCAGAGTGGGTGAAAGAATATGGACCGATGAAGAGTATTTCTGATTTGTTGCAGTAAAGTTGGAAGCATCAATTTTTTTGGTTCGTCACGGTCTTAGTGGAGAATTATTGTTGAGTATCCTCAGCATAGCAGTGGAAACAAATGCCAGGTTGGCAGAGGATTTGTCAGAGGAAAGGATGTACAGGATAAAGAGGAGGGTACCGAACACTCAACCCTGAGGGACACAGTGAGTAACTGGGGAAATGGAGGATTGGCAGTTATTTATCTAGATGTACTGATGTCCGTTAAAGAGATAGGAGGTGAACGAGGCAAGGGCATGGAGGAGGAAGGTAAGGAATTTGGAGTCTGCAGAGAGAAGTGTGTCGTTTGTGATTTTCAGTCGAGCAGTTTCTGTGTCATTGGAAGGGTGCAAAGAGGTGTTTTGAGTTGAGGTGGGATTTAAATTGAGTAGCAATGTCTTGCTTGTGGATTTTGGAAAGAAAGGGGAGGTCAGACGGGGGCTGGAAAATGTTGGTAACATCAGGGTCAAGTCCAGGTTTTTTAAGTATGAGGGTTACAGCAGGGAGCTTGAGGCTTTCCAAAGCCCATCATTGTCAAAGTAACTGTAATTATACATTATTCAGCCATTAGTGACTATTCATTGTGTCATTGCAAAAAAAAAACGAACCCTAACCCTAACAATCACATTTCAGAAAAGTTACATAATGTATGTGTAAAAGATAATCTTTGATATTATAAGTACAGCAGGAAGTTCCTTTGACATGTTATCTTAGACTTGTGGAATCAATAAAAATGTAGTGTAAACAGACAAAAAATGTTTATGTATGTTTAAGGGAGTAAACACAGCATTGAAATGTTTAAGTTGGGATGTCATTGAAGGTCATCAGTGGAATCATCTACATCAGCAGTTTTCAAAGTGTGAGGTGCGCCTCCCCGGAGGAAGTATGACCACGATTATTTGAAGCTAGGACTTTCATGGACCGGTCCTAGGTGCGGACTGGCCATTTGTGTGTTCTGTAGAATCACAGAACGGCCGGCTCGGTTCGCTGACGGCCGGCACCGCCCTTTATTTTAATGTTAATAATACTTACTTTGATCAAAAGCAAGTACTGGTCAAGGCTGCAGCCAGAGGATGATCTGCGTTTATTCCTGTCTACATTGCATCCCCGCATCATCCACTTGTGCGCATCAAAGACGCAGACTCATTGTTCCCACTAGGGGTGAGTGTAATGATGTTCAGTGTGTTGCCGGGAGCATCTACCAGATGGATAAATAAACATTTATCCACAATGTTGAAAATGTTAAAAATGTTTTAAAAAAAACGTTTAAAACATAAAAATAAAAAGGTTTAAAAAAGTTGTTGTTTAATGTTTTAAGGAGGTGACGCTACTCAGCCAATGAAATCGGTGCAGTTAGTGAGTCACCAGCAGAATAGATTCAAACACACACACAGAGACGAGACAAGAAGAGAGAAACAGTCGGAGTCATTTCAAATGGCGTGCTCAAAAAAGAGAAAGGTAGACGGAGCGAAAACAGAGCATTTCATGACATGTTCTCTCACTGGACCTCTTTGAAATGCAATTGAATACCCCTGCATTATAGGAACAATAACAACAATAATACAAATAATAATAATAATAATAGCAATAATAATTGGGAGGGGGGGGCGCGGCTGTTCTTATGTTCTCTGAGGCAGGGACATCCAGGATGTCCTAAATACCGAGGTCCAAACATGTTAGGGGGGTTCGGGGGATACCCCTCGAGATTTTTGTGATTTTCATGATCTAGTTAGGTGCTTTTTAATTCCTGTGGGGGTCACACATTGGATAGTATATTGATTTCAAACCATGTCAGTGGGCTGCAGCATACATTATTTTTTAAAGTGTAATGCATACGAATCAGTTGATTATTACTATTAATGATCTGGACATGCAGAAGAGCTAAAATGATCACAAAACATTGTCAACATTCATTTTCCATGTCTCTCTCCTTTCCATAACCTGCACCCTCTCTTCCATCTTCTTGAGTCTCTGTCTTCTTCCTGTTCACTACTCTCTCTGTCCTCTACTCTTTCTCTTTGTTCAATCTCTCCCTCGTTGTTCACTTTTTGCTCCTCCTCACTTGTCGCTCCTGCCAGTGAATTAAAAGCAATTCAGCAATTTAGTTCATTTCACTTGTTTGTTTGCATTTATTTATTTTTTATCTGTTTTGTTTGATTCTCAAAAGGGAACAAAGATGTAAGCAAATGGTGTTTTATACAATTGTATGTTATTATGACATCATAACTGCAATAGATGTATGTTGTTTTAAAATGATGCCTATTGAATGAAGACTATTGTTATAGATAAATAGATGGATAAATAGACGGGGTTATTAAGCCTACATTCTTTTGTGTGAGTGTACCTGCAGTTCCTCCCTGACTTCCATCACTTTCTGTCTTTCTCTTTCTCTCTGCCTGTCCTGTCTCTTCCTTACCAACGCTGAGCTTCAACTGACGTAGTCTTTTCATTATAGCTGAGTCAGTGTAAAAAGAAAACAATACAATGTTTTATCTTCAATGTTTTACTCAAATTGAAATGAAAGAAAAGCGTTAGAACGTTTGTTAAAAGGTAATCCTTCTGACATTGGATGAATGTAATTAACTTTAGCTCTCTAGCTAGTTTATTCACGCAATTTAAACCAAAGTATAGCCTTTAGCTGCAATATAAGTTAGTGTGCATGTTGTCGGACGTCCACTGACTAACGTAGAGATGGTCCTATGATGTCCTGTGAGGAGCAGAAACACAAGCAGCCCGCTGGACTCAGATCTCTAGATACTTCATCACTCCTTTGCTGCTCCGATACAAGACCGGGCTGCGGTGGTTTGTTGATACATGTCGTCTTCTTCTGTTTGCTTTAACCGAGGCTACACAGTTATGCAGCACCCCTATCGGCAGTAAATGGAACTTCTACAAAATACCCAGTTTAGTGCAATTATTTCACAAGTTTTGTTATACACAGCTCGGAAAAAATTACCGAGGTCCGGACCTCCTTGACCTCAATGGTGGATACGGCCCTGCTCTGAGGGGATGCTCACCTTCCCACACTTTGAAAGGCCTGCTCTACATGTTATTAGCTTGATGTTCAAAGGTATATAGAGTGGAGTTAAAGATATCAAATAAATATCTTTAATCTGCAGCGGTTGTTTTGTTCTGGTCTCGTCTTCTCTTGGATCTCCTTTAAAGCTGATCTTAGTTTAAAGCATGTGTTTCGACTAGTAACAGGAAGCCCATCACGCCTGCATCCGTGCCAGTATTCTGTGTTTTGGCTTGAGGGAAAGGAGAACTCTCACCCTGCCGTCGGCTGCTTGCTGGAGATAAAAGATTTCAAGTGTTTTTACCTGCGTTTGTCTCTGCCGCTCTGTATCTGGGAATTACACAAGGGAGCTGGTCGATAACGCCACTACAATCAGGCTCGCCACAGTGAGTAGCATGTTCTCCTTTCAGGGCTGTCACAGAGGAAAGACAATGCAGCGCACCGGTAGGCTCCACTGAGAGCTTCCTCTGCTTTATTGTCAGCTCAGCGCTGGTACTGCTGCTGTTGATAGAACACACTGTACACAGTCTCGCTGTGACACGTACTGCATGCCTGCTCATGTGTTTGATGGCATGTAAAGTGGAATACCTACTGCTAAATAAAAACACGATAGTCAGCAAAATAATATGGTTGATAGAAAGTTCATTCTTCACCTGGTGGCCTTCCTCAGCATATTGAATTGTTTTGTTGTCAAGCTGATAGATTAGTTACTATTTCTGGTTATTGTCGAACAACACATATAGGTGTATGCCGGACTGTTGTATTACTGCATTAGTTTGATCTGGTCTACCAATAATGAAGAGTAAGAGTGCATGTTTAACATCACTGGCCACAATGGCTTTTACATGCAAACAAGTTTGGTAAAATGTTTTATTTAGGATCTGTTTGCTGATTCCTTCCTACCTTTGCTAATATCAATTTAATTATTGTCAAGTTCAAAGTTACTTTCTTGGAGTAAGCTCGACTTCATCAGCATATCATTATTATTCTAAGTAGGATTTTAAGGTGTGTTGAAAGGCTGAAGCTGCAGAACATTACAACATATTATGGTTTAAATGTAAAAGACAGTTGTTTTAAATGCTTTAAAAGGTAACCCAAGAAGTATTAATAGTAAGAAAAGTAATTTAAGATGACATATCATGCTCAATTCCAGGTTCATATGTGTATGTTGTCCCTCTACTGTGACATGTTTACATGCTTTAATGTTCATAAAGGTCTTTTGTTTCCCATACTGCCTGTGCATGTGAAGCACAAGTGTAACATGGTGATGTCATTATGCCACGGAAGTAAAAAAAAAAGGACTCCAATGAAGGCGTCTCAGACACGGGGGAGTGTGTGGGAGAGAAACTCTGTCTGGAGAGAACGTTGGGATTTTAGCCTTTGCAGACCATTTAAATGCACTAAAACATATTTAACACAATACAGGACAGAGACAACCCCAAAAAGCATAATAGAGCCTCTTTAAGAATGCACAAAAAAGAGTATGCGATGAAGGAAATTAATATGTGAGTTTTGCAGAAAAGAGTGACATTAGCCTTAGTGAACTTAGAAGTTGTTAAGGTTCCCTTCATTGTATTTGTTGGCATAAGGATACAGAATGCACTACACAGCTGCTAAAAGTACAACACTCACCTGCGGCAAAATTGTATGCCCGTTGGCAAATCTGCTTTAATTTATTTTGTGGGGGCTTTTTTAAGATTCGGCTTGACACAGAAAGAAAAACATGTCCACAACAAGCTTCCCCTCCATTCTTTACAGTGACAGCACAAACATGCCAGAGAAAAAAGACATTGAGTGCAACGTCTTTCCCCGGGAAGGCCACATGCAAGAGCATTGCTCTCCTCATTTGAAACAATTGTAAAAATGCTAGAACTCGCTGAGACAGACCGATAAAGGCCCTATAATACAACTTTTGTCATTGCCATTTAAGACTTCACACGTCTCTATAAAAGCATGGCAAAACAGCAAACAAAATCATTGTTGTCAAACTTGCTGGTGATTGCAAGCAAAAGATAAAAGTTCTCAAAAGCTCATTTTGTCTTTCTGTGCATCTTCCAAAGCTTCCTTTATTCCCTCCTGCTCTGCCTTTTGATTCAACTTTAAATGGATTCCATATTTTCTTTCCTCCACCATAATCATCCCAAAAATGCTTGCAACTTGTGAACTTGAGTAACACTACACTGAATCCCCCCACCCACCCACCCTCACACACACACACACACACACACACACACACACACACACACACACACACACACACACACACACACACACACAAACAGTGGCTGGGATCTTAGGCATTCACAGGCTGATGATTCCAATAATCCAAGTTCAAATACAATTCCTGGATCACAGGATTTAAATGACATTATATAGAAATTAGATTTCACATCTAGAGCAACTGAACCTCCCCCGATCCCATCTCTTTCTAATTACAATACTTTCCCCTGAATCTGCACCAGACTCTTTCTTCTGCTTCCCTTTTTGTTCATTCTGCTTGAATACAGGCTGGGATATTCTTCCGCACCACAATGCATCTATTACAATACAAAGTCACCCAGGCGCTGCTATATATTCCCAATGATAGCTCCCCTGTGAATTGGCAGTGTTTTTGATTCATGGTGGGTCGCAGTGTTACAGGAAGAAGAAAAGGGGGGGCACCGAGTCATCTACCTGTAACTGACACAGTATTATATTTATAATATATTTTAATATTTACCTAAGGACCGGTTCATCGGAATTTGATGTCTACTGAGGGCAACCGTTCACCTTAAGGTGTTACATTTGCACTTTTCACATGGGCCAATGAATATATACACTGTTGCGTATGTCTTATTTTCTGTAAGACATACCTTTATCAAATCTTTCTTTTGAAGAGAATATTCTTGCAATGTTGTTTTAAACCAAACAAGAGTCATTAAAAGTGGTGTTCCTTTCCCCCCCAGGTTTAGAGTGAACAGGTTTAAGTTGTCAGTGAGTAACCCCAGAAGTAGCACTGAGGACATTAGGTCTCCTTTTGGACAAAAATGTGTTTAACAAAATTCACAATATTATTTGTAATGGATTGTTTGGAAAAGCTTTACAATGGTTGCGCTCTTACCTCTTTTTGTCAAGAATCAGGAAAATATGATTTGCCTTTTGGTGTTCCTCAGGGAAATTGTCTTGGTCCACTCCTCTTTTTACAATACACGGTCCCTTTTGGTAATATCAACAAGAAATACAGAATGAAAAGCATAGCTATGCTGATGACAAGTAGCTTTATATTTTACTCAAGCCTGATAATGACAACTCCCTCCCACTACTGAGAAGATGGCATTTAAACATTGCATGAGCAATAACTTATTGAATATAACTAATATAACGGTCTTTAATCAAAAGAGATACTCTCTCATTCCTGTCCTTAATAAATATATTAGATTATTCTACAGTAAAGTACATTACTGTTAGCTAATGCGTTTAGCCTAGAAGCAATTTAGGGAGTATCTTACCCAAGGACACTTCAACATTTTTGATCCGCATATCAAACACTAGATTTTCAAAAATGTATTCTTAAGTTACAAATAATACTGATAACATTTTTAATATATTCTTATTTTGGGAATTTCTTTGGATTATTGCAGATTTTTTTATTTGTTTGCATTCGTGGATGGTGTTTTACATCAACATATTACACATGTAAACATAGATCTGCTCAGACAAATAATATATAGACAAATAAATCCATTAAATCTACATAAATATAAACTCTGCCACCCATTTAATCCCACCATGTCTGAAATGCATAATTGACTGCAAATAGGTACAATCTTTGGTCAATTAAAAAATATTTTTGCTTAAAATGTTTGGATTTGGTCTATTATTTGTCAAAAGGTATTCATCTAAAAGCAGAAATGCATCTCAAGATTATTGGTAATTGTCAATTTATTTGTTTGTGTGAATGGACAGATTCAAAGATGTGTATCAACCTTAAAACATCAGTATTGGGCAAAAGGCCCCACCCAGCCCCCATCCCCAGCTCCTATCCATCAGTGGCTATCAACCATTGGAGTGTTTGTCATAAGGGGAGCGCGGGATTGTGTACTGTGTGTGACCAGGCAGAGATGGGCCCAGATAAAAGGATTCTGCCAAGTCCTGATTAGATCTGCTCCCATGTTTGTCTTCCAGTATCAGGGATTACATGATTTATGAGAGTGTGTTGGGGATGTGTGTTGCATGGTGCTAACTCTCCCACCTACGCCCCATAGGGAAGTGCATTCCAGCAAACTCCATCTAAATAAAGTTCCTCTTCCTGGTGTAGCTTGCTTAACCCTCTCCTCCCCAGCTGAAGTGCCTCGGGGTGACTCATTTTCTCCATTAATGAGCTCGTTGATTGCAAATAAGCAACAAAGAAACAGCAGATTGATGAACTGCCAAGCGTGAGATTGATTTGTTCAATATAGGCCAATTTACTATAAATGGTGAGATTTGTGAAAGGTGGCGAGTGCTGCATGCTTTTTTATTCAGAGTATTTGATCTACAAACAGATTTTTATGTACAATTCTCAGCAGTCATATATTGGCTGGATCTTTGCAGGGTAAAAACTAGAACCTGGCTATTTGGTATTACCAATGTAAATCTCACTAACACTCCCATTTGAATGTCATGGGGCTCTAACCCACAGCATCTTACACTAAGGGACATTGCACTCCTTGTGACTCGTACAATGTCTTTATTTACTTTAATATGTAAGATCTGTATTTTCTATTTATTACATCTGTATGTATCTATATATGTCTAAACCATGCACCTTATATTTGTTCTGCAAATTAATTTAAAACGAATGCGCTTTATTAGTTTTTCCTCAATAACCCTCTAATTGTGTGCTATAATGTATTTACAAAGTGTGAAGAGGAGGCAACTTTAGAATAGGGAACCTGTTCAGGTCAATTAGAGTCAAACTACTAGCTTATTGGTTATGAACAAGACTTCACTTTAAAATAGGGAACATTTTCTTAGATATAAATACCTAATTTTGAGTTATTTAGACTTAATTAACACTTATAGTTTCATGTCTTGTTACATAAGAATAGATCATATTTGTTAAGTGTTATTATGGGAGAATTACTATTCTTCTGGTACTACTGCCTTATTAGGCCCATATTGAGCAGAGCATATTAAGACCCAAACTCATGTACAACAACTTCCTTACTTGCAATAAATAAGCACTAATTAGATGGTTATTGAGGAAAAACTCTCAACTAATGGCTTATTACTTGTAGAATATGGTCATGTAGAATAAGGCATTAATAAGTGTTTTATAATGACTAATACAGAGCCAATATACTGCTAATATGCATGTTAATTAACAACTAGTTGATGGTTAATTTGTGTACCTTAAAAGTGTTACCGTTGAATGTAATATAATCTAAACCGAGGCACCCCATAGGACACTTTGTTACCAATGGAGACTTATAAATGTTTGTGACGTAAACCAATTTAGGGCTTGCCCTGAACTACAAACATTATTTAATGGACTTTTGAGATATAATTATCAATATGTTGTTAATTGCAACTCTTAACAAAGCAGTGTCTGTACTGTGTTTTTGTCAAAAGCCTGAAGGAAATATCCCAAGATGTTATTCCCCTTTATATCATGAAGGAGCTGCTCAGTTGTTCCTATACTTTAGAAATGAAAGGTCATTTGAGATGGGTCTTAAATTGTTCGGAAAGGACGGATGGGGGCCTTTTTTCCAGACAACTGAATACAAGCTGACTTATATTGATCAGCGACACTTACAGAGATAGGAGACAAGTTTGAGATTGTAAGTACAGCAAGTAAATGACAGGTAGGTTTGGTTAGGGAAGTTTCAGGGTAAAATATCAAGATAGCAAGAGAACAGGCGCAGATGAGAAACTGTCTTTTCGCAAGGTAATTGGGGTTAATTGAGTTAGGTAAACTGGAACGCTCCTGGAAAGATTAGAAGAGGTAAAATGTTGGATCTCATGCTGTTGATCTTTATGACAAAAGATTGTCCTCTTACAAGACCCTTGATTTACCTTTTTTATTTTATTTTATTGTATCAATTAATTCATACACAACATCTTGTACTCCACTACGTTCATGTTACATCCGTAGGTTACTATAGTTACTTTAATGATTAAGATATGTTTGACAATTAAACCAGCAACAGCTGAACGGTCGGATGATTAATCAATTAGCCGAATGCAAGAAAATAATTGGCATCTATACACATTCATTTTTATTTGATCTTAATAATTTGTCTTTTGGGTGTTTTATTTTCGATTTTTTCCATTCAATACTAGTAGTAAATTTTGCTGATATTCTTTCTTTTTAAATAACATTAAATGCTGGACCTTTACTTGCAACAGAGTAGTTTAACAGTGTGTTTTGGTAGTTTTACAAACAAAAAACACTCCAACACTGCTAACATCTGTTTGATGACCAAATAATTATGTCCTATGCATTACCATTTAAATATTGTTTTCCCATTCCAATCATACCAATGGTTACATTTCCATTTGTATGGTACAAAAAACAACAACTAATGGCATCTTAATCACTAGAACCACATCGCATAAATATGTCAAAAAGTAAATGTTTGTTGAAACAGTAACGACGACTGTAACCTGAATGATCACAATCTGTGTGTGTTTACCACATAGAGATAAAGGTTCTTCCTCCTCCTCCTCCTCCTCCCTCAGTGCTCAGCTGGACGTCCTAAGTGGGGGTCAAGGTGGGTGCTGCTGCTGCTGACCATCAGTGTGCCAAACCATCAAATGTACAGCCCCCCCCCCCCCCCCCCCCCCCCCCCCTCCATCCCTGCAATGTCCAACCTCCAACACTCACCCCCCGAACCATCACGTATTCACTCTTCCTCTGTGCTCTCTCTCTCTCCCTGGGTGTGAAGATGCCAGCAGCACGCTCCAGTGGAGACAAATCAGACCTTCCCGGCCGTGTCGTCGTAAAACATCCCCCAGGAAGGTTGCGACCTCCTCACCCTTTCAACTCATCTGCAGGCGTAGTCAAGAGAGGAGGAGGGTCCTCCATGCAGCAGCATAACTTCCGCATGCACATGAGCACAGGAGGAGATTCTGTAAATAATGTGAATGGAGAGAGTTCAGTGAGGAGCAGGGATGGAAACAAGACTAATACAGAATCCGAATCAATGTATTGCCTTGTAGGTTTACACTACAATGAATTTGCTTTGGTGTATGGTGTTGCAAACATAAACAACATACGGAATAAGTTGTAAGAGAAGGTCAAAAATAGAACGATTACAAGAAAAAAACTACTAGAGTAAAATACTACCTTAATATTGTACTCAAGTACAGTACTTGGGTAAATAGTTACTTTACACCACTGGATGTGTAGAAATGTGTAAATATATTTAGAGAAATGAACATGGCTCTCAGTATTAAAGTATTAAAAGTACTCTCCTGCCCTGCATGTAATCCACTGTGTGCTCCTACATGTTCCTGGTTAAAACATTACAGTGCTGCACATACACACAACCTAACTCTTTATTTGTATAGATTTCAGACAAACTTGTGTCCTAAAACCCTGTTTTTGGTGCAAGAGCTGTGTGCAGCCTCCTGGAGTCTTTTCCTCACAGTCACGTTGCCTGGTTTGGTACAGAAACTAAACCAAAAGCTTTGCTCTGACTGTATCTGGTAAAACACTCCAAAGCAAAGTTGTTGAACTTTCAAGCTAACGTAGCCTAGCTTTGATTGCGTTTAGGCAACTCAAAGCACACTATTAAGGTTAAGGGAAATAAACTTTTGGTTACAAATGAAAAGAAAATACTCCAAAGCTGAAGATACCACAAAGATGCTGTCAAAAAAGAACTCAAGCTCAAACCAGACAATGTATTTTTTGTTGTTGTTGAAGAAACAATGTGTTTTCTTGTAAATTAACTCTAAAAATGTTAGTGTTTTGATGAGCTTTGGATTGTCAAGCTTATGTATCCTGGCTTTGATTAACGGCCCGTCCACACAGCGGCGGGCGTTGTCGCTTGCCGGCGGGCATGTCTGAAGCTAGACCAACAACCAATCACATGAATCTCCCGCCCCGGACACACAAGCAGTGGTTTGATTGGCTAGAGCTTTTACTGGCATATGATTCGATTGGCTTACGCTTCCGTCGAAGCTTCAAACATTGCTCAACTTTTGCAGCGAGCAAAGCTACGCTTCGCTCCCACAATGCAGTTCGGCGAAGCGTAACGTCACCCCATTCAAAGTGAATGGGCTGAAGCATTTAAGCTTCAACGCACGCCGCTGTGTGGACGTAACGGCCCGTCCACACTACAGCTTCGACAGCTTCAAAAACGGTTTCCAACACGTCTGCCCATTCACTTTGAATGAGGTGACGTCACGTTGCCTCGCTTTTCGCCGAACTGAATTGTGGGTAGCAGAGCGGAGCTTTCCTGGCGTTTCAGGCTGCAAAAGTTGAGCAATGTTCAACTTTTGAAGCTTCTGAAGCTTTCGGTGGAAGCGTCACCCAATCAAATCATATGCCAGTACAAGCTCTAGCCAATCAAACCGCTGCTTGTGTTTCAGGGGTGGGAGATTCATGTGATTGGTTGTTGGTCGAGCTTCAGACACGCCCGCCGGCAAGCTTTTTTTGAAGCTGTAGTGTGGACGGGCCGTAAGGGTCATGTCAAGTTCATGACATTTGAAGCATACAGTGGGGTACGTTGATTTCAAAGTTTAACCCCAAACCACCAGCGTCCACGAACATTAACCAAATAGGAAGTTCTTTGTCTGTGCAATGATAAGTATTAAGGAAAGGAAACGCTGACTATAGGAGACAATCAGAGCTGGCAGACGGATTTCATGTATCAAAGTCCTTGTGCTATAAACTTGATGGTGAAGTTTTCCTTAGAGAAGCATAATCTGAGTTCTGTTTTTTTTTGTAGATTGCTACCTTATTTTATGTCTATTGCACTTCTTTCACAGATATTTTAGTTGTTTGTTTCCATCTTTGATGCCAACCATTACGTGATATTGTATTTTGCCTTCCAACTACTGCTTTTCAAGCTCTCTTTTATCTGAACTGCTCTTCTTCTTTATGCAGCATCACTTTGGACTCCTGTACAGATCAGTCCACCTCTCGTCGAACGCAACACTCTCACACACATTACATTCAAAGTCATCCAGCGTCAGACTCCCTGTTGCTCTCCCTTGATGGAGTCATCAGCCAGGAGCCAGACAGGGAGCAGTTGTTCTCATGGTCTCATCCCCGCTGCAGAGCCTTGACACAGGGAGAGACAAACAATTTGGCCTCCCTCCCACAGGCACATCTCTGGGAGCCAGCAGGGGTTGGTGTGTGGTGTGTGTGTGACAGAAAGAGAGAGAGACAGGTCACTTGGTGAAGGTGTCAGTGAAAAAGAATAGATTAAGGTGTGTTCCAATGTGGAAAATATCAGACACATGCATAGGGGATCTATTTGTGGCCAAATAGTTTGTTCCATGAATTTTAAGGGGGTCGCTTTCAACAAGTGGGATATATTTCCCCTGTATTCTTTGCATATAGACAGGCTGTCTTTTGTCCTTCCCAGGAATAGAGGTTATGCGCGCAGGTTGTTTGGCCAGCTCTGAATATTGCCACAGGCTGCGAGGCTTTGACAAAGGGAAATGGGGTCGTGCGGTGAAATGGTTAATGTGAATCTTAATAGAGCCGGCGATGTCATTATCTCCAAATCCGCTGAGCCCCCTCGACCGGGGTTGCGCCGTCGACGACCACTTTACATCCCGAGCGTGTCGGGCCGAGAGATGGGGGCATGACTGCCAATCCCAACTGGAGGATTTGTGTCCTCCTCCACCAAATTCAGTAAGCGCATGCAGGCTCATAAAGGTGTTGAGAATTGAGGAATTTGTCTGAGAGACATGGCCAAAGTCAATGAGCTAGTTTTTGCCTTTCAGCCACAGGGCTTCAGACCTAGGCTTCAGACCTTTCGAGGAACCCGAAGCTCCCTGTTCTGTCCAGTGGCGCAGGCCTGAGCAAAAGGAAGTCTGCCTGCCTTCACATGAGAGAAACACTGCAGATTTAAACACCAGCCCCTGATAATCCCTACCCAGAAATAAATGTTCCCATTAAAATGAAATGTTGCCTATATAGGTTTAATAAATTGAAAAACGCTTGTTTGAATCCTTAGTAATTTGGACGGAATCCCAAGCATGTAGCAAAGGCTTCAGCAAAACAAGATTATTTGCTGTGTATTATAATGTATGCAGCAGTTTTTATGCGACCAAACAGTGTCAGTGAACCCCCCCCCCCCCCCCCCCCCCCCGATGAAATGTGTGCTTATTTATATGCAGTTATTCAGGTATGCAGTAAATTCCAATTACTTCTTAAGATTTCTATTTAGCACGAGGGGGAAATATGACAGGGAAGCTCTGTGTTTTGAGCAGCATTGTAAATCTCGTTAACTCTTTGCAGCATGTGGTGAGAAATCTGCATTCATGTCAGGGAGTGAGCAGTGCATAATATTTTAACAACTAGCTAATAGTTGTGTACGGGGATGTGTTAGCGGGGTCTGAAGAAGAGGCAGGTGAAGAGAAGATTTCAAGGCTCATTCCAACTGATTTTCTAGGTGGAATTTCACCTTTGGACCAACACGACCACCATATCACCCCATTAAAATCGAGACCATTACAAATGTTGTAAAGTACCCATAAGCGTTGTGAACCCTCAGTATGCAAAAACAAAAGGGACATATTAGGCTTCTAAAAGAATAATCATTTGAGTAAATTATATTTAAACATATTATATCTGAATGAGTGTGTGTGTCTTCCACTGTCTAATCTTAATAAATAACTGGAACTTATTTTATGATGACAGCATGACTTTGATTCAGTAGTCGTGAAAGGTGGCTATGGCTCAGGGGATTCATGCGCTGACATACCAATCAGGGGTCAGTGGTTTGATCCATCCCCTCAGTAAATATAAAACAACTTCCACTGAAAAATTTCATTTCATCAATATATTTTACAACTTTTAATAAGAATTTTTGTTTCTACTTTGTTTTGTTTGTGAATCTAAAGGTAGTATTGGCTCTCAATACTACTATTTTTCAGTACTTGGACCAATCAGTGGGTGGGTTTCGATTCCCGGCCCATGAGTCTACAAGAAGGGCGTAAGTCACTTTGGACGAAAGCATGTATGTAAATCCAATAATGTGTTTGTGTGTGTGTGTGTGTGTGTGTGTGTGTGTGTGTGTGTGTGTGTGTGTGTGTGTGTGTGTGTGTGTGTGTGTGTGTGTGTGTGTGTGTGTGTGTGTGTGTGTGTGTGTGTGTGTGTGTCCCACACTAATGCAAAGAAGGATGCAATCTGTTTAACTTATGTTCTACGTTATGAGCCACACTATGAGTGGAGTCGGGATGCTTCTATCCCTCCAATGTTCGGCCCCCCTGCTGGGCCCCCAGGGGCCCTAAATCCCCGCTGCTCTTCCCTGCAGCCCCCTCTGACGTGCATGCCGAGGCGAGTCGCGCTTTGCCTATGCATTAGCCATCCATTTCCCCCGGCTGACACCTCTCCAACATAAAACCGTAAGGCAGAGGTAAAATATCTGTCTCCTGGCGAGAATAAAGCTTTGTCTGCCTGCTGATCTATTGGATATAAAAATAAAGCCGCGGCTTTGATGCAGGCTTTACCTTATGCGCGCCTTTGCTTTTTGCGCACACAAAGCTCCAATGAAGATGGATAGTGCGTCCAGCACAGCAACATCACTCACTTCTTCTTCCTCCTCCTCCTCCTCCTCCTCCTCCTCCTCCTCCTCCTCCTCCTCCTCCTCCTCCTCCTGCTCTCATTCCCTCCTCCAGTTGTTTGCTATTGATCTGAGAATGTTGATAATTATTTTTTTCCTTTTGTTTGTGACGTGAGGTATTTATAGATATTAACTGGTCCATGGTTTGGCTGTTGTGTCAGGCTGCTTTTGCAGGAACATTCATTCTAAGGAAAGACATTATCAAATAAAGGTAGCTACTTAGGATACGAGTATGCAGTTGCAACTCCCCTCTAACAGTTTTTATACCCATCAATACACATTTAATAAATATAGTAGAGCAGCAATAACTGCTACACAAACAATATATTTCATTTTAAAGGCTTTTAATGAAAGCTTCATTTTTTTCACGATAGGAAGGTTTGTAAAACTTTGTTTCTAATCATGGAGAATATCAATCGCTCCACCAAGGAACAAAAAGCAGTGGAAACCCTTCAGAAAAGGGCGATAGTGATTTTGTGCAAAGGCAAAAAACGTAATTAAATTTTCATTTACATTACATTTACATAACTACATTAGAGTAATTTTACCTTTATAAGAACTACGACATGTTTGATATAAGTTATGTTGTATATCCCACTGCTAACCAAAAATCTTTGAGACTATTTTCTTGTGGAATCAAATAAAAAAGTTTTCAACAGGGCCTCCAGTTCTGTACACATTTTTTTTTCTGCCCCAGGCAACAATAACTTATTAGTGGGGACTATCAAAACACATATGAAATTATATGTCGTATCGGTCTGACTAAGCATGCGCGGATAAATAAATAAATAAAAAGCAGTAGATGCATGGGCGAGCAGCTCTCTGCCGCTATCTGCCGCTCTGCAGCCATGCAGCCCGTCCCCAGAGCTTTGGCCACCGGGCGATAATATCTCAAAGGGAGTGGTTATCGCTGCACATTATATTATAATCATTAGTGATCCTGGCCCTTTCACCCCGGCTGCAGAACAGTCTCTGACAAGCATTAATGGGAGCTGCACCTATATGTAGGCCTATGTGCAATTCTCTGGGACAGTTTGGAGCAAAGTTTAAGCAAATAATATTTGTTGGGCAATTTGCTTTTGATTGAACATTATTATTGTTATTAATATTATTATTATTGTATATTTTTGTTCGGATGTTTTTTATTATACATTATTTTACTGTATAGGCCTACTGTAATTAAAATGCATTATTACTTAAGCCTTTGGTCAAAGGCTAAGGCCTATACTTAATAGGACATACTGAAGCTTTTTCCTCATAATATGGCTAATAACAATAATAATAATAAAAATAATAATAATAATGCCGAGTCCCTCTCTTTACTGGAAACCTCATAGCAGTGGGGGGACCCTGATGCTGACCCTGAGTCAGTTATGCACCCCAACGCCTGGGCCAGCCTCTGAATATGCCCAAAATACCAGCCACTGTTTGTGTGTGTGTGTGTGTGTGTGTGTGTGTGTGTGTGTGTGTGTGTGTGTGTGTGTGTGTGTGTGTGTGTGTGTGTGTGTGTGTGTGTGTGTGTGTGTGTGTGTGTGTGTGTGTGTGTGTGTGTGTGTGTGTGTGTGTGTGTGTGTGTGTGTGTGTGTGTGTGTGTGTGTGTGTGTGTGTGTGTGTGGAGGGGGTTGCCTGGCTGAGAAGAGGCAGCTGTAGGGAGATGATCTATAAATCCCATCGGATTTCTCTCAGCCCAGGCCGGGGCCGGAGTTGAAAAGTCTGGAAAATGTTTGCGTATAGAGTTGGTGTTGGCTCAATAATCCACGTTGGGTTCACATGGGCATATGTTGGGCTGCTGACAGGGGGGGGGGGGGGGGGGAGGACACAGCTCAGACAGTCGAACGTGGGACTGTGCGTTAGGGCTGCGACATTCTCCCTGGGACGGACGGAAGAGGGAGGGATGGACGCGCTGGATAATGATCGAGAGACTGGACAAGAACAGAGAAAGTGCCCCCCCCCCCAAACACACTCACGCACACACACATAAACAGACTCACACCGATTATTCTCGCTATATTTACACACAGTTTATGAATACGATGTAACACTGTGCGTCAAAATGAAAACCTTGACATGTGATTAATGTGAATGTCAAGTTAACACATTATTAATCCATATTTCTGTGAAGGGGGGTGCTAATAAAATTCAAAGATTTATCTTTTGAGAAAAAGAAAACATTTGTAACAATTTTTCGTGGTAATTCCTCTTAAAGTATGCTACTTTTTAGTATTTATTTAAGAAGGACAATGCACTGGGCCCATGATGTAAACGTGCCAGATTAGCTATAAAGTCTCATTTTAATCTGCAATCCCTGGAATTTGCATGCATTTGGCACACTGATCCAAATTGACTCATAATGAGTGCAATGAAATAATATAATGCCGACTTATTGTTTCTTTCTTTTAGGTTATGTCACAGCTGCACCTTGGAATTCCCCTATTGAGATGAGAAATTACAGCTGATATTTAGTGAAGCTGTTTATTCCTAAAATGAACGCATTCTTAAACCAGAATGATGAATGTGTTTTATTATGAATTTTAAATATCAGCGGAGTGTTGAGGCTGCAGACTACGGGGCGGCTGAGCGGCACCACCGGCCTCCTCCTCCCCCTCCTCTCCCCGGTACACTCCGCTGATCACAGTTCCAGCTCGGGTGGATGTTTCCACCGGTATAGGACCCGATTCCCGGTGTCCTTCCCCGGCCTGCACATTCAGAATTAGGTTTTATATTTATATCTCTCATACAGTATAGTGAATCCATCCAATCCCCGGCTCTTTGTCCCCGGCCCTTGTAGTTGTTGTTGTGGTGACTTTGTGTTTCTTCACTGCCCTGGAGGAGAAAGGGGAGACAAATAAACGTGTCATGATTAGAATTAATGACGGCATGCATCTTCACGGCCTCATTCATTATCTCACATTAGTTATCTCGCAGTGTAACCAGCTCACTTGCCTGCACTTCATAAAGAACAAATCTCCCGGGCTGCTTTATTTCTGAGCCAAAAATAGACTTTGGAGAAAAAATACATATCAATAAAATGTCCCTCAGTGGAAAAAAATCATTGTAATTTGGGTATTTATTTAGTTATACAATTATGGTTTTGCTGGAAGGCCTCAAAAGAAAATAGTAACTTTTGTTTTCCTTAACTTCCAGTACAATTTCTGAGCGAGAATATAATCTATTGCTAGCAAGGGGATTACAGTGGTAAGGTTAAAACAATTTTTGCATTTAATAGTGCCTTGGCCTGGAGGGGAGTTGAGATATTTTTAATCTTATATTTTGATTTCCTTCTATTCGTGGATTAATCTGCCTCTGTGAGCTGCCTGTTTTTTCTTCTCTCTGTGGCTCAGTCTAAATCAGGCGGAGATTATCCCCACTGACAGACTACCGAGGCATCTTCTACACATGCAAATAACAGCAACGTTTGCTTGTTTACATGCTGCATTTACAGTGCTGGAGGAGAGAGTCAGACTTTCTGTTTTTTCAAATTCTTCAGCAGGTTCAGGAAAAAAGGGGGAAGTGAGTTTGTAGTCCATTTAAAACGCACATTTCCATTGCAGATTGCATTGTGCTAAATCTATGGAGGTCAGTGTTATGATGGAAACCTATGAACACAGAAAAGTAAAATAAGAAAGAAGAGGAAATAAAGCTATTGGAGTGTGTTTTAAGCTTGTTCTCTTTAGATAAAGCCACCACCATGCGGCAGGCAAATATGCATTATGTTTATTCTAACAACAATTCCTTTCGGTATGATTGTGTTAGAGGCAGTAATTGGACAGTTTGTCTAACTAAATTCAAAGATGAATTCCTAACTAAATGATGGTTTAGTTACAGAAACAGTCAATCTGAGAGAAAAGCTGTTAAAGAACAGAAACGATTGGATGGAAACGACTGTGAATAATCCAGCGGGCTGATATGTATTGAAGGTGGACCTGAATTACTTTGGACCACCCTAATGAATGAGCTGCCAACTTTAGAGCCTCTCTGTCTCTCGGGCTTCCTCTCCATCACACCACAGAGAACTGCTCGCTGCGCAGTGCCAAAGAAACGCTGTTATGCCACTCTGGAAAGATGATAACACCTTATTTCAGAGAGCTGCAAACATTTAAAAAGATGCACAAGTACAAAGCAGACTATTTCATTAACGGCTGATTTGTTTAAGTTAAACACATCCAAATAACAAAATAAAAGCATGCCCGAAATGTGCGCACAGGAATAAACCATGCAATCTGCGTTTCCAGCTTCTTTATCCCGAAGACGCCTCTGTGTACCTGCTCAGATTCCTCCTTGCCCCCCTTCTGCCAAGAAGACACTTTGCTATACGCGGCTGAAGAGTGGCGCCTCTCCCTCCGCGCTGCGCGCCTCCGCCGCGGCAGCTGCCTCCAAACACATTCACTAACATATGACAGTTTGCAAGGAAATTCTTGACAATTGGTGTCTTGAGTGTGTGGCATAAATAGCAGGCAGAGCCCTCGCTGGGTTATGATGGGGCGGCTTGATGCTTGCTGGCATGCCGCGCTGCTGATTGGTCCGGCCACGGCCTGACGTCAGGAGGCTGGGAATAAGGCTGGCTTGGAGCTTTAGGAGCAAGACAGTTTACTGGAGAGCCAGCGTATCCCAGCATACACACATCACGGCACTGGAGACTGGGCATCCCAGCATACACACTGACTGACTGGCTGACTGAACCGGAGCATCGCAGCAACTGAAAATCAAGGATCCGCGGACACACTCTTTTCCAAAATCCTTTGGGTGTGTGATTTTCTTTTCTTTTTGCGTCTGAACAGTGGATACGCTGCCATGTACACTGAATTGTTGACAGGCGCGCGTGTGTTGTTGTGTGACAGCACTGCCCAAGAAGCATTTTATTAGGACTGGCTAAAGGGGGGCTCTCTTCACTTCAGAGCAACCTGCAGCTGGTTACATGTTGGTTGAATTGTGTGTTTTTCCTCCGGATCCGATGAAGGACTGATTTTTTTCCCCTTTTGGCTTTTTTTGAACCTGCAAGAGAGGACGTGTCTGTTTTTCTGTGAAGGAAGAAGCATATTCTCGGTCCATGCTTGGCCTGTAGGGTACTACTGTTGATTTGAGTTCGCTTTCGTGCTTCAGTTGTGGGGTTGCAGCTCAGCCCAAAGCCATGGTCCACTGCGCCGGCTGCGAGAGGCCTATTCTGGACCGCTTCCTGCTCAACGTGCTGGACAGAGCCTGGCACGTCAAGTGCGTGCAGTGCTGCGAGTGCAAATGTAATTTGACAGAAAAATGTTTTTCTCGAGAGGGGAGACTGTACTGCAAAAATGATTTCTTTAGGTAAGCTCTGGGAAGGTGACAAGCAGGGTTGTTTGTGGTTTATATGTCTGGGTTTGTGGCAGCAGGAAAGGGGAATCAAATAGACTCAATACATTTAAAAAGCAGTATACCAGGACAATACATATTTTTAGAAAATATATGTATTTTTCTATTATTTCTTTAGCAAATTGTCTTAACTTAAAATAACTTTAAAATAATGTTCTTTGTCTTCCATATTATTTAAAACTTTTCAATTATAGAATACAATTGACAAAAAAATGCCAGGTCATTATTTACACCTCTTGTGCTTTCTCATTCTAAAAAAAATAGAAATACTAAAAGCCTATCCCATGTGTTGACTGCACACTCAAAGTGTTCGCACTGTTTTCTGTTTATTCTCTGAGCCGACCTGTCCACGCCTGCAGGCGTGAACGAGCACTTTGGAGGCGATAAGCTTTGATTAGCAGCGAGTAATTAAAAGCTTGTTAATTTGGATTCTCATGCTAAACAAGAAGAAAAGAGGGCCAGCAACATTAAACGCGTGTGCACTCGTTCTCAGCGGGAGGGGGAGTGGGGGGAGGCGGTTTGTTAGGAAATCGAGGAAATCACACCTGGGCTGTGTTTCTGTCAGCCGCAGGGCCGGCCCGGTGTGTTTGCTCAGGCCGGCTGAGGAGGACGTGATAAGTGGATTTGAATAGTAAACTAGTTGAAAAGATCAAGTCCGCAGACAATGCAATCACAGACGTGCAGTCAACAAGCAGTGCATAGGGCTCAATACACATTATTCAACGCTTTATTAGAGCTGTGGTACTGGACCTATATGTACTGCACTGCCTTATATGTAGATCACATATAGGATAAAACTCCAGGAGGGTAAGAGGACAGATGGTTGTGAAAATGCTCTTAGTAGAAGGAGAGGATATGTTAATAATGTGTAAGTAATAATGAAAAATATTTAGCTCACACGCAACAGCAATATCTTCTCGTAAAATTAAGTATTTATTTAATAGCGGTATAGAGTTTGAGAGACAGTGCATTAACTAAGAATTTCACATTTTAAAAAAGTATTATTATTACTATTATTATTATTATTATTATTATTATTATTATTATTATTATTATTATTATTATTATAAAAAATTAACCCTATCACGGCAGTGTGGATTGAGCAGTGAGATCTTTCTTAGCACAAGGTCCAAGAAATATAACCTTAAATCGAAAAAAAACAAAATTCTTCAAAACTGTCAATTGGATTTATAGAGGATATATTATCTGGACTTATCTATATAAGTCCATGTTTCCAAATGGTCAATTTATTAAAAAATAAAAAATAAACTACGTCATGTGTCAAACCGGATCCCTTTATGCATGTCCTCCACATACATGTGACTTCAGTCTCTATAGAGTGAAGCCAGCATTCAGTTTTAAAAGTCCGTCTCTATTCTGCTAAATACGGATGTTCCTTGTCCAACCTCCTCGTGCGATCACATAATTATTTCGGAATTTATTTATGTAAAATATGTCTTTAACATTATACAATGAAACGACCCTGCCTCTCTTTCCGCAGAAGGTTCGGCACCAAGTGCGGCGGCTGCTCGCAGGGCATTTCTCCCAACGACCTGGTGAGGAGGGCCCGGAGCAAAGTGTTCCACCTCAACTGCTTCACCTGCATGATGTGCAACAAGCAGCTGTCCACCGGAGAGGAGCTCTACATCATAGACGAGAACAAATTCGTTTGCAAAGAAGATTACCTAAACAACAGCAGTGTAAAAGACGCCAGCCTCCTCTCAGGTGCGTTAATGTGTGTGTAAATGGTGATGTATGTCATGGGTCCTGCCCCGCAGAGATAGCAAAAATCATTTTTCACATTTGTGTTTTACTCTTGTCTTTTAGTTTCTTTACACCAGTAAAAATAACTAATTTAAAACTATAACATTACACTACATTAGTAATAGGATTTTTGTTCCATAAAGCTGTTGGTCAGGATTTGTATTGCGTAAATGTTCAAGGAGAACGTCTCGTTGGTTGCTTTTAGTTTGTAAAACATGTATTTATCCAAGCCTTTTATTTTTCTCTGCACCGGTAAAAACTCGTTATTTTAGCCTCCAATATGAAATTACATGAGTTTTATAAATGTGTGTTCCATAATCTGTGTGCAGGATTTGTATTGCGTTAATGTTGACTTAATATACGAAGGAGAAAGTCTTATAGTTTGTAAAATAACGTTACATTTGCTTAAAACTCAAAACCAAAATGACACATTGAAAAATATTCAGATATTCATTCATCTCCAGCCACCTTTAAATCACACACGTGTCATTGCATTCAGTATACATTTGATTTACGACCTGTTTTGATTTACTTCCGGTTATTCAAACGTTCATCTTCTTGTGTTTAGTAACGGCGTGTAGCGACCCCAGTTTATCACCGGACTCTCAGGACCAGCTGCAGGACGACGTGGTTCTGAAGGACACGGAGATAGCCGCCCTGTCCGACAAAGAGACGGTCAACAACGAGAATGACGACCAGAACCTGGGGGGGAAGCGGCGCGGCCCCCGCACCACCATCAAGGCCAAACAGCTAGAGACCCTGAAGGCAGCGTTCGCTGCCACCCCCAAACCCACCCGGCACATCAGGGAGCAGCTGGCCCAGGAGACCGGCCTCAACATGCGGGTCATCCAGGTGAGCTGCTCCCCATTACGCGCACTGGATCAGGCTTCATTAAGCACCGGATAAAGATAGCTCTTCGTTATTTATTAGCAAATGGAGCAGTTTATCCAACCCCAACCAAAATCATAATATAAATCTAACCATCCCCACGACTTTACAAGATTAAATAATAAATCACAAGATAACATAGAATAAAATTAAACCTTTAGAATATTAGATTAAACTTTATCGTGGTCACGAAGTTCAAATGGCTACATCCAACCAGAAAGTGCATTAAGGTGCCGATGAGTTTACAGTATGCGAAGGTTGTTATAAATGTAATATATGGTTGTATAAATGTGAAGTATACATAAGGAACGACAAATGTGCTGGCTAGTCCGATTTACGTATACGGTGCAGGGTTGGAGGCAGTTGAAAACAGTTGTTATAATGTGTGCACAAAGTGAATAAAATAAAATAATATAAACCATTATTAATCCCCGTAGAGAAATCCAGGTGTAATAGCGGAAATAAGAGTTCACACAAGGAGGATTAGAATAAAAACAACTAAACATCTAAGATATAGTAGTATAAAATAAGAACTTGTTCACAGATTTGAATAATTGTGAATCTGTTGAATGTGAAAGTCCAAGTGCAAATCATTCAAATCCTTACGATATTGATCTTCTGATTGCGTCTGAAATGTGATGGACATAATATCCAAGGGACACCCACAGGTGGAGGAGGTGGGCTTTCTTTTTTATAGGGTGTTACGCACCCATTAAAAGGTGTGATGTAACAGCTTATATTTTATGGAAAATGTCCCTGCCAAGCTGCCAGACTGTCATGACCACGCAGGCCTCATCCCACCAGAGAGCCCCCTCCGCCACATCCTTCACCCCTCTTTAGAAGGAGGCCCCCTTTTTGCCTTCGCATATAATTCATTAAGCCACAGATTGGCCGTGGACGAGGTTGATTTGGAAACGGGTAATTTATATGGGTATTTTTGATTCTTGGCGCTGGTGACCGGGCAAAGTCGCCAACTGGCGCCGGGCTGCTGGGAGTCCTGGCACCGCGCTCCCAGCACGCTTTGCGGCCACATTTAGCCATGCTGCGAGCATCTCCAGCCAAGTGGAAGACAGAAATCTGTTTCAAGGGTCTTCAGGTTGTCTCCTCACAACTCTGGATTACAGCAGGGCCAGGGGGTTTGTCAAGACAATTTTTTTTAACATTATTATTTGTATTTAATATTATTATTACAGCTGCTGTTGTTAAAATTATTATCAATTTTGTATGAGGGAGTATTTTGTCTTTTTCTTTGTTTCCAAGAACGGCTAAATCGGTTTTTATAACATCTCATATCCATGCGCCAAAAATATTACTACCCACGTGGCAAAATGTACTTCCACATATTCTAGTTTACCAACAGGTTATTATTTTTCATAACGTGAATAAGGATGAGGGCTAGCAGATTCATAGTAAAAGTGGCAAGTAAGGCTATCTAATATGTATGAGCATAAGGGGGAAAAGGAAGCCGGCCTATAGATTAGGAAATGATAACCTCAAAGAGCCCGGTAATATATCGGTAACAACCCTCATATTAAGTATTAATTGGAGATTTTAAGCCCCCGCTGCTGTAGCCTGAGCCGGAGTAAATAGAGGGTTAAAAGATCATTAGGGAGGTTACATGTGACTCCCGCTCCTGGAACCGTAATTGGACGCAGTTCTCTCACTGCAGATCCTCGCGGATTTACCGCACCGGCTCATCACGCACGCCGCAAAACACACAGTCATCCCGGTTATTGACTGTCATGAGAAGCCGCTGGGTGCAGGTGCCAAGGTAAACATGACACCTAATTACACTTTCGTGTGCACGGCAGGGAATTAACACAGTGGGCTTTATTTGCAGATTCCAAAACAAAATCCACAACGTGCACATTTCTTGTGTTTACATTTTCTTTATGCGGCCCTCAGCCACGTCCTCCATCACCTCCATATCACCCTCCTCCCATCTCACACACAATATTGACGTGCAATCAAAATGGCGTCAGATGACTTTTGCATGTTTGCTGAGACGAAATGTTTGTGTGTGTCTAGGTCTGGTTCCAGAACCGACGTTCCAAAGAGAGGCGCATGAAGCAGCTGAGTGCGCTGGGTGCGCGGAGGCACGCGTTTTTCCGCAGCCCGAGGCGGATGAGGACGCTGGTGGACCGGTTGGAGCCCGGGGAGCTCATCCCCAACGGGCCCTTCTCCTACTACGGAGGTATGCTACTATTTCAATTTTTGCCAATGTTTTTGTATTCTGTATTTATCCAAAGTTAGATTATTCATGACATATAATTGTATTTGATTGTAAAATAATGTTTAGTATGATTCTTCTATTTTAATCTAATTTTATTTAACATGTTGTTCAAAATATGTTTCCTATTGTAATTATATCATGCTGTTATGATTAAAGATTCAAAGGTTTTATTGTAATATGCACAATAACTATAGCTTATATTGTTGGCAATGATAATTTAAAGTTCCAAGACATAAGAAGAAAAAGGCAACAAATGGTGCAAGGGAGTAAAATGTGCAACATGCAGGAAATCAGTAAACTATACATACATGTGAAATATAATTAAATTAAACAATGTGAAGTTAAATACTCTTCATTTTAATACAATACTGTTTATTGTAATAATATATAAATGACATGTATGGACTGGACAGAACAAGGCCCCATTTTATCCAACCCTTTTTTTAACTCTATAATACGTTGAGACCTTAAAGGAATACAGTTGATAGTCTACCCATGATGTGTCTTTTCACAAGAATGTAAATGTGAATTTAGCAAAAACATTACATTAACTTGTAAACAAACAAATATATAAAATGCAGCAAGTTTGGAAAGGCCACAATAAGGATCTTATCATGTTATTATTTTCTAGAATACAGTTTTGGTGTATTTTTTAGTTTGGGTAAGCTCGTCCGGAAGCTTTTGGTGATCACTGAGTTTCTATCTAAGTAATATGATACCACACTTCCTTCACAAGCCCTGAAATGTCTGTGAAATATCTGATCTTCTTCAGAGAATTTCATTTGTGCTCGGGCCTTTGTTATTTCTGCTGAAGCAAAAAGTCTTATAATATTCTGCACAATTAAAAAGAAATCGGTCTCAGTAGGTAGAATCGCTGAAGAAATGGCCCCCATTTTAATTAATTGTGTGGCCGCGTTGTTCTCCCCACCCAATTGCAGTTTTGATTTAAGTGTAGCGTGCCCTGTGACTAATGTAGTACGGCGAGGGTCTGCCTCCCTCTCTATACAAATCAAGCCACGTACATTGGAAGCATTCCTCAATGTCTCTGGAGTTCTTTCTGCATTGTTCTCCGAGCTAACTTTCCCATCTTCTCTTGGATCTGCAGATTATCAAAGCGAGTACTACGGTCCGACAGGGAACTACGACTTCTTCCCTCAAGGGCCTCCGTCGTCGCAAGCCCAGACCCCGGTCGATCTCCCCTTCGTGCCCTCCTCAGGCCCCACCGGGACCCCCCTCGGAGGTATGGACCACCCCCTGCCGGGCCACCACCCCTCCAGCGAGGTGCAGCGTTTCTCCGATATAATGTCCCACCATCCGGGGGATTCTCCCAGCCCAGAACCAGGCCTCCCGGGACCCATGCACGGCCTCTCCTCCGATGTGTTCGGCCCCAGTCCTCCCTTTACCTCACTGTCCCTGAACGGCAGCGGATACAACAACCACCTGTCCCATGCACCCTCGGAAATGAACGAGGGCACTGTTTGGTAGCTCTCTGAGAGCCTGGACTCTACTGATGAGAGGAACAGGTCCTGATGAGGTTTTGTGGTGATGGGGGCTGGGGTCGAGAACATGGAAATGGATATTGACAGGGTTAGGGCAACGCCATTGAATCATTTTTATTTTCGTTTCATATTTATTTATTTATTTTCCCTCTGGATTTGTTGTTGCTTTTTGTGGGGAGAGCGTATCTGGCATAATGCTTAAAAACATTGTCTTCATTATTGTGTTTGGGTGTGTGAATTGCTTCATGAACTCCCCAAGCCGCATCCAAAAAAAAAAAGGGTGAGACTGCTGAACTGCCCCCCATTCACCCCCTCCTTTGTTTGGACCCCCGTCACCCCTCCTGACTCATGTCAGTCGCTCCCTAACACTCACCGGTGGGGTAAAAACAAGCCTTTGGAAATCTCCTATGGTACGCCCTGAACAGGAAAACATCATTAGCTACTGTCAAAGACCTGAATAGCTTTGTAGAGAGAGAATAAGGCCGAGCGGGGATGGTGTCCTGACCGGGCTCCAAGCTGAGTTGCGTTCACACTCTGTTCGAGGTACGACTTTTGTCCCTTGTATTTATTCAGAAGCTCCTCAGACCTCTTTGCCTCTCAAGGCTCTGCCATATTGACACTTAAACTTTTTGACACAATGTTTCCGGAGACCAGAGGAAATGACAATTGTTCCTCCGTGTGGACCATTTTCTTTCGTTTTTTCTTTTTCAGTATTTCCACCAAATCTGAAGAAGGCCGCCTTCAAAAGGCAAACAGTGAAAACCCTCTATGGATTGCAAACCCTTTATTTAAAATGGAAGTGAACTTGAAATGTCGAAATGAAGTCTACCTTCTAAAAAAAAAATTCCGGGCTTCTAAACGGGACTTAGAACAGTCAACTGTTTACGTGATCTATTAAATTCAGGAGTCCAGAAGTATCGAAAACCATGTTTTAGAACCTCTTGATCCATATAAAATTGTTCCAAGCAACCAACCAAACTTTTGTATTGATTTCATTTATATTGTATGGAGATAAAAACATATTTGCTGGGGTTGTGATTCACTGTGCTAGTTTGTACAAGATGTTGTTTACAAAAAAAGATTAAAATATCAATAAAAACAAACAAGTAAAGTAGACATTTGCCAAATAAAATAGCACAAATACTGTTAAAGTGTGCTTTGCACCATCATCTGCAGAACGTGTTGAGACAAAATGTAAGTGTTAAAAGAAGCAATTGACTTCTTACTTTTTAGTCTGAAGATACATTCATAAAATTGTTAATATAACATACTTAGACAGGTTTTATTTTTGTCCAAACTATTTAAAACTGACGGTCAAATATGCGGCTAGTAGCTGCTACATCTCTTTGAATATCAGCCCTAATGGGATGTCTTTTATTGTTCAAATAAACCTAAGCTTATGTGACCTCCAGTGCATATTAGACCATTCACTGTATAAATACAACATGTTGGCAAAAATGTGTTTCTAATAAAACTAGAAAATATACATATACATTTTTTCAACACATTTTCTTTGGAGCGGCTATCTGACAGCGGTCTTACTGTACAGTGTATTAATGATCACTCCGGTGTCACTCCTCTCGTAATGAGTGCTTTTTGTCTACCCGTCTGATTTCCCATTAATTCAGAATGTGAAATAATTGGCCTTTACCGACATGGTGACAGGTAAATAATTCAGATGAATGGTTATCAAAAACATTGAGTGAGGGATGAAGAGACAGAAAGAAGAGGCTGAATGAGAACGCAGAAGCAGAGCTGGAGAAACGTAAAGTTAAACAACAATTCATAGACAAACACAATGAGGGTTCGACCAACAGAAAAGTTTTCTGCTGATTTTACTTTCATAAGTCTTTATGTGGACTGTCTTGCTGACACAAGGGGGAGCGAAATCACAATTTACACCGCCTCTATCCCCACCACTGGCTGCGGCCTGGGATTCTTCTGTTGAGTTACTTGCGGTCGTACACTAATCATAAGCAGTTAGCTGTGCAACTGTGAAGGACAATGATGAGATTGGCGTGACGGCGCCTCTGCTGCTTGTCTTGCGTTTGTTAGGCTGCTCCTACATGATTATTCCCGGCAGCTTACTGTTCTTGTGGTGCGGTCCGACGGCTGGGAGGGACTTTTCCAACTTATTTCGGTGAACATAGCAGTAATGATAATCAAGAAGGACCAAACACTGAGGCTTGATCTTTTTCCGGAAGGATGAAAATAGGGCTCACGCGGGCGGTGGGATGAATCTGAGGGAGCCTTTATCTTCCAAACCCTGCATGTGCAGTTAGGACCATATGCAATCCTATTTTTCTCCCCCTGCCCCCAGAAAGTAATCCACCATGAATTAATCATGGTCTTGAGAGTTAACCAAGCTTGGGGATGTGGGGAGGAAGGTGGGGGTGGAGGGTCTGTGGGACGATATAGGTCTCTGTTGAGCCCCTGGGCTTAGCCCCCCCTGTGGTAACACCATGCACCGGCAACTAACCGCCCCCGGGGCCACAGCTCTTTACATTTAAATCTCCTATTGATCGCTGATCAGCTGTTGGAGCAAACTGACCTTGTAGTCTAACGCTGGAAAAATAAAGAAAGCCTTAACAGCATCGAATGGGTTTTAAGTGACATTTGAAATCCCTGAGTCAGGACGTTTGAATGGCCCACACACCCACAGGGATCTAAAATAAATGTTCTGTATGTGCCTGTGATGATAGAGGGTGACTGGGAGACAAATGATTGAGGGAGGGGGGGGGTACAAAACGGTGCTTTAGTGGGCCAAAATATTGAGCCAATAGGAAGATGATGGCCAGCAGGCGAACACTCAGACACTGAGAAAGGCGCCTCTCCATATGAGAGCGTTTGGCTGTTGGTTTAAAATGCAGAGTGGCTCAGCTGGAAGTGCACCCTCTCCTCGGTGCGAACGCAGAGTAAGCACACAAACACATGGCACCAGTCCTCTCTGCAAACAAACAACACATGTTGGGGGAAGCCGATCTCTTGGCCAGGAAGCAGAAATGCTGTTAATCAATGGAGCACATTTCCCTGGCTCAACACTCAGAGATCTCTCTTACTATTCTTTGTTTGACTTCCCGCCCCAGAAGGAGATGTTATCTCATAGGACCAGTTATTTTACAATTTAAGAATTGTACAGGGGCCTTTTCTTAAAAACAATGGCTTGGTACCTATTAGGGGTATAATTGAAGGGGAATTAACCGGCTATAAGCATCCACACCCGAATAGCATGCATTTCTTTATGCAATTAGGGTTAGTGTAAACCCAAACAACAGATAGAATGTAAGAAAATGCTAGATTCAGCATACACAATAGCCACTTTATGCATGTTTTTATATTGTACAGTATACTCCCCTGTTGCTAATGCTCTACACTCCCCAGGAACACTCCCCTCGACATGATCTGACTATCCTCAATGGTATGCCTTCATCAAATTGAATGAAACATTGAAAAACAACAGATAAGAAGTGTGCAATGTCCCACAAAACAGTCAGGTACAGAGGTCAACATAAAGCAACGCTGCTCATTCAAAGCAAGACCAAAATGTGCACTGGTCATCAGAAATCAGGAGGTACTCCATTAAGATTTGGGGGATACATTTGGAACACGCATTTCTACTTTTGTTCCTTTAGCCTTATGAAGTTAGATACAAGTATAGGGTGAGAAATTACAACCAAACAAATTAATCATGTCAAACACTAAAAGCTCTACTCCAATATACAGCTGCCCATTTATTTAGTACACATGGCCTAAACTTATGCATTCTAATACAACAATACAGAAGTAAAAATGTTGAGTTTTAGTTTAATCTTACCAAATTCTACCCTCTGCTCATTTCAGGGAGGTAGTTTGTGCAGATTACGTATTATTCTGAAATGTGACTCCAATTTTTTAAATAATTGTTTTTCTTTCTGGCCAGTTTGTATTAGAGAGATAGATTTTAAAGGTTAAGATAGAAGGGATGACACCACTAAAGGAACTCTAGACCGGATTTGAACCGTACGCCACAGCAAGGACTGAGCCCCAGCTCTATCAAGTGAGCTATGTGGTGACCCGTGTTGCAAATATTTTGGCCATAGTGTTTTTACAAGTGAATTTAGGCTAAATAACAGAATCACCCCTAATGCAACCCAGCCGTACCTGTACAGTGGCTGGAATTGTATGCAGCTCCAATAGAAACAAGATGGGATTGCTCATTTATGTGGAACACACACACACACACACACACACACACACACACACACAGGGACATCAAGCCCAAACGCTCAGTAATTATCCAAATAGAAAGATTACAATTGACTAAATACTGAACTTGAAGCCAAAGGGTCATCCAGCTCTTAACCCTGACCTCGCCTGACCCAGGGTTGTCTCAAAATCCCCTCCACCCCCTGTATGGTGTCAGTAGTTCAGAGGCAAAGCCCTGCACACTAACCCTATGCTATGCTGTAATAAAATACAATGTTAAGATATCAATATTAAGACATCATGCCTTTGATATTGACTCGACTACAATCAAGATACACTAACATACAGTAGCTACTTCAGCTAGTAGGTAACCTCCCTAGTATACTCAAAGAAAGACACTTGACATAAAAAGAAAAAGGCATTACATTGTAAACATAAGGCTGAAAGTAAGGTACAAGAATAAGAACAATGTATACATACAAGATAGCACAAGATAAACAAAATGTAATAATATACAGTACAATAAATACGGTATACTGTAAAATTTCGTCAAATGCAATATATATGTTAATAATAAATATGTGGTATATAGTGCTTGGTATATCCAATTCAGTTGAAATTATAGTGATTCCAACTATTTTACTGTTAACAAAAAAATCTATTCAAATTAATAATGTTGATAAATATTAGCAATGCTTGATTCATGTTTGTTTTAATAGAATTGTGGAGTAAGAAATAATTAGTTTATAAATTAAATATTTAATAATAGCTGATAATAATGACATTCTAATGTAAGTAGTTCATATTACCACTTTATTATTAAAGTTTAATATACTTTATATTGGTAAATGATTACACAATGATTTTTTAAATCTTCTCATGCATGGATTGATGGAGCAGAAACCATTTATTAAAATAAAAAAAAAAAAAAGAAATAACATATATTTAAATAATGTTTAAGCTTTACAAAGTATTCATTACACCTTCAAAAACACGACATATCTATATAAATTCATGTTTAAGGATGCTTTACAAAGTATCAAGCGTCAACAAAATAATCTCCATCTAAATATTGTTAATGATATTTGATCAATTAAGTATTATTTAGTATTACCCAATTATTTACTATCCATCTAAATAATGTTTATTCATGCTTTGCTAAATATGTTTTAACCTTTAGCAAAGTATTACAAATATCTTCCTTTCATTATGTGTATTAATGTTTCAGAAACCATTTGGTATTTTAAACAAATACTTAATATAGTTTATGAATGAACATATCCAACAATTAACTTTTAAAATAAAGTATAGCATCACTAATTAGCAGTGAATTTGAATCATTTAATGTTTTATATTAACTTTAAATTGCCCTATTTGTAATGATGCCTAAATAAAGCACAACACATATTGAGCTTATTTCTTCTTTAGTGTTGCTTGTTCTGAGAAAATGTGCATAAATGTACCTCTAATTTGCTATTCCGAATCAGTTCCGAATGTTTTACTTATAATTGGTATGTAACCCATTGTAGTGGAATTTACATAAAGAAATTGCCCATGTAACAAAGTGTCCACCAAGGAAGGAAAGTATGGTCGTTTAGCAAAGTGGAAAGTACTAATTTCCCCCTGGAGGATACTGATGGTATGTGAGGTTTGCAGGTTGGCCTGATTAGCACAGAGCATGGAGTGTGTCTACACCATCTGACCCACGGACTGATATTCATTTGTCATTCACATATTGGGGACCAACTGCTGTGTTTTTGCTCAGGGCATGGGTTTTCTCGATGAGTTGTTTGTGTATGATTGCACTGGCAATTTCCCCTTGTTATATTACAGGGAATACATACTTAAGTGCAAAATCTGTTTGGAATTCACTCGGTTGGAGATTGGGTTGTTTTAATGATGTTTGGCAATGCATTTTGTCTGGAAAAGCTCTTTGTCCATTCAGTAGTCCCAAGATTTAAAAAAAAATACATCTACACTTTCTGCACACTGTATTCTCCACTATATACACCTAGTCTCAGTCACTACTCTCTTTCCAGATCATAGGCATTCACTCTGTTCCTGTTCATTTAAATTTAAATGGAAAGGTACTGTGAACCATTATGGTTCGAAACCTGAAAACAACCTCTTATTTGATGATGCTACGAATGTTGTTACAAACTGTGGCGCATTGTCAGGTTGCTGCTTGCAACCCCACCATATGTGTTGAAAACGTTTTTTTTAATTTAGCCAAAAATGAGGCAAATTACAAGTTTGCCTCTCGATGCTTTATAATCTGCCGAACACACCAAACACTCCAGCCTGAGACCCTTACTCCATCAGGGAACATAAGACACTTTCAGTACAAACAATGCATAATGACAAATATTTTTAGTTGAATAAAGCAGAGAGAGACAGATTCTTGAGCTGTTTGCTCACTGCTAGATCAGGCACAGGGCCTTTTTGTAAATACAGCTAGTTGGTTTTGGTGGTTGGTATGGTAATGGTCACCTTCCATTCTTGTGTGTTTGTCTTGATGTAGCTGTAATATCATCAGTTGCACGTGTAAAGGTTGGTGGCAATAAAGGACACATTTGTTATAATTTCAACTTCGACCACAGCGCTCTGCAACAATTTTCAGTTGCCTTCTAGCTCGGCGCCTCTTTCTATTTTATCGCTGGTCATTTGATGGCAGCTTTAGGGAAAGGGTTTAAATGTTCTGAGCATCACAACAACATTCAGCAACATTTAGAGATACAATGGTTGTTTGTTAAAAGTCAAATTGTCAATGACCAAGGTACAGTTGTTAAGACACATGCACACATCACTTGTATATGTTGTTGCTCCTTCAGTCTCTCTCAATCTCTTCACCACTTTCTTATGCCCGAGCTACCTTCTCGCCATATCCCATCCATCTACAAGAAGCGTCCCGACTGTCACTCCTTTCCCTCCTTTCCCATCGCCTGACTTCCCTGCGGACAATTACCGGCCTTTGTCCACAGACTTCTTGCCAGTTCCTCATACTGGCCATCTTACCTTCTAGCTTTTCCAACCTGTTCTCTGGTTGCGCAAACCTGAAACCTGGATTCAGTCACCTGCCGGTTTGAACCTCTACGTTGAATTTCCTTGTCTCCCCCTTGTCTGAAGCTTCCTGTTATTTAGCAAGGATCATCTTTTTTCTGCAACCAATGGAAGATGCATGCAGGTTGCTGCTATGCAACTATTTGTGTATTGAACCTCCACTTGAGGATGGATTTTCCAATGGTTTTGCCACCTACAGTCCTTTTTTTACTGCAACCTGTAACCTGGTGTTCCCATCACCTGATCTTTTTTAATGTACAGTATGAGTATTGGGAACTACATATTTACTTATTCTTTCAGTGTGTTTATGAACAAGTTGCTTGATCATTTTGGTATTTGTCAGTTGCCCCTGTTTGAGGTCCTTTGTTCGCTCATAACCTTGTTGAATTTTGAATTAGTTTCCTGCAATGTTGGGCAGTGTTGACTTTGGTTCAGCTGATTTGCCAAATGGCCTCTCCTTAGTTATTAGAGCCTGACTAACCTTAACCCTGGTCTTCTAGAGTTCTTGAACAAACATCCTTCATTATAGTTATATGATATTACAGTAGCGGTTGTATCCGTTTATATGGATGCAAAGGGGACATGGTTGACACTGTTGTGATTGTTGTAGTTGTCCTTTTTGTGATGTGACAACATGTCACCTTGACTATTCACAATCAATTACACTTCAATCCACTTTAGAAAGTGCCTGGAGTTGGCTTTTTCTACCACCTACTGAGCAGATCCAGGAATTCATTTTAAAAGGGGGCAAAAAAACAATCAAGTAAAAATAGGAATCCATGACTTTAAGAAGCTTTGTGTTTGGGACTTTACAATGCTTAACTTTAGACACAACAAATCAGTTAACGCTTACACTCTCGTTTTAAGAACTATTCACTGCTCAAAGCGCCTCCTGGGCAAATGTTTTTCTGTTATTTACTGCCTGCTTACCATTTTCTACTGTAGCATTATCTGTGTGTGTTTGAGCAAGTGGCTAAATGCACCACTGTAGAAAGCCCTTATCACCTAAGCACATTGTAACTTCAGCTCCAGGTGTTCGCTGCCATGTTACTGTACCCAGCGCACATAGCCATGTTGCTAATTAAAGCAATCCCATGCTTATCCTGAGAGGAAAAATAGCTGGATTAGAGGGAGATTTGCAACTCAAACCTGAGACATGCCTAATCAATTTAAATCCATTAGACAATTAATTCACTTTGGTGGAGGGTGGATATTGCACATGCACTAATCTGGCCTCTAAATTGTCACTGTGTTTACTGATGAGTATTGAGTGCTCTGTGTACATATACAGTTCTGAGAGTGTGCAAGAAACCCCGCGCAGAGGAAGGAATAAACAATTATGTTTCCTGTTTGAGCGTCAGGTCAACATGCTTATGTTTTGAGTCAGCTAACGTTAATGAATGTTAAGGCTTGGGTTAGCATGTAGGCTAAGCAAGTGGTAGCTACATCTGTGCTAAGGATGCTAATTGTAGCCTCCAAGTTCAAACGTAATAGAGAAGTGTTAAGTATTAAGTGGGATAATACTGTAGAATAAACAGCTTCTGTTTGAGGTCGGTAAAATAAGGTCACCCTTGTAAGTTAGAGAGATATTTTATTAGGTAAGTACATTTATGCATTGCTAAAGTTAATTTAAATTGGCTATGATCGATTATGTAGACAAGCTAACGTGAAAGTAGTGTTGAAGAGCGGCGTAGTGTATGTGAAATTAACCTCACAATAAGATGTGTGTATATTACAAATATTAATGTCATATTTTAAGATGATTACTAGATATTACAATATGGTTGGTTGAGCTGGAGTTCATTATTGAGCTTATACGTTAACGTCACAGTCCAACCCAGTCTCACGGCATTTCGTGTTCTCATTCGTAACACTCCGTTCGATGTCTCACTATGGGATGCGCCTCATCGCGGAGCAAACAGAAGCATCAATCTCATTACACCAATCCTGATTGGCTGGTGATCTTGACGTCAGCGTCAGGGAATCTACCCCCTATAAGTAGCTTGCGCTACGCCGCATGCAACACCTCTTCTCGCTTCAGAGCACATCTCTATTGGTAGCCGGGCTAGCTCACACAGTCCACAGACGGAACCAAGCTATCCAAGCTAACTTCGGTCGACGGGCGCTCGCCGGCTACTTCTATATATACTTCTGCAAGAAGACTGTTAATACTAACACACCAGTTAGTGTTGTAATCTACCTCGCCATTTCTTTCTTCGGAATTAAAGGTAAGGTTTTGATTTTTCAAGCTGGTAACACACCTGTTACTAGCTTGCCTTTCCTCACTACCGACACCAAGGTAGCGGGTACGGTTTTTTCTTTTTCTCTCTCACACCAGAGGATGGGAAGATAAAAAGGGTAATAACACACCAGTTAATATTCTTTGAGAATAAAATTCTACACCGTCGTTTTTTCTCCGGATTAACGACAGGTGGGGAAGGATTTTTTCTCAGCAACGTACCTGTTACGAGCGGGTCCTCTCCACGCCGTCACCACGGCGAACGAGATGGACGCTTCTCTCCCTCACACCAGAGGAGTAAGGGACTCGGAGGCTCGGCTCTGCGGCTGCGGGTTGAAGATATCAGGCACAGACTCACACCAGGTCTGCTCGTCCTGCCTCGGGCTCGGAAATGGGGTACCATCGTGTTCAGACACTAGAGGGCCCCATAACACAACAAATAGAGACTCAGAGGGTAAGAGACGTGATATCTCCGCTGGCTCTAAGGAGCAAACAGTGGGAGATGCTCACAACGTCTGCTTGGGTTTTCAAGACAGTAACACGGGGCTACAGACTCCAATTCGCTATCACACCCCCTCGCTTCTCGGGCGTTCTGTATTCACAAGCCCGAGGAGAGTCAGCCCATATTCTGGAGAGAGATTCTCTCACTTCTAGAAAAGAAGGCTATATCTATAATACCCGCCGAGCAGAGTCAGAGCGGCTTTTATTCCAAGTATTTCCTCGTTCCCAAACGGGGAGGGAACGGAATTCGGCCAATACTAGATTTGAGGGCTCTGAACAAATATCTAAAAAGATACAAATTCAGAATGCTCACTCACACATCTCTGTTGCCTCTCGTGCGACAAAACGACTGGTTTACATCAGTCGACCTGAACGATGCGTATTCCCACATCCCAGTATTTTACCCACACAGGAAATATCTGAGGTTCGCATTTCAGGGGATCTGTTACGAACACAGAGTACTTCCCTTCGGTCTGTTTCTCAGTCCAAGAGTGTTTGTACGATGTACGGAAGCTGCGATAGCCCCGTTAAGACAACAGGGTATTCGCCTGGCAACTTACCTAGACGACTGGCTGCTTCTCGCACAGTCGGAACAGGAGGCTATTACGCAGACAAATGTCCTCGTAAAGCACCTGCTCAACCTGGGTTTCATAATAAACACAGAAAAGAGCATGTTGTGCCCGTCACAGACTGTACTCTTCCTGGGTTTACACCTGAACTCGGTGCCCTTTACAGCCCGCCTGTCAGCGGAAAGAGTGAAAGCTTTCAGAGCTTGCCTCGCTCATTTCCAGCTGCGCAAACATGTTCTTTTCAGATCATGCCTGCGGTTACTGGGGCTCATGGCGTCAGCCATCCTGGTCGTACGACTGGGACGGTTACACATGAGGGAGTTTCAGCGCCATCACCATCACTCTCCGCGCGTCATGGCGCGCGGAGAGTGATGGTTACTGTGAAATGCGTAATGGCACTGCGCCACTGGCTGCACCCGACTTTTCTGGTACGGGGCGTGCCTATGGGTGCTGTCCTTTCACGGAAGGTGGTCACCACAGACGCATGTCTGACAGGCTGGGGAGGTATTTACGAAGGTTGTCCGGTGAGGGGTCTCTGGAGCAGAGACCTCCAGCGGTCGCACATAAATTACCTAGAGCTTTTAGCGGTGTTCCTCACCCTAAAACGCTTTCTGCCTTTTCTCAGAGGACACCATGTCCTCGTGAGGACGGACAATACGACCACAATATCGTATATAAACCGACAAGGGGGTTTGCGCTCTCTCCAGTTACACATGCTGGCACACAAACTGATCTTGTGGAGCTGCGGCCGTCTCCTTTCTCTGAGAGCGACGCACGTACCGGGTGTGATGAACCTCGGGGCAGACCTGCTGTCCAGAGGCGTACCACTATATGCAGACTGGACTCTACATCCAATGGTTGTGAGCCAGCTGTGGGTGCGTTACGGCCGAGCCGCGGTAGATCTGTTCGCATCAAAAGAAAATGCTCACTGTCAGCTTTTCTTTTCAATGCGCGATCAAAACGCACCATTAGGCGTGGACGTGCTCGCGCACATTTGGCCTCCGGTCCTCCTGTACGCGTTTCCACCCCTGGCGCTGATACCCCCAACTCTGGCCAGAGTGAGGGAACGGCGACACAGAATGATCCTGATAGCTCCGCACTGGCCTGCAATGTACTGGCTGGCGGAGATATATCAGCTGCTGTGCGGTCAGCCGTGGCAGCTCCCCCTACGCAGAGACATACTGTCTCAGGCGGGGGGGACGATCTTTCACCCACACCCGGAGCGCATGGCCCTATGGGCCTGGCCCGTGAGTGGTATAATCTAAATGCAGTGGGTCTCCCGCAGAAGGTGATAAACACTATTCAGAGTGCGAGAGCTTCCTCCACTAGGTCTCTTTATGACTGTAAGTGGAGGGTCTTTGAGGACTGGTGCCTTCAAAAAGGGCACACCTCTTTTCAATGCCCTGTGGGAGTGATTTTATCATTTCTACAGGACCTAATTGATAAACACAGAGCTTTCTCCACGATCAAAGTCTACCTGGCTGCTATTGCTGCATGCCATGTGGGTTTTGAGGGTAAGACGGCCGGCCAGCATCCTCTGGTCTGCCGTTTTATGAAGGGAGCTCGCAGGCTCCTTCCTGTTTCCAGGTCACTGGTGCCCTTATGGGACTTGACAGTGGTTTTAGATGGGCTCACTCGAGCCCCATTTGAACCCCTGGAAGAAGCTGACATGAAGCACCTGTCACTCAAGACAGTGCTGTTACTGGCCCTGGCATCCGCCAAGCGAGTCAGTGACATTCATGCGCTATCTGTACATCCTTCATGCACTCAGTTCGCCCGAGGGTTAACGAGAGTGTTGCTGAAGCCCAACCCTGCCTTTATACCTAAGGTGGTTGGTTCATGTACCCCCCATTGACATTGAGGCATTTCCTCCGCCGCTGTGTCCCTCCGGGGAACAGCAGCCGAATTTGCTATGTCCAGTCCGTGCTTTACGCACTTATATGGACAGATCAAAAGAGTTTCATCATAATGACCAACTCTTTGTGTCCTGGGCTAACCCTCGGAAGGGCAAGCCTGTTACTAAGCAACGGGTCTCTCACTGGATTGTGGAGGCAATTGCTTTGGCTTACACGAGTCAGGGTCTGCAGGCACCTTCGGGTTTGCGTGCTCATTCGACTCGTGGTCTGGCTACATCCTGGGCTTTGTTCAAGGGTGTCTCCATCCAAGACATTTGTGCAGCAGCGAGCTGGTCCTCGCCGCTCACTTTTGTCCGCTTTTACAGATTAGACGTCTCTGCTCCCAGTGTGGCCCATGCAGTGCTGGGCCCCCTGCTGAGTTAGAGCTCTAACTGTTAAATTCTGGTTGGGTTTGGTGATTTTCGAGATAAGCTCGTCTGGCAATACGGGAGCTACAATATCCCATAGTGAGACATCGAACGGAGAGTTACGAATGAGAACTATAGGTTACTTACGTAACCCCAGTTCTCAGAGTAACATGAAGTGAGATGTCTCACCAGACGGCCCTCCTTGCTATGGTGAAGTGAGAAGAGGTGCTTATTTTGAATGATGCATGCGGCGTAGCGCAAGCTACTTATAGGGGGTAGATTCGCTGACGCTGACGTCAAGATCACCAGCCAATCAGGATTGGCGTAATGAGATTGATGCTTCTGTTTGCTCCGCGATGAGGCGCATCCCATAGTGAGAAATCTCACTTCATGTTACTCTGATAACTGGGGTTACGTAAGTAACCTATAGTTATAGTCACGACATCTAATCTATTGATTCGTGTTCACCAACACGATTTTCCCCTTTTTTTCGTGTCACACAGAACAATATTAAAATCAATGTATTTCTATTGGTAGTATGTTTCGTGCCTGCAGCACATATTTTTGTCCGGTCGGGTTTTGGAAGACCGGAAGCTGTGTGGTTCATAAAAACATGTTCTTTATGGTTCTTACTCAATATCAAGCCACGATTATTGTTTTTAATTTTAGATCGTATAATGTCAGACTTTTTTTGCCATCCGCGAGGAAAAGAAATGGGGTTCAGAGCCTCAGAATACTGAAATCTGTATTTTAAAAAAAATATTTTTTCCCTTCTAATTTCTTATTCTTTACTAAATAACACACTGTTATTTACCCAACAATAACACCCAATTATCCTTGTTTTTATTTATTTGTTTAATTCCATAATCTCGGGCTTTTTTGGCGTCCATCAGGAACTGAATTTAAGCTCGGTGTTAGCCGCAATGCGCGTTGGGATATGGTGTTTATGCGACATGAAATCCGAAAAACATAAAAAAAAAAAAAATAATACTTTAATCCGAGTCTGCTTACTTTTCTCTTTCAAAGTCATCACATAACGGCATTGTAATACGCGGTTCGGCTGCATTAAATATTATACATCTGCAGTAGTTCTCTATTTATAGAGTCCTGATTAGAAGACTTCTAGACAAACTGGAAGAACTGCCGCCGAAACTGAATATGTGACGTGGATCATAAATATATCAGCAATTAAACAACATTTTCCATTTCTCTTAACACATTACGTCTCCTTGCAGTATCAACATTAAGTCAGCTGACTTTTAAATGTTATCCAATTGGTAGTTATATTTACACCATAACGGTGCACAGCTGATATAAAAGGACTTGTGGTTTTTAAAGATATTACTGATTTTCTTTCAATGTACAGTAAGAATGTAAATACTGAGTCTGTAATAATAGTCAGGGGTTTTGGATGATGGGATGGATTCAGAATTTCAATAGCTTAGCATTAAGGTTCAAGGTTCTTTATTGTCAAACTAACATAGCTACAGAGTAATTATGTCATTGAAAATCTTAGGTCACAGTCTTCTCCAACAATGCAACACAATAATACAGATAAGCAGACAATATTAAAACAATATTAACGTATATTATATTAAAAGTAATACAAAAAAGAAAAAAGTGGAATAGTGCATTAAATGACGGATATACCTTTCTGTCTGTTATACAAATCAGATATTAATGTGTAGTAGGAAAACATGTGAAATAACATAGCAATATGCTGTAAAATTATGTGAAAACATGAATAAAACTACACATTTTCAGATGTTATACATACATAAGTGTCCTACACTAATAATACAAAGTTATTATGACTGTGTTTACCTTGTGTGCACCGCCTAGTGGTTAAAGCACATTATTGAATTATTGTTTTAATGTGTTATAGTTGATGAAAAGGGGAAAGTAGAAGGTCAATGATAGAAATATAGAATATAAAAGAAGATACTGTAAGTGATCTCTACAATAAAACAGTTTAGTGCCGGATGTACAAAGATATTAATAGGAGGATGTGCAACACAGAAAAAATAATTAACCTTTATTCAAACATTAAAGAATACTTTAGATCAGTGGTTCTCAACTGGTCAGGCCTAGGGACCCACTTTTTACTTGGTCAATACATCGCGACCCAACATTTTGAAGCACTCAAATCTATTCAACAAAAAAACCTGCTGTAATATACGCTTTTCAGCATACAATATTAATAAAAGTGAAGTACAGTGCATATATCCCTTATATCCCTTCAGTATGCTTTTGAAAAAGGTTTAATGAGATGATGGAATCAAAGCTGAACTATGTAAAAAGGCACACATGCTGAAAACCCAACCCAAGGGGGTCTGGGGGGATTCTCCCCCAGGAGATTTTTTGAAATTATAACATAAAATATGCATTCTGGTAAACTCTGAGAACGCCTGCATGCACAGCGTTAGAAAATCGGGCCTTAAAAATAAAAGTTTGAGTTTTTCCCCAAATTTTTTCAATTTTTTTTTTCTTCACTCACACATCCGCGACCCACTCGATACGGGTCCGCGACCCACTTTTGGGTCGTGACCCACCAGTTGAGAACCACTGCTTTAGATTAAGGTCTTCTTTTAAATAAGAAAAAAGCTTTCGGGGTATCTACAGATAAATATTAAGCCCGACAAAGTACTTAACGTCTAATATATTGCTTTCCTGCTATGTTGAAGCACTTATTTTAACTGATATTATACATATGAATTATACTCCGATAAGATGTATGTAGATAATATAAGACATTTGCAGAATATGGCAGTTTGATGGTGGAGGTATACACACATATTGATGGGTGTATTGTAATACACTTTTGAGGAACCTGTGACCCAAGTGTTTCATTCATTGCATAACTACACCGTAGTTGTGTATATGATAATAAACCTTTGAAAATCTTGAAATCTTGAAAGGGATGTGTAAAATATCCATTATATACAGTTTTTATTGAACTATTAGTAGAGAATAACGATTAATTAACATACTTTATAGAGATCTGCAGATAAATGTTTAGTCTTCTCAAGCACCAACCAATATCTCGCCTGATTGTTGGCACTTGACAATCACCTTCCCTGAATTTTACTCAGGTGTAACTAAAGTCTGATTCAAGGGTTATTTATATTTCACATCATTAATCAGAATCTGCAAAGTAACTAAAATAAATGTAGTGGAGTAAAAATACCAGGTTAACCTCTGAAAAATACCAGGTTAACCTCTGAATTGTAGCGGAGTAGAATTACAAAGTAACAATGAGTCATGTGGGTATATATTAATGCTGCCCATTATGGACGGAAGCAATTTCCACCCATTTATTAATTATATGTTTTACATTTGATAACACCAATGTGTTTCATACTGGCAACTTCTCGTGGGAAAAACGAAAACGTTCCCAGTTGAGACGTCCCATAGAACATTTTGCGAAACACAATAGCCAGCATTAGTAGTTACGCTCGGCGTAACCTTGGCGCACTGCCACTCCAACATCCAATCCCAGAGTTTGTAGATTAATCTTAGCCATCCTAAATTCCAAAATGTTTTCGCATTAACACCGTGCATTGCGGCTAAACAATCCAATCACCGAGCTTAAACCATAGCTGAGGATCTTGGGTAATCAGTTCAGTGGGTGTGTATCGCAATGATGCTCGAAATGTTCCATATAGGCCTACGTCTGTTCCTGGTTATTTTTATTTTTAAATTCAGTTCCTGACGGACTCCAAAAAAGCCAGAGATTATGGAATCAAACAAATAAATAAAAACAAGGATAATTGTGTGTTATTGTTGAGTAAAACAGTGTGATAACAGTGTGTTATTTAGAAAAGAATAAGAAATGAGAAGAAAAAAAAGATTTAAAAAAAACAGATTTCAGTATTCTGTGGCTCTGAGCCCCATTTCTTTTTCTTCACGGGCGGTAAAAAAAGTCCGACATTATACGATTCAAAATAAAAAGAATAATTGTGGCTTGAAATTGAGTAAGAACCATAGACTGTATATATAAAGAACATGTTTTTATGAACCACACAGCTTCCGGTCTTCCAAGACCCAACCGGACAAAAAGACATGTTGCAGGCACGAAACACACTACCACTAGAAATACATTAGCCGTGTTCATACCGCAGTACTTTTCCCACTTTAGTTCCGATATAGTTCCGAAATGTCGCGTTCACATCAAAAAGAGCCGAAACTAAAATTAGTTCATCAGAACCTTTTTTACCCCCTTTTCCGTCCCTGCTAGAGAGCAGGGACCTTCGTGGGAGAAAAAGGTTCCTATGTCTGATTGGCTGGGCGGAATGCAAACCACGGCCCGTAAAACTCCCCAAAAAATGTTGTGAAGCCGCCATTTTAATATTCTCGCATTAGCAATATTAGCATTAGCCCAGCGCACAAACGCAGAGAGACTAACTTATGGCAACACAAAAGAAAACATGGGAGCGGTGGAGATGAGGAGGTGTCTGTGTTCTGGCGATTTACTCGGAAGGCTTCAGGCCCAGCAGCTTCTACTGAAGCCATTCCCCAACTCCGGGGACTTCGGGTGGCAGTATACGCCGTGAAGTTGTTTGCGCCCTGCCAGTAAACCCAAAGCAGAAGAAAAAGCAGTGACGTCAACGGCTTCATTTGCCTAATCCTCCCCAGGAACTTATTCCGGTGTGAACGCGATCTATACTTAGTTCATGAGAACTAAAGAGTTCTCATGAAATAAGTTCTCATGAACTAAAGTGGGGAAAGTACTGCGGTGTGAACGTGCCTAATCGTTCTGTGTGACACGAAAAACAGGGGGAAATCGTGTTGGTGAACACGAATCAATAGTTTAGATGTCGTGACTATAACACAAAATGCTGTGACAAAAGACAAAAGGCGGAGACTAGTGTTGAAACTAGTGGAGAAACGATCAAGATGCTACCAAGTCCCTCTGATTAGACGGCATGTTAAGTCAGGAAGTATATTAGTGATGAGTTGAGGGCATAGAGGAGAGTGCTGAGTAACATGGGGTACAACCGCTACACCATAAACCACAGCAGGTGGTGTGTGAACCCCCAGGCGGCAGTCATATCCAACATATAGAAAGAGCTTGGTCGACCGTCAAAGGACATGTCCGTAGACTGAGAGGAAACCGTAGAGAGTTTGTTGGAGGAACACCTCAAGGTTCTTGAATGGTCATCTTGGCTTGGCTCTGCTCACCCTGATGGACTGCTTGGATGCTTGTTCAAGAATATAGACAAAGCCTTTCCAGTCTGAGTACCATTATGTCTTACCAAGTCTTTCATTTATGTCTGAGAAAAGCTTTAATGTTTAAATATGTGTATCAGTCATACTAAATACTTATTATTTTGAGTCCTGATTTTCTTCATGTGTGAATAAAATGTTTTGCTTGGCTCTTTTGCATCTTATGGCGCGTTTCCACTGCAGCGCGGAGCTCGCTTTAAGCGTGCCGAGCCGTGCGGGGCCCGTTTTTGGTTGCGTTTCCAGTTGGCCTAGTACCGGCTAGCGGGTCCTAATTCACAGTTTTTCTGGCCCCATAAAATCGTGGTTCTAGGGCCAGGAACAACCAGGCTGAGTCGGGCTGAGTTTGCTAAACTAGAGACAGAATCACTGGCAAGGGGGGTACAACTACAACAAGATGAACATATTTGACCGTGATTTAAAGAGCCTGTGACACGATTTTCCCCCATCATCCAAACCCATCAATTTGAGTAAATTTTGTCCCCTTGAAAAGCGTTACTGAACTGATTTTGGATAGTTGTACTTTGATAACCATTAATCTGCCCTTCAATGTTGACCATTTCCTGGATCTTCTCGGGGATTCTTCAAATCCCGCCAAATTATGGGTGACGTCAATGTGGGCACAGCGCTCCAGCTGCACCGTTCAGGATCCCAGCATCTGCATGTAAACGCACGATGGGGCACACAGCAGCAAGCTCAGACAGCGATGACAGTTTAATTTTGAACGTGTCTGAGAGCTCATATGAGGCTGAAGGATCGGTTTATTTTGTATCTGTTAGAAGTTTAGGAATTAGGTGCGTCAATATGGGCGATCATACGGTCATGTAGCCAGTGGTGGACTGGGACTAAAAATCAGCCCGGGAGTCTCGACCGGCCCACTTCGGTACCACTAGTAAATTGTCAATGGGGGGAGTGGGGGATGCGCTAGTGACTTATCCGACCGGCTCACTTCGGTACCGGCCCATCGGGATTCGTCCCGATGGCCAGTCCGCCACTGCACCCAGCCCAGCCCACGTAAACTGTCAACGGGGGGAGCCTCGCTGCGGGGAAACGGTGGACCTAGTGTCCCGATCGGAGTGGGAATAATAATAATAATAATAATAATAATAATAATAATAATCCGTGCATTTTATCCATTAATTTCCCAACATTGTGGTAAAAAAAAAACACACGTTTAATCCATGTTGGTGTACTACTACAACCAGTGGTGTAGTGGGGTGGGGATGTTTTTACTGGGTGGACGGGGTGGTGGGTAGACGGGAGACACTATGGACGCGCTCGTGAACTGTCAACGGGGGGGGGGGGTGGGGGGGGGGCTTGGGGACCTCTGTGTCGCCTGTCAGCGCAACTTACATGATGCCGTTTAGACAATATAATAATAAAGGGCGGTGCCGGCTGTCAGCGAACCGATCCGTCCTTTCTGCGTGACTATCACTCAAATGCGGGACATAGTCTCAATGTGTGGGACGCGGGGCAAATAATAAAAATGCTGTGTGTGCAGTCCCGCACAGTGCGGGACACCTGGTCACCCTACACACACAGTTCTGCCCCTCACACACACACGCTTCAAATCAAGTTGCATAAATGCTTGAGCTACGTTTTTATTATAATTACTGTGAAATCTGCCTATTATGTTTTCGTCATTATTACAACAAACACACACTTGCAACTGATAACACTGGCAATGATTTTAGATGTATTAGACTATTAAAAAAAGTAATCATGCATCAAATAAGTGGGGGTACGGCGTAGCCCCGCGTCCAACGCCCACTACACCACTGACTGCAACTACAAAAAGCTAAGGTTTGTTTTCTCATCAGGAAATGCAGACCGGCTCAAACAAAAGATTTTTAAATCATCATCCTCACGATCATTTAATGTATCATATGTTCGCCGAATTGACATGAAAGCACTAATAAATGTAGTTTCATCCACTTGAGTTTACAAAAATAATCGATTTGTTTTTATATCAGATCCGACGGGAGGAAATTCAGCAGCTCTCACTACCGATTTTTAATCCTAATTTAATCATCATCTTCACCACGCTCATTTATGTTTATGTTCGCCAAATTGACATGAAAGCACTGACAAATATGAATATACTGTAGTCAACTTCATTAAAACGTTATTAACGTGCCTAAACTCAGTAATTCACAATTTCTACGCATGACAACACACTTTTTCCGTGTTTGGCTCTCTCGCCGCACAGTGAAGCGTTCCCGCATTGACGTCACTTCCGGCTTCCCCCAAAACCTCAAAATGAGTCGAAGGAATTTTCCCGCGATGTTCGAAATTATTGATATTTATCGGAACGGTATCGCTTTTTGTTTTTTAAACTGACGGTTCGAGATTACTAGTAGCCCACTATTTCATTGCACAACAGTTGTTGGGTTCGTGTCACAGGCTCTTTAAATGTAATACACGTTTCAAAATAATGCCGAAGTAACGACATACTGATACCGGTTAGTAAAAACCATGAATTAATGATTTGACAAGTCTGCAGACAGATGGTAGGCGAAAAACCTTTTAAAATGCGTGTTGTCTAAATGGAGATTGGCTAAGCTAACGTTGTAAATGCTCCGTCCACACTCACAACAATGGCCTATACAGACATAAATAAACCAGCGACTGTATTCGCCATAACACAGACAGTCTGTGGTTTGTACTTGATTAACTTTTGTCTAGTTTTTGAACAGATATGAGGAGCTGTGAGCTCTGAGGGCTAACAGCTAACGGCTGTGTTGTTTTTCTGGGGCTCTCATTGAAGATGACGTCACGGCTCTGCCTACACTGCGTTACTATAGATACTGCCCCAGTTCCTAAACTGTAATGGAAATGCGCCATAAAGTGAGCCAGTCCTAACGAGGCCTAGCCATACCGAGCGAGGCCGAGCGAGGCTGAGCGAGGCCGTGTATTGGAAATGCGCAATTAGTGACTCATCAATAGATGGTGATGTGTTTCACACATTACAATAAGGCTGCCTTTTACCAATTATAAATGGTAGTAACTCATTAATAAATGGTGACTTGTTTTACACTTTACAATAAGACTCCCTTTTACCAATTATAAATGGTAGTAACTCATTAATAAATGGTGATTTGTTTTACACTTTACAATAAGACTCCCTTTTACCAACTATAAATGGTAATAACTTGTTAATAAATGGTAATTTGTTTCACACTTTACAATAAGGCTCCCTTTTGGCAGTTATACATGTTAGTAACTCATTCATAGATGGTCATAAGAGATGCCAGGAAGCATCAAGATGGATTGGGGGGAGAGTCAAGTCAGTGAACAACAGATAACAAGGATGCTGGCTGATGAAGAAGACAAAGTAAGGCAGCCAATATAAGGCTTAGCAGTACAGATAAATGTGGGCTCACTATTTGGCAAGCAACTGGTCACAGTTGCCCTGTTTATCTCATGTCTTATTAAGGATTTATTTGTATTGTATTTAACCTGTATTTAATCAGATAAAAAAGCATTGAGATAAAATCTAATTTACAATGCTGACCTGGCCAAGAAGGCAGCAACGTTACGCATAACACATAACACAAACATATAAAATACAGAGAACATAACTAAAAAAAACTAAGACGAAAAGCAGTCACTACATTGTGCATATTAGGACAGTAAGAAAGGTACACTAATTATTACTGCAAGAGCAGCTGGTGGTAAGGACTTCAGACAACTTCAATTTAAAACAGGCTATAGAGACAAGTGCTGTCAGTTTAAGGCGTGATTGAAGGCCATTCCAAGACCAAGGACCATAATGAAAAAGACTCATTTTCCCAGCCTCAGTCCGCACAGCAGGAACCTGGAACCGTATCCAGGCACTGGATCTGAGGTTGTAAGTGTCACAAACTGGGGCAAATCTGGCACATATGTACATGTACAGTGGAAGCTTACCTAAAATGGCTTTATCCATTAATAAAAAACAATGCTGCATCCTACGCATAGTAAGTGAGCACCATCCAGTTAGGCTATACAGTTTGCAATGATGAGTCCTATAGGGTGCATTTGATATATAACGCAATGCAGCATGGTAGAGTGGGTCAAGTTTGGCCAAAACAGTGGGACAGGCAAATCTATAAATGGTATCACCGTAGTCCAGCTGGGACAGGAATAAGCCAGAGACCAACCTTTTACGGGATGAAGTTGAAAAGCAACATTTAAGTCTGTAAAGGAAGCCAAGAGTGCATGTTAATTTCTTAGTTAGAACTTCAATGTGGTGTTTAAAGTTTAGATTTCTGTCCAACCAAAAGCCCAAATATTTGTAGGCATCGACAAACTCAACAGAGATGCCATCAAGGGTGTCAATGGAGAGGCAAGAGGAAGCCGACTTGAGAGCAAAAAGCATTGCTTTGGTTTTCTTACTGTACAATAGCAGTTTGGAATCAAGAAGTGCATGCTCAATAAGCGTGATAAAATCAGATTTTAAATTGGAAACGGCTATATCCAGAGAAAGAGCACATGAATATAGAATAGTGTCATCAGCATATACATATGATAGGTAGAAAATTGCATCTGATTACAAATATTGTTTACAGATAATAAAAAGAGCAAGGGCCCCAACATAGAGCCCTTCTCCAAGGTGACAGGGTCAGAGACAGTGCTACCCAACCTGGCGCAATGTAGTACGGTCGGTTCGATAACTCTGAAACCAGCAAATGGCATTATGACCGAAACAAGACACCAACATAACATTAGACAGAATGTGGTAATCTACAGTGTCAAATGCTTTGGCTAGGTCAATAAACAATGCAACACAAACAGATTTTTAATCCAAAGCAGCCTTAATATCGTCTAAGACTTTCAGACTGGCAGTCACAGTACTGTGCTTTGATCTGAATCCAGATTGCATAGGGATTTAAGGATTTATAAAGTGTTCACAACCTAATTAATAACTGAATTACAAACTATTCGTAAACCCTTAGTAAACCCTAGTCTTATTGTAAAGTGGTACCAAATAAAGTGCTGGTAAAAAAATCACATCAAACCAAATTATACAAGATAACATTACATATAATATATAGAACTATAAAATATAATATATAAAGTATAAAATATATAAATTATATTTCGTAAAATGTTAAATATAAAATACACACGGATTAGTAGGCACACAGGGATGGAAAATATTTTAAAGTAAAGTCAACCAAGTGTCCCTAAAAGTGTTTAAAACCCAGAGCTGAAGCAAAGAATGTTGACATCCCCTTAAGTGTTGTGTGTTAGGGCATGATACCTGAATAACCAGTTCAAGGACAGGTGCATATGGCCAACCGCACACATTTTCTTTTTTTAGAAATCTAACATTTTGGGCACGAATAGAAATCCTCCATGTACAGTAGGATTAACAGTATAATAATAGGAATAATTGTCAACAACAAATTAATGTATTCATTCAATTCAAAATAAACCCACCTATCGAGTGAGTAGATGATATGCTGTGTTATTATTACATTATTAATTGATTATCCATTTGATTCTTCCCAGAGATGTCATGTAATCCTTGAACAAATAATTAAACCTCTCTGTGAAAGTTTGCTAACCCATAAAGACATATATGCCGACCTGAAGTAACTCCAAGTAAAGGGGAACTTGGAAATCAATATATAACATCCCATTTAATCCCGAACGCATTGAACCATAAATACGCATGAAATATTTTAAACTGAATATCTAACTTTTATTTGGTACATTAAACTCAGTTGGGGGACATTTGTCTGTATGCATTTATATGTTTTGCATAGCTACGAAGGGGGAAACTGACTTACACTTGAGCCACACGTTGTCTTAAAGCTGAGAAAAATTGGCCTGAATAATTCAGTTTAAAAATAAAAAAAATCATTCCAATTAAAGCAGGTGCAGCCAAGCAGCTCTGTTATTCAATTCCATTAGAATGAACGATACAGCGGCATGCAACCATGCAGTTAACAGGAATTAAGACCATAGGCAAGATGACGGATTACACCACAATAGGTATGTGTGTCTGAGTGTCTGTGTGCATGCATCCATGCACGCTTTCTGTTCTTGCTTTTTATTTTGCCAAAATAGTACATATTGAATATTTTTCCAACACACATGTTTGAATATTAAATCAAAATAGCTTGAACATTGAAACGTGCTATTAGGTCTATGCTGCTACATGGCTTCAGTGTACTTGTCAGTGTTTGCCAGCTGTAGTTATTACATGATGTATGGCTCTGTTCTTGATGCATGCATGACAGTTTGCAGTCATTAATCATAGTTAGGAGATAGCACATGGTTCGGGGTCCCTTTTCTGGCTCCTGGTAAGTCTAATAAGTATAGCTTGGTGTTCTGGAGGCATGCGCAGCTTCAGGGGTGGAGACATGCGCAAACAGATTTCATATCATTCAATGCTGCTTTGCAAAAACATGTCTAGTAAACACACACAATCTGGCAAGCAATGGGGCTCCATCACTCCACTGTTCCCTTATCAAACAACCACAATGTGTGCAGATTTCACTGCAAGAACTTTCCTTTACTTTTCCTTTTCTAAAGTTCCCTTTGTTCTGCTACTCTGAATCATGTTTGTTATAGATGCGTGGGTGTGACAGTCATAGCCCGGCTCACCGAATGTGTCTGCACTAGTAAAACAGCATTGTTGCGACACACCCACCTTAACAGAGTAGACTAACCATGCATTTAATTAGAAACAAAAGCTGGAAATAATTAATTAGACAGTAATTCCCTTTTTTACCCTTGCCAAAGTTTATAATGGAGTAGATAGGTGGTTAGATTTCCCCAGAAAGTAATTTATTGTAAATAAAAGCGAGGGGAGGCCACAAAGACAAATGGTCAGTGTTCCACCTCACTGTCCTGGTTTGTTGCTAGGATATCTTTTGGTGTGTTTATGGTGTATTTATTGAAATGATTGAAGGTTATATTTTCTTTGGCATTATAAATACCACAATCCAATGGATTTGAAAAATACAGCAAAAAATGGGAATGCTTCCATTTTAAGGCCCACTTCTACAACTAATTCACCTTATGTAACCAATTCAAGTCGATCAATCAAAAATACTTTACTAATCCCAGGGGGGTAGGTTTCGTTGCACGTTGAATAAAAAAGGTGCAATAAAAGTCATTCGAGCAACAGGGACACAGCCTCATAGGCACATCGTCTTAGACACAGGGACAAGGAAGAAACCTCCTCTACAGCACAGGGAACCTCTGGAGATTCAGACTCATGGTGAAGACTCAGGCTCACGGTGAAGAAATGATGAAGACTCAGGCTCATGGTGAAGATACAGTCTCACTCCCTGATAGTCCAATAGCGAGGCTTGGTCCGGGTCCTTTGGCGTGCAGTTGTGACGCAACGAGTGTCCTTCAGCTTCATAAACGGATGCAAAGAGCTTTCAACTGATTGCAATGTATCGGCGGCGGTATTTGAACAGATGTACAGATTGTAAAGCCCCTTGGGAAAATTGGTCATTTCCAATATTGGGCTATACATTTAAAATATTATTGATCTGTTTATTGATTGATTGATAGTTTGTCATTGACATTTGTTGTCCGACAACCTATCAGAGAGACAACTGCAATTGTCCTTTGAACATTATTAGAATCTGTGAAAATCACTTCATGCATGATTTTTGGGCATGTCTGTAAAGGAGAGGCTAAAGCAGGGTTCCCCAATTATATTTACCAAAGGGCCAATTTTTGTCAAGCATGACAAGCTAAGGGCCAAAATGTTATGTGTCACTAAAAGTTGTTTTACACTATGTACAGATGTTACCTCTATTATAATTGTTGTAGTTGTGGCAGTAGTAATTCAACAAAGCCTGTGTTGAGAATAAAGGAAAAATGCATCCTTGAAACAAAATTAGACCGAAATCAAACATTTATTAACAATAATAATAAATAAATGCTTTAACAAACATCGCTGCTACAACCCGCTGCTGCAGATACACGCTTTACAACATCAGGAAGATACGTCCCCAGCTGACCCAGAAAGCGATGCAGGTTCTGGCCCAGGCTCTCGTCATCTCACGCCTAGACTACTGCAACTCCCTCCTGGCTGGTCTACCTGCATGTGCCATCCGACCTCTGCAGCTCATCCAGAATGCAGCGGCTCGTCTGGTCTTCAACCTTCCAAAATGTTCCCACACCACGCCGCTCCTCCGCTCCCTTCACTGGCTTCCGGTAACTGCTAGAATCCACTTCAAGACAATGGTACTTGCGTACCATGCTGCGAATGGATCTGGCCCTTCCTACATCCAGGACATGGTTAAACCATACACCCCAGCACGTGCACTCCGCTCTGCATCAGCCAAACAGCTCGCTGCACCCGCACTGCGAGGGGGACCCAAGTTCCCATCAGCAAAAACACGTGGGTTTGCTATCCTGGCTCCAAAATGGTGGAATGAGCTCCCCATTGACATCAGGACAGCAGAAAGCTTGCAACTCTTCCGGCGCAGACTGAAAACTCATCTCTTTCTACTCCACTTCGAGCGATAGAACTATTAACAAAGCACTTATATACTAATAAAGGACTGGCTTATCTAAAGCCAGTTGAGTAGCACTTGAAATGTTTTAGCTCTATGAAACCTGATGTACTTATATGATTCTGTTTTCTTCTAGTTTGTATCTTGTTGGTCGAACGCACTTATTGTGAGTCGCTTTGGATAAAAGCGTCAGCTAAATGCAATGTAATGTAACAAATACAAATTATTTTGCCGTGGTCTGATGGGGCATAACAATATATTTTTTTTAAAAACAATAGAGTAACTCTGATTAAATAGTCAGACAGGTCCACATCCAATTCAGCAAACACTGTTTCAGTTAGTTACTTTTATAATGTCATACCAAAATACACCGCATTATTAGTTTTAACATTTTTAAATATGTGTGCCAAATGATATCAGGCTGTAAATAACAATAGTGTTGTTTTTTTTAACTTTATTTTTAATATATTATTATAATGTTGTATTCAATTCAAAGCCCTGCATTATCAAAGGTTTTTGCTCTCTCATTTTATTAATTTGTTTTTAATTACGCTGCAAAGCATTTTATTTAGGAAATTAATGTATATATAAAATATAACTATAAAATGGTTATTTTTGTCTTAATAATTATTATACCGCAATAGAATTGACAAATTGTAAAAATAGATTGATGTTGTTCACTCACCAATCAGTGAGAGAAGTGAGAGCGGCGGGACGAGGCAACCTGTCTGATGTTGGGCTTGTGTTCTGTTGTGGCAATCCTGAGGCACTGTCCAAGATGTGCACTTAGGGGTTTCACCAACTAATCGACTAGTCGACTAGTCGACTACCTTTACCACTAGTCGGCGCTGTAGGCCCTAGTCGACTAGTCGTGAAAGAAATTGAGGTAAACGAGGTGCTGCAAAATGCTCCAAAACACGTCCGACATTCTTATGTATGGCAGTACTTCAACGAAGATGTAACCAACTCCACAGTGAAGTGTCAGTTGTGTACAGCTGTACTGAAGTACAATACAAATGCATCTGCTATGCGCAACCATCTGAAGATGAGACACCCGCTGCCGACAGCTAGCACTAGCAGTAATGCTAGCACCAGTGAGCAACGGACCAGCGTCAGCACTGAACAGAGGCAAACGAACAGCAAGAAAACACGGGTCAACAGTGATGCGGATGATGAGCTACGGGATTACTGCCAGCGGACACCGCATATCCCCACAATGGATAATCCACTGGAGTGTTGGGCAGAAAACGTGCACCGCTTCCCCCGCTTTCGAGGAGCTACCTGGCTATTCCAGCCACAAGCACCCCGAGTGAGAGGGTTTTTTCCCTGGCAGGCAACACTGTCACCCGAAAGCGGTCAAGCCTCCTTCCCTCACATGTCGATGCGTTGGTGTTCAAACCAAACGAAAAATATGGAAAGGTGGACGTTATCGTGGAGGACAGCGAATAAAGTGTTGCGCACTGGATTTACGTGACATTTATGTAAACAATAGTTTTTTGCTGTCGATTTTGGTGAGTCCAGTTACTGTTTGTTATTTACTCAGCCATGTAACACAAATTAAAATGCAGTGTTTAATGTTACTGTATGAGTTCCAATATAAAATACAGTTGTACACCTCTCTTTGTGTGTCTTTTTTATGACGTAACGATTAGTCGACTAGTCGACTACTATTTTGAAAAATGTGTCGACTAGTAAATATTGGTAGTTGTGAAACCCCTACTGGAGAGTCTGTTCCTGTCCTGGCTTTTGATAGCATTCATTGAAGAAAATCCTGATTCGCAGATGTATGTTGAGGCGAACATTGTGAGTAGGAACATAGCAATAGCTCTGGTGTTTTTGAAAGGAGCTTGGGGAATCACGTTGATCCAAAAGTCACACACTGGTGCATCCTTGTGTTGAGCTTTCAGGAACTCAGAGCTTCCCATCTCTAAGACCTCCATCTGAAGAGCTCCCTCTTCTATGGAAGGCACCAGCCTTTTGGCCTCTCCAGTCCACTGCCCGTCTGCTGACACAGAGAACGGCTGTCTGAGGAAGAGGAGGGTGTCACCTGAGATTTTAGGGGAGCTTTCATATCGCTCCTTGAAGTTTTCTGCCAGTTTTGACACAAAATCCTTCATTACTGGATCTTCCGGCATTTCATTCTTCTCGCAGTGCTCACGCAGACATGGAAAGTGCAGCTTCCTCCCATTAATGTCTCTCTCCAAAAGGTGCAGCTTTGACCGAAAAGCTTCAACCGCCTCGTACATCTCAGCAATAGTGTGGTTCTTGCCTTGCAGTTGCAGGTTAACCAGTTTAGCCCTGAGCCCGTTTTTCAGGTCTCAGGCTTGAAAATGACATTCCCAGAACAAATGACCATATCTTCCCTTCTAAAAGGGTTAAATTAATAATCTTTCAGATTGAACATAGTAAAAACATAGTAAAAAACTGTAAATTATAGTTGCCGTCCAAAAATTCTTTTTTACTTATAGTGAAAAGAAACTACCCTTGGATGATGGTAAGGTAGACTAAAAGCTTTGGGATTCCAAAGTACAACATATAATAAGTACCCTGTATCAAGATTGATGCAAAACAAGTGACATTTGACCTTTTTAGAGAGGTTTAGCAGAAAAAACTCCACCTCTGAGGTGATTTGGTTTAAGATTTCCACCCACTCTGTTTGTCTTAGTATTCTCATCATGATGAATTGCACAAATGGAGATGATGGCGCAGACTTTTGGACAGTTTCTTCTGGAAAGGGTTCATTGGCAACTTTGTTTGACGCATAATTTGGCCTGTAGGCATTTGACTTATTTTTTTGGCCGGGGGAAGCAGTTTTGATTTAGGTCTAATGAAGTAAACATACAAAAGTTATTTAATTGTTTTATTATTTCGTCATCAGAACAACCAAGTATACAGGAGCATCTCATTCAACCACGTATGCAGTATTAATTATGTTTTTCAACTTGTTTCTATGTCAAAGGGTTTGTAAAGTTCAAACTGAGATACATGGCGAATCTGACACAATCTCATTTCAGTAACAAGATAAGAACAAACACAAAAAGGTGCATCATAAATAACACATTTACACTCCAATTAGTGTGTTAAAAGGCCAGTGTTGTATAAAATGCAGAAAACACAATCCGCAGCCATCTCCATAATGAGTCATTGAACCATGGCTTCCAATGGGCCTCCTTCGTCACTGTCACGTCCACTGAGTGCCTCAGTCACATTCAAATTGGCCCCGGGGCTGCAGACATTGATAGAGGGTCTGTGTGTGGTGGGAAGCATGCGGACTAATCTCTCCAGGTTGGGCTGAGGCAGTCCAGTCTCCGTCCATCACCTCCCTGTTATTTGCATTGGTCGCAATCAGTCCAGAGTGTTGATCAATTCAGAGTCAACGTGAGCTTTCTCTCAGCATTAGGAGCTGCTTTTCATTCATTACGCTGTTGGGTTCAGCCCGGCAATGTCCTAGTGCTGAGTAGTATTGAGAGGTCTGCCTGCATTGGTGTTTACTAGCAAAACTTATTTAACCGGCTTTTGCTGCCATACAATGCAACATCATACGACAATTAACTGAAATGGTAAACACACATTTTTGGTAATTTATTGTTAAACATAGTTTTACTTTTCCCCTCCAGGTCATGTTGAATATGTCCTTATGTATTTGTTCAATACATTTTGTGTCAAATTTAGCAATGTAATCCTGATGGGCCGGTACTGAAGTGGGCCGGTCGGACGATGTCGGCCGTTCGGATAAGGCACTAGCACTAGAGCTTATAAGATGTATTCCACTGTATATTTTATTTGTTGTATTTGAGTCTGTAATTATTCATATGATTATAGATTTTTAAATGCCACTTTGCATCTCCATACAGAGTTATGTATGTTATTTGGAATTACACATTTGAAACTTGATTTATAATAACAAGGTTGATATTGTATTTGTTATTTTTTTGTATTTGTTTTCGCCTTTCTACACTGCCCACCCCCTCTCTCCCTCTCCCTTATTCCTCCACTTAGCATGTTGTCCTGGTTCCTAAAGTAGCCAGTTCTGGTTTATGATTTATAGTAAAATTGCTTATAAATTGGAGTGGAGAATGTTTTGCAGACCTGGCAGCTTTCAAGTCCGGCGCCCATTTGTCACTCGACATTTCCTTTTGTGTAACAGCATGAGAATTAATTAGGCTGCGTGGCGGCAAAAGTTTACAGCTATAATTTATGAGGAGATGAGATTCTTTGGACACTATCTCGAACCCGTGTCGATTTATTATTTTTATTAATATTGTGCTACAGTGTGTTTACGATTTGTGAATGAGTTTGCCCTGCGTTAATGGTAGTGAAGCAAGATTCATTTGCACTTCCTGGGGTTTGTGGCAGGGCAAACATATTTACTGTGGAGAAGAGGCAAGCAGAGAAAAAAATCAAGACTCGATAGTAATGCATTCAAAAGCACATTATGCATATACAAATAAGCATGCATATTGCATGGACATCCATTTTATTTACCAACCCCACAAACATGTAAGATAGGTGGCTGACATCATGCAATTATATGTGTGTGTATGGGCATAATTATTTTTAATTTATATTTAAATCTTGTATTTATGGAATATAAACCTGCTTCTGACTTTATCACTCTGAGTGCAATCACATGCTTCTAGAGTAAAGGAGAACATCACTCATTCAGTTTCCCGTAACCACATTCTGCACAACCCTTCTGCTTTAATCTCAACTATGAAAACATCAGAAAAACATGGGAACCAGACAGCACCCATTGTTTTTGGGTTATCACGTCAGAGGACAGCCGGATACAAAATATAAGAAAACCTTAAATATATCTTGACATTCATGGGTTAGTTGCTATAAAATGTTAAACTGAAATTCATGGTCTCCAGAGAATGGAGTTCTACTGGGTGGCTTGCCCTATCTGAGTAAGATTAGACAAACAGAACAGACAAAAACCAGAAAAGGACTTTTGAGAGGCCTCTAGGCAGTGGGGAATGGCTAAACTTAACTGAGGATACCCCAAACAACATTTCCTCTGCCGATGATTTAGAATTTGAAGACCATATGCCCAAAAAGGTCTCTTGACGTAGTCGAGAAGCTCCATTTGTTGAAAGCAAAGATTTGCGTTTGGATTTTAAAGGCTTTTGGACCTTTGACAGCGCCTGTACACAGAAAGCCAAAGAAAAATAGATTGGCAGACTTTGATTTGGTCATTGGGTCAAAATGTCAGTTTGTTCAACATTTTTCATTACAGTGACTTCCATTTCTGGTTTTTCCTATCCAATCAGATGGGGCTTCTCAAGTAAGTTCAATTGTATGTAAACCTGCTGAACCTGCATTTGCCATTATGGCATGTTCAGGAAAAAAGAGTCCCACATCAGCAACCTTTTTTGACGGTGTCACCACACTACCTATGGTGTCATTGTGCAAAATCCAACTTGTATTGTATTAATAATAAGCAATATGATTGCAAATACATATTGTGTTTATTACTGGAGTTGTTAATGTCGGTCAGATGGAACATGAAAGACAACCAAATTCAGCCCATTGAGTCTGCTTTTTTGGGTGTCGAGCTGAGACATGGCGTTCGTCATGAGTTAGTCTGAAGGAAACGCCTCCATTGGGCTCCTTTGTATACTTATGTAACATAATATCGTCACTATGTAACACTCGTGCGTCTATTGACTAGCGCTCCAACGCATTGTATGTGATTGGCTAAGGGGCAGGACATTTCCGACATATAGGCTGTTGACCAATCACGACAGAGCCGGCCAGCTAACCAATCAGAACAGACTGGAATCTGGTTTCAGACAGAGGGTAAAAAGAGGTGCTGCAGCACAGGCAGTATGAGAAAAATAAAGAGCTTTCTGAACATTAGAGCATGTAACAGGACAGGAACAAAATACAAATATCAACTTGAAAAAGAGCATAGTATGATCTATATAAAGCTAATCACAAAAGTGTTCAACCCAATAAGTTATCTTTATGGTGGAATCTGGTTAGCTTATATTACCCTTTAACCTTAAGGTGAAATGTTCCTCCCGTCTCCCCGCTGCATTTGCAAGAATGGCCATGTGGGTTCCCCCTTATTTAGGTAAGTGCTGTGCAACCACAAAACACACACACACACACACACACCCTCACAGCTGCTCTCAGAGCTGTAGTAGGAGGTGCTTGGGATCAATTGTGGATAACTGGGTCTCTACGCGACATAATCTTACATTAGTAAAACCAGCTGTGCAGCAGGCATGAATTCTACCTGTTTACTGAGGGTAAGGGTGGTGTTTTGCGGTGGCATGTCTTTTACATGTATGTGTGCACCTCCATTAGTCTGAAAACATTCCAAAAACGTTATTAGTAACGCAATTAATATCCAAGTTTGCGCCACTGTGTGTGAGAAAATCTGACCTACACCACGATGTGATGTGTTTCTACTGAAGCTAAACACTAGGGTTATGTGACATCACCAACCCTATCTCTGTTATTCCCCATCTGACACACACACACACACACACACACACACACACACACACACACACACACACACACACACACACACACACACACACACACACACACACAGACCATACAACCAGGTGTAACCTAAAAAAACGAAAAAAGACCGCTCACAACAATTTTGTAATCAATGCCCGAGGAAAATGGGAGTCCTCCGGCCGCCGGCAATTAATACATTTGTGTCCTTTTTAACACTAGTGAACCGAGCTTGAAATTACCAATGACTGGCTCCTGCTCATTTCCATATTTATTGCAGCGGAGGACGAGGTGGTGGATGCGGTGACAATGGTGGTGGTGGAGGGGGGTGAAAACTAGGGCGAATGATTGATGTGGAGCTCGCCTCCCGCATTACAAACAGCCCATTATTGGCCAGACAGAAGGAAGAGGGAGAAAGACTGCGAGAGGGAGCAGTAGGAGGAGAGACAGACAGTATAGATATCATTTATATACAAAAATCATAATTGAACGTGAAGGTTGTCATAGTATTAATATAATGGTGTACTTTTGTGTTCTGATGCACCACTGTTTCTTGGAAATCTCAGCCCCCTTTGAATAAAAGTGAGGATTGATAGAAATGGCGGGAAAAAAAGTGGTCTAACATACAGTCGATTAAAGTTGAAGTCTGCACCGGAGGTTTTTTTGTCCTCCTCTCCTCCTTCAGCCCGCCTGTCTCCCTTCTCCCGTCCTCACGCTCCATATTTTCGCGAGGAAGAAGGCCGGGGCGGGAGTATTAAAGGCCTGTTTTAATGGATGTTGACAAGGAGTGGACCAACAAAAGCCCAAGCCTGAGGATTTGCTTGAAAAGATTCAATCAGACATGTTTTCACTGCGATTAATTGGCGGACTCCGAGGGGGAGGGATGCGGGGATGAAGGGATTGGACGACGTGAATGTGAATGAGTGTGATTGTTCCGAGCAGACCCCCTCCCCGCCGTTGTCTACCCCCCTCTCCCCTTCTTCTCGCAACACCCCCATGCTCTCCTCTGTCATTTTGAGCGATAGTTTGGAAATGTCCTTTGAATGATGCTAAAGAGCAAACTCCTCCCGCCCTCCCACTCCCCCTCCTCCCCGTGAATTATGAGTATTATTTCAGGGAGGTGGGATATGGCGAGCCAGAGAACAGGACTACACCACTTTGATTAGATCTGACCTGACTCTACTTGTGTCAGATACACGCGCACACACTGATTGAATTGCCTCTGCTGCTGTGTCTCTGTGTCTGTATGTGTGTGTATAGTCTGCAGTGTGTAGATTAGCTTAGACAAACATATCCTTATCATGACAGAACTCAAGAGGTAAAACCAGTATTGTTGAAGCTCACTGGGTGTCTTATAATTTGGTATACACAAAACATTACTAATGACCTTCAGGTAGGTTGTGTTAATTAATGTACGTATAAGCTTGAATGATATATCCGCTATCTGGTATACTTATACATTTTTTGTTCATCAGGTTTTTCTTAGTTTTGTTTTCCTTTTCATCGTTCTTCTCTCTTTTTTCAAATTTGTGAATTGTTATTTACTAATTTTATGTATTTTAACTATCTAATTTTGTATGTATGCCATGTAACCACATTCCAAATAAAAAAGAAAACAAATCAACTATGTTAAAAGCAAGAGACACATCTTTCTCCTCGAATTTGTCAAGGCCTGATCAATCTATCATAGAACAGTAAAACGTAATTAAATGTATTTCAGATTTCCACAATGGGACCCTGATACCCCTGTTGTACCACAGCGGTAATATCCCCGGTTCATTTGTGTCTGGGGACTTTTGTATATGACCCCTCCTCCCCCCATGTCTTGTCTCCTTTCTACTCTAGACTGTAGATAGAACGCTGTTGCAGCATTACACAATAGCAAACCCTCTTGAGAGAGCTGACCTTTGAGAAAACAGAGATCTGGAGAGGTTAACGTGAAGAACGCTAACCTACAGTATCTAACCTACAGTTAGCAACCTGTTAGCGTGGAAAGCTTGCATCCCCGCCTCAATAATTATTTACTGTAAACAATCATCCAAGAACCTATGGCATAATTCCTAGCAAAATGTTTTCCCTGCTTTCTGAATTAACAAGATACCTTATAGATAAAATCCCGAAGTAAGCTAATTTACTTGACAGTTGGATACTCAAGTCAAGTCATTAGTTTGCCTACTTTTCCTAAAGACAAAGGCAATTGCTAAAAATTCCCCACAACTGATACACAATTTGTATTAAGAGACATCCACGAAACAATGTAATAAGTTTTCGATATTATGTTTTTATTCAATCTAAGTTATCACATTTAAATATGTTAAAATGCTATAATAAGCCCCTTTGAGGTGCCCCTTTATAACAAACGTTCTACCTGGTTCTAGTTTATATACATGTACCTGTGGTGCTTTGACTGATATTATGCAAATCCAGACATGACATAAATTCTGCAATGACATGAGCACTGTGAACTTAAGCTTAGGGAAGGTAGGCTGTTCGTCCCTCCTCCTGACACGTATCTCCGCCTCTCCAAACTTCAGATCCTGCTCAGAAGTGTTGAGGCAAAGTCGGCTTTGGTTCTGGGGGAGGAGGAATAAGAAGTGGGGCAGAGAGAGTGCGCATACAGCAAATTGGCAGCTCCATCAAATTACACTGGCATTAAGGGGGCTTCGCAGGGCGTAATCCACACGCCAAAGCCAGAACGCCCCTCCCTCCCTACAACATTTAACTTTTGTCGACGTTAACGCCACATTTCATGCTCTGCCATTAATCTGTCGGATTACAGGATGCAAGCAGTTTGAGCAGGGTTTGGGTGGGGAATAGGAAATGGGGTGAGGGGTTGATTTGTAATGAATTCTCTCGATCTTGGCTTAATGTTGGGCGGTGGGTGGGAAAGGAAGTACGATGAAGAAGGTACCTTACAAGTTATTTGGCCATCTATGCACTCATCTGGTCAGGCTGTGACCAGATGAGTGCCACCTCCCCTTAAAGGGGAGGTGGAGTGATGCTCCTGGGGTTTGCTTTCAGGGGATAAACCACCTGGGGACGAGCAATGGAAAACACGTCTGTCTCTCCTGGGCACGGAGCAGCTCACAGGGGGGTTAAGAAGGATCCAGGCATGGGTTCTTACACATGGAGTGCCCCTCATACAGTTGCAGCAAGTTGATATATAGAGGGATTGAAAACACAACTATCTGTATGTGATCTAATAAATTGGACAAAAAGAAATGTTCAAATCATTTTTTCTTCGTGATTGTTTGCCCTTGGCTTTATTCTTTACGGTTGGTTCAAGTGCAAATTTGGTCTAGAATCGATGCAAGCATTGTGAGGGGAAACATTTAACCATGAATATATTTACCACATTTCAAGGTTTGTCAGGTAATTGAGATACTTCAGTCTGGACCAAAGTGGTAGACTGACCAACCTCCAGACCGGCATTACAAATCCTTTAGCAAAGTCTCTAGCGTGGCTAAAAGTTGGAAATACTTGCACACTGCTGGGCATACAACACCAATAGCAGAGTTGAACAGTAAAGACATAATGAAACAAAATGGTTTTCTTGAATGTACCTGGGAGACATGGAAAGGCTGCTATTATGTGTTGCTGTTATGTGGCATCAGGCCTATTTGAGAGGGGATTGCCTCAAAAGTGTTTTGTACAGCAATGGTTGCATCCATTTTCTCTAGTACGTGTACCTATGTATGACATCTACTTATAATGTAAGGAAATAGCTAGTACATGCATAATACACAATTTTAAAAGCTCAGAATCAATTTAATCATTGGTGTCGTTGGTATTCTCTTCAGGTTTTAAAGTTTGCAAAAGGCCAATGCCTTTCAATCAATTGTTTTTTCTTTTTTTTATAACCATCTATTGGACTGGAATTGAATCAATCTCATAGTGAGTGATTCTCATCAGAGTACAAAGAGTTCTGTTAAAAAACATGAACATGAATTGTAAACACTTCATTGCAAGAGGATATTAAAGGGACAAAATTGCCTTTGAACGCTACAAGGCTCATACAAATGTTTTTGCATTCGTGCTTTAGTGATCGAGTGTTTAAAAAAACAGCAGCATAATTTTGATTCCGAATCTAACACATTTAAAATATGTAACTAATGCCTGGACTATTTACGCTTGTAAGTTTAACACAGCTTGATTATTGAAATGTGTCCGCCAACACCTCAGTCATGACAAGTCATCTACCCATTGTTGGAGAGGAACACTGCCGTCTCAATCAAATGTTGCAGTGACTCAAAAGAGATGCCCGGTCACCCCTTCCTAACGCATGTGGACACGAAGAGGAGGAGTATGGCTACAGGGTGCAGGCTGCTGGTTGTAACCACACGGAACAAGTCTTGACTACTTAAATCCTCTTTGATGTGCGTTTCCTGGAGAGGGGATTGTCTTCCTGGTCCTGTGCTAACACTTCTGTAGCAGCCTGTGCCCTTTGCAGCATCTCTCCCTGTGGGAACAAGTCTTGCTTTGCCTTTCTTTTTCCTCTTTTCTCTTCTTTAGCTCTATCTCACATGGGCATGTGCACAAATATTCATGCAAACACACGTTCTCAAATCCACATGCACACATTTTTCTGTCAAACACATTCTCATCCTGTCTTACTCAGCCCCCCCTTACTCTTTTTCTCTCTTTCCATGTTTTCCTTTGACTTCCACAGACACTAATTCCTTTTCTTCAAGGACAAGCATCTCACTGCACATCATCTGAATACGACTTTGAGTCGTGGCCTCCCAGGGCTTAAGTCAGCAGAGCCCTTCTTGCCGATCCCCTTTTTAATGTTCCAACACCAGCCAAGTGCCGTCAATACATGTTAACATCCAGAGGGATGAGATATACTCTGGTGTGGGTCTCAGGGTGGCTGTCTCTCAGCTGACACACAGTGAGGATTGTTGAGCTATAGTGACCCAGACTGAAAGACCAAAAAAGCTTTGGGACTGAGCAGCTCTTGTTAAAGCTATTCAGGAAACGTCTTCATCAATCGGCTTTCAAACAGGTGATGTCAAACTGTTGTTTTCTACATGGGTGGGAAAAAATGAATTATGAGTATTTTAGGACAAAGACTTGCTTTAGGCTTTAGCTCTGAAATCCAGAGATGATTAGCTTTTAGAAAAAAAGTTTACAGTAAAAGTAGCCTGATAATAAATGGTCTTGTCAATGAATATCCTAAATCCTCTGAAGCCTTTGATAATGGGTAAAGTGAGTTTAAAGTGGACATCCAAGCGGGTGTATTTCTTTTCATTTGAAAAGAGCATACTTTATATTCATCATGTGACCATATCTTATTCAACCTCCAATTATCTGTGAGGATGAATGTGTCTTAACTTATTTCATGACTTTGGAGAATTATGTTCTTAGTGAAATATACACTTTATGAAGCTTTTTCTATATTAACATTTATGACATATTCACAAACGTTCTCCAGTAGATGGTGGAAATGCAACATTTAGTTTTGCCTACCACTGTTAAACTAAACAAAATAGGAAGCCTTTGAATGTTTGATCCATACAGACACGTTTCAGATATCTATTTTTAATTGACACTTAATTTTAGACCAATTTTTAAGAATTTTTTTGACAACTCATAATACAACACTGCCTATCATGACTGGTGCACTCCCTATCTCTCTGACTTGTTTGTGTCTTAATATATTTGTGTTATATTGGTTTGTTAATGCTTCTGTTATCCAACTGTGGTTGACAAAAAGATGTAGGAAACACAAATGTTATCTGAAGTGATCTCTTGTAATCTAATCAATGCCTGATGTGCATGAAGACAGAAACACAGGTTCCAGCAGCAGTTATTGGCCTGATGACTGTACCTCCAGCATCCACGTCATAGAACACCGTCACTCTCAGTCCTGACTCCCAGCTCCCAACCCGGAGCCCAGATTCATTACAAGCTGTGGCCAGGGTATTAAGATACGGCTGCATTAACAAAGTTGTCTCTGTATCTTAATTGAATCTACCCTCGCCAGAGTCGAATCTGGATTATGTTTACCTGAAATATAAGCGGCTCGGCAGACGGAACACGGCCCCACTGATAAAACACTGGGTTGTCCCCCCTCCCCAATCCTAATCCCCAACTGTAATTTGTTCCTCGATGGATGTAGCCACGGCGATCGGAACCCCTGATTGGGATTCATTCCAAAAACAGGGAAAGCATCTGCAGGTAAGTTCATCTATTAAATAGTGAAGGTGTGTCTTTCTGTTTGTGTGGTTGGGTTCATATAAAGTGTGCCTGGATCTGCCTCTGCCAACCAAGTTAAACAGCTTTCCTAAAGCTTCATTTGCAGAAGTCATGATGTTGTCAATGCCTTCTGAAACGATCCAAACTGAACATATATTAACAAGATAGTTGTCAGCACACTCACACAATGAAACCAGGCTGAAATAGTCAAAAGAAAGCAATGGTTCGATGCCCCTTGTACAGATTATAAAATGCCAAAAGACTAAAATATTTGATCAAAATTGAGTAAGGATTTCACCTCTTTTGAAATGTACCACTGTAGCTTTCACCAGTTAGAGAGCAATATTATAATACTCTACCAGGAATGTGTGTTCCTTGCCAAATGACTCAAGGGGAATGATTTCATTGGGTTTAAAGGTTGAAGAGGTTGAGTTCCATATTAAAATGATCTTTGCTTAATGATGATTTTGCACTTCATCGGTTAGAATAACCAAAATAAACCCTATATGAGATACTCGTTCATTAAATTGAGGTGTTTGATCAAACGGCTGATTGAAAATGTACTGTTTTCCTTAAACACGTTCTATTCTTAGAAATAATCCAGAATTTATAATGGTATCATTCAGTCCGTAATCTCTTTTACTGTAATTAAACCCTTATGTCATGTTTTTGTTTTTGAATTAACCCAGAAGCACTTCTTCAACATGTATAATGCTAATGGGAAAAAAATGATAATAAGCCAAGCCAAGGAGAGAGCCAAGTGTAATACCACCTTGCTCAAGGGTATATTACACTTTAGGACTGCCGCCCACATCCCCCAGCCCGAGTTACACACACACACACACACACACACACACACACACACACACACACACACACACACACACACACACACACACACACACACACACACGCAAACACACACGCAAACACACACACACACACACACACACACACACACACACACACACACACACACACACACACACACACACACACACACACACACACACACACACACACACACACACCATCTCATACACAGAGTCTGGCTGGAGATGGACCAGTCACTGTTGGGGGTCCTACATGAGGGATGGCTGTGGAAGGTGACAGTAGGTAGGGGCCAAGTCCTTTGCCTCTTTGTCCCTCACAGGGCACCATCCATACACAACCCCTCCACCCCCCCCCCCTAACATCCATATCCATCTTTCCCCCATCCTCAGCTTACAGCCCCTCCACGTGATTCTTCCTGCCTCAGGTGAACGGCACTGGTACTGTTGGTGTTTGTCATTAGCCCCATCATCAACCCCATGGTGTGTATCAGCAGGAGCTGCAGTGCTTTGTGTTGCGTGCTCCATTGTTTGCATGCGTGTTCCAGTCAGCAAGTGGATGTTAAGGGATGGACTTTTTTTCTAGTGCAGTTCATCTAAAGCTAGTATGATAATGTAGATGTTCTTTCCCAATACTTACACTAAAATAACATTAGGAAGGGATTTCTTAATGACACCTAGAAAAACTGTCTCAATGTTTCCGACTATTCTTTCAGAGAGAAAAGGGGAAGGATTTATTTATGCTAACATGCAGTGAATTTATAGCGCTCTGAGTTATCCCTAATCAAAGGTGTTCAAACTGATTTTAAATCTGATTTCCAGTGGTATAGTTTTTCAATTTCTTTCTTAACTGTGAAGAAATATTTGAAGGAATTCTCCACCACAAATATGCTCTCAATGTGTCTGAGATTGTGTCTCAATTCGGATACCTCCCGTAGACCATGTAGTTAAACATGGTTGCTGTGCCCTCACGGAAAGTGATGATCATCACTGTAAGTTTGCTAGCTAGCAGTAATCGTTACAAACTCCTCAATTAACCTACTCAAATTAAATCAAATGAACGTTGGCTTCTTTTAAAAAAAATAGTTGTACATTTATCAAATAAGGTCTTGTCGCCCTCCCCCCCAAAAATAGAGATAACTTTATTTGTATAGTGCTTTGTTTACCGGACATTATCGCAGCTGGTTCCTTCCGTTACGTGGCAAAAATGATGATCGTTGAGGGAGAGTTCCACACTCAACTTGTGTACTGTTATAAATGTATCACCTGCAGGCATTTATAATGCACTGCATATGGCCATACTTTACATTAGGACACACTTGTGCCCTTAAAATAACAATAACAAGTACAGAAATATGCAAATTGAGACAAAGTAATGGTCATGATTGGAATCCGTTTTGAGTTCTGTTAGTTAAACTATACTGAGTGACTTCGACAGCTCTCCTCTGAAAGGGAGAAAAGTTGGAACATTTTACAGTAAACAGTGTGGGTGTGTATTTACTGTCAAAATATACAGTAGAAAGAAATGGATTTCTATTGTGAATGGCTGCTGCCTCAATATTGTACAAAAACACCTCAGGGATGGAGAAAGGCTAAACAAAGATACTCCAGCACGTGTACACACTCACTAGTCTCTCTGCTCTGAGCTGAAGGGGCCACTTTGACAGCTTCCTCTACACCTTCCACAGGCAAGGAAACAGGTGCTGGAGGCTACAAACACACACAAACACACACACTCTATCCACACACTCTTATCTCCAGCAGGAGGGCTTAAGATAGAAGCACGCTGTACAGTAATTACCACCTCCCTCCCTCTCTCCATCCTCTACTACTTCTCCACTCTCTCATCTTCCCAACTTTCCCCTCTTTCTTTCTGTGACCGCCCCCCCAGTGGGATATCTTCATCCTCCTCTCCCATGCTTGGGCTCATCTCTCTACCTACCTCCCCCACCTCCTGCTGGCCAAGACTAAGCCATGTGTAGCCTCGCTGCTGGAATGATGTAGACAGAGAGACATAAGGCCCCCCGGGGCTTCATGGCGAGCCAGGCGCAGTTGGTGTGCACTCGACGTGATGCTGCCTCTCCTCAGGTGACAACACTGCGTACTTGGCGCGGTCGTGCAAGCCCAGTCTCTCCTCCGGTTCCCCGCACTGACTCCCGTCCACCCCCCCTCAGAAACAGATGCTCAGGACGAGAGCAGGCGCTAGTCAGGGGGGACGTGGGTTAATTGGGGAAGTAGTGGGGGTTAATTTCAATTAAAACTTCAACTAATGGAGGTCAGGAAAGCGTCTGCAAACACCTGATTAAAACAAATGGTCCTGCCAGTCAAAACTTTATCTTGGTCAGCCTCTGGCAGAGTGTCCTGGAGTGAGGCAGAACAAAAAAGGGGGAGCAGGCAGAAGGAGAGAGAATGACTAATTGGGGGACACTTGTTAGTGCAACATCTGCAGGGAGATCATTGAGTTAAGGCTGTGTGTGTGTGTGTGTGTGTGTGTGTGTGTGTGTGTGTGTGTGTGTGTGTGTGTGTGTGTGTGTGTGTGTGTGTGTGTGTGTGTGTGTGTGTGTGGGTGTATGTGTGTGTAAAGCAACTTATGTCATAGCTGATTACTTTGCCACTATACATTGTTTTACTATGTACATTCTGATGGAGCGTAGACACAACTAACATTTTGAAGGGAACATTTTACTTAAATGGGGTGGAACAAATAGATTGTCCTGGGTGTCACGTTTAAAAAAAGGTCACAGGGTCAAATATATCAAAAATATTTATATAATGAAAAGAATAATCGTACCATTACAAAAAAAAAATGAAAATGTTGCTGTATGTGTCTGGGAAAAGTCAGATTTGTTGGCCAACCTTGATGTTAGAATAAAAGCCAATAGGGCACCAAATGCATTGGAATTCATCCTCTGGGCCCAGGAGTTCAACACTTTTAATCCCTATCTGATCAAATCAGATTTGGATTTTGGGGAGTTCAAAACCAAAAAACAGGATTAGGATCACTTTGATATCCGACCAGATCAGGAAATCCAATCCAAGCTTTAATCTGGATCAAATCTTCAAAACAGGTAGTTCAAACCGACAACACAGGATTGGGATCAGTTTGATCCCAAAAAACTGGATTTTCCTGATCCCACCAGAGGGGTGGATTTCCATCGGATTACCAGAGCAAAATGCCATTTACTTAAAAATATGTTTCAATATAAATAAGATGGCAAAGTTTGTTAACTGAAATAACACACAATTTTTTGCCTTCAAATCAATTTAATTTTTAATGTTTTGGTCATGTTTGTGGTGGCCTATTTTGTTTTCAACCAAATGTTGATAACATAAATGTTTATGCTCATGAAAGTATCACAACAAAGATTGTCAATCACAAATGTAATTTAGATTAAAGAAAAAATACCTTCAACAAAAAAAAAGTCCATCTGTCATCACCTTTCAAAAGTAATTGCAGACAATAGATGTCTGCAATGTGGTCTCTTGTCTTCCTTGTATTATTTTTCATGTCCACTAGATGGCGATCGGTAGGATTAAAGCACTGATATTCAGGATCTAGTCATCTTGAAAAATCGTAATCTGGATCAGGCTGATCCTATCCTGAATTTCTTTAAACTCCAGGGACAAAATCTGGCCGACTTGTCTGATCCTGGATCACAAAAAATGGGATTTCAAAATCTGATCGGATCTGATTGAGATTAAAAGTTTTGAACTCCTGGGCCCTGGGGATCGGGAAAATCCATATTAAATATCATGGCAAGATGCACTACAAGATAATTTAATTTTTTTGAAATGACATTAAATGAAAACGGTACGTACAGTACCATTAGGGAATGTAGGTGATGGATTTACATTTGCATGAAACTTTAGTTGGATAATAAACTCCCCAAATCACCAACAATCGCCATTCAGTATATGGGAAGCATAGCATATTGTCAAAGAAATCAATGAATTCATACTTGAAACATTAGTTTTCAATATGATTAAAAGGGTTTCCCTGATAGGGGTGCCTGGTGAAAGGGATGTCTTTCAAATTATTGCCTCACTTTATTTTGCGCAAAAATGACCAGTGCCTCTGTATTCCCCACAAACTACAAATATTCTAACCTTGAAGAGGTTAGATAAAGCAAGTTTGGACCCCATGCTTGAATAAGCTCTTTGTGTCTTGACAGCAGTCTCGTGTCGTTCTGTCATTTTTCACGTTTCTGTCTTCCTACCTCTCATCTCTGTCCCTTCATGGTTGGAGTCATTAAGCCTCAGGCTTAACTGAAGCATTTGTAGCTCGGAGCTAAGACAAACAGCCAGACGCTGCCATCCTAAAAAAACAAATATTGAAATATATGTCATCGGGATTAACTCAAGAATCAGGGATCACGGTTTCAAAAATGTAATTAGTCAAACATCAGTGAAAAGGTAATTCAACATCCAACTTTTCTAAATGTTAATAAAATGCATATTTATTCCCCGTAGCCTACATATTGATCCAAACTGTAGTGTGTATTGCTGCTTGTGAGTGAATGAGACAGTTGGCGGGTGGTTGGTGTTATCCTCACTGTACCCAGGACTGCTCTGCCAGGCGTGCCGCAGCAGCTTTTCACATCTGGCGCTGGGCCTAGGGGAGATGGCAGGGGACGGGACGCCCCGCCGCGGCTAAATATGGCGCAGGGTTACGCCACACGTCCCTAATCACTTAGCTGCTGTCTGGCAGCCCACCACCACTTTCCCAGAACCCTCATATATCACCAGTGCTACACATCTGTGCAGCTGGTAGGCATCTCTATTTAATGCCCCCACCAGCTTCCTCTTTACTATCCCAATGATTATTGGTTGGCTTTATATCCTCTTTCCATCCCATTGGTTTTATAATAAGGAGTTCCACCAGGTCAGTGTCGGGCAGCAGCAGGTCTTCATTGAGCATTGACATAATTAACTTTTTTGTTGTGAAATAAATATATTTTGCTAGTTTATTCCAAAAATCTCCATGGGCCCCAAAAGACCCGGTACAGCGTCCAGCTCTTTAATGTTGTTATAAAAGTCATGATGGTAGATGGGCTATGTATATAAAGGTTTTTCTGATTCATTTTGGGTATGTTATTTTATGTGTCTTTTATAAAATGTATTTAATTTTGTCTTGTCTTTACCCTTCTTTAACCTGGTTTTGTCTTCATAACTTTTATTTTTCAATTATTCTCTGCTTGTCCTTCCTGTTCTGTCTTTTTTGATCGCTCTCACATTTGATTCCAAAGAAGCTTCCATTTTAGGTTTCCATCAACTCCTTTTCATCTTCAGCTTCATGAGGTCGTCTTTTTTCTCAGTGTGAATATTCAAATGTTTTTTTTTTCTTCTTGTTTCTGAAGACCAGTGTAATTAATCTTTTAACTATGTCTACTTTGTCGTGGTCAAGGAGCCCAAATGTCCTTCAAATGTCTTGGTTAAACTGTTCGTATCAGCTTTCCACAGTTTGCTGTTTGACACTATCTCGTCCTTTTTTATAATCCAGCTACCAGTTTTGTTTTTTTGGCTTGTCCACATCTTCAATGTTCAATTTGGTCCCCCTTTATCTCTACTCTTCCTTCGACTCTTTTTTTCCATTCACTCTCATATCATTTCATATTTTAGTAACCTTTTACCCAGAATGCCATGAAATTTGGTGAGGACATTAAGCTTAACTTTCATTGAGCTTTCGTCAAACACCAACCTTATACTAAACTGTTCAGAATACATCTCATAATCTCACTGTATCCATATAAAGAGGAATTTACTGTAAAAAAAACATAACAAAGAAAATTGTTTTGGTCGTTCCTGCCCCCCTCCAGTGAATCTGTTTAGAATCTGTTGTTCAGCAGTACATGGTATTGATCAGTGTAATCATCCATTGGTTATGCATGCATGAGTGCATTTCCTGTTGTGCCTCATACTCAGAGAAATACTATGTCAGATTCAGAATGAGAAGCAGTATGTCTGCCAGACAGAGAGTGGGTATTACCATCTGGACAAAAAGACATAAAACAATGTAACCCAAATATACATTATTTCATGTAAAACTATGTATTTAGTTGGGTAGTGTCCGAAATGTTGAACAGATTAGATTTGTTTAGCCTTGGTGTTAGAATAAAAGCCAATAAAGCACCAAAAAGATTGGAATTCATGGGATCAGGAAAATCCATGCCAAATATAATTGCATGTTATGGAAACCAAACATTGAAACAAATGAAAGCTGAATGTGGACTTACGCTTACGGCTCGTCCACACTACAGCTTCAAAAAAAGCTTGCCGGCGGGCGTGTCTGAAGCTCGACCAACAACCAATTACATGAATCTCCCGCCCCTGACACACAAGCAGCGGTTTGATTGGCTAGAACTTGTACTGGCATATGATTTTATTGGCTGACGCTTCCACCGAAAGCTTCAGAAGCTTCAAAAGTTGAACATTGCTCAACTTTTGCAGCCTGAAACGCCAGGAAAGCTCCGCTCTGCTACCCACAATTCAGTTCGGCGAAAAGTGAGGCAACGTGACGTCACCCCATTCAAAGTGAATGGGCCGACGCGTTGGATCGCGTTTTTGAAGCTGTCGAAGCTGTGTGGAAGGGCCGTTAAGGTATTTTTCAAAAAAGCTGAAAGACTTGGCGCAGTGTCAATGAAATTAATTAATTCCTCCTATATGTCAGATTCAGAATATAAGGAAGCATCTGCATGTCAGCCACAGAGTGTGTATTCCTATCTAGACAAACTGACATAAAACAATGTCACCAACATTTGATGTGTCATGCAAAAATATGTCTTTAAATGGGAAGTTTCCCAAGTTTTAGAACAATTGTGAGTTATTTTGGCAGTGGTGTTAGAATTAAAGTGTTGTGTCTCGTCAAATGTGTTAGTTATGTTTATGTATTTTATCTGTCATTTCCTGTTTTATTTTGTACTTACCTCTTGTCTTTCATTTCAGGCCCTGTTTTGTTCCTCCCCTTGTGTGTTTTTCCCGCCAATATCAGTGTCTGCCCCGCCCCAGATTGTTTCCACCTGTTCCCACTCACCTCATGTTTAAATAGTCCTGTCTCTCCCCTGTCCTGTGTCAGTTCGTCTTGTTTGTTTCCCCGAATGGTCGTGCCAAGCTTCAGCTCTGAAAGGATCGCTTTTCACTCATGTCAGGTTTTTTTTATGTTTGTTTATTTTGTTAGGCTTGAGTTTTTATTAAGTTCTCTTTTAGTTACGCTAGTTTTTTCCTCCTTGTGAGTGCTTTTTGTTATTTCCACTGCCTACGAGGGGATTACCTGATCTGTTAAAATTAGGACTGTCAAACGATTAAACATTTTAATCAGATTAATCACAGCTCAAAAAAACTGAACTATGTCCAAAATATGCAATTTCTTTATGTATATTGTTGTGGGAATGGAAAGATAAATGAAAGAAGGCGGATATATCCATTTAAAATACAGTATGTATGTTTATTATAAAAAAATTCTGTGTGTCAAAATGAAAGACAGCCCACACACCTATCAATCATCAAACCGTGGGGTCTTAATTCATTACGTGTTGATTTCTATCAACGGGGGAGTACTTCAGGAAAGTCGACGGGGGGGCTAGTGGAGTACTTCGTGACCACAGAGTGTGAACGTTGTGATCAGCTGTTTTAGCGCAGTTCTCCAGTGAAGGGAGGGAGTCTCCCTCCGCAGCCGGTTGGCGTAGTTTTGGCACAATTCCGCAGACCGACGTTAACAGCAGCCCTGTCTGTGCACACGGAGACCGACTCTGTCGTCCGGTGATCTAACCGCCTTCTGGAAAAGCTTCACAAGTACGTCGGTACGCAAATGCGCTTTGAGACACAAGTGACGGTACGCATTTCAGATTACGCACATAACCTGCGTACCAGTTACGTTACAGCAAAAGTATTCTCCGTCGGGACTTCCTGCAACAACACCACACCGTTATCTTGATTCTGATTGGCCAGAAGACATTATCAAAGATATTCTATTGAGAAGACAATCACTATGTGACAAAAGTTTTCAAAACCGTTTCTGGTCTTCGGTATTTCCAGACAAGTGGCTACTGAAATCAATCTTAGTAACTGCTGTCTGTGCAATTCGGCGGCACTTTAACATCATTTTTCATGGTAGAGCTAAGCCATTTCTTGGTATGGGTGTAGCCTACCCCAGCCATACCCTGGCGCTGCCACTGGTGGGATGTATGGGGCGGGCCATTCTGCACATGCGTTAAATGCGTTAAATATTTTAACGCAATTAATTCAAAAAATTAATTACTGCCGTTAACGCGATAATTTTGACAGCATTAGTTAAAATAAATACACTTTTTTATTACATTCAAGACTTTGTCTCTGGGTCGTGCATTTGGGTTCATCAGTTTGTGTCGCGGTCCTGACATAAAGCCAATAAGGCACCAAAAACATTAGAATGCATCCAATGGGGATCAGGAATATCTCTACCAAATATCATGGCAAGGTGTTTGGCACCAGAAATTTTATTTGACAAAAATGGAAACAGACATTCAGTTTTCAAACCTTTATTTAACCAGATGGTCCCATTGAGATCATTGATCTCTTTTTCAAGGGAGACCTGACATAAAACAATGAACCAATTATGTATGTATATAATGCAAAATCAATCAATCAATGTTTATTTATATAGCCCAATATCACAAATGTTAAATTTGTCTCAGTGGACTTCACAGTTTGTACAGAATATCAGTATGACAATACGACACCCTCTGTCCTTAGACCCTCACATCGTACAAGGAAAAACTTCCGGAGAAACCCCCACAGTTTAAAGGGAAAAATGGGAGAAACCTCAGGGAGAGCAACAGAGGAGGGATCCCTCTCCCAGGACAGACAGACGTGCAATAGATGCCGTGTGTAAATTGAAAAGATAGTACATTTGCAACATAGGTAGTCCAAATGTTTGGAAATGCATGTGTGTATAATAGGAAGATGAATCCACGAGGATATCCATCCAGGACTTATGATCCAGGACCACAGCCACGACTCAAGATCCAGGACTCGCAATTCATGACACAGGACCGCAGGATCATCCATGACTCCGGATCCCGGCGTATATAGACACCAAAAAGAAAGACATTTGGGGAAGCTGGGTTAATCGGAACATGAGAGTACACAGGTATAGACAGAGAGAAGGAAGAAGTAAGATGTCCCCCGACAAAGTAAGCCTATATCAGCAAAACTAGGGGCTGAATCTAATCAGCCCTAACTATAAGCTTTATCAAAAAGGAAGGTCTTAAGCGCACTCTTAAAAACGGATAGGGTGTCTGCCGTCCGAACACAAACTGGAAGCTGATTCCACAAAAGTGGAGCTTGATAAGAAAAGGCTCTGGCTCCCATTGTACTTTTAGAGACTCTAGGAACAACCAACAACCCTGCATTCTTGGAACGCAATGCCCTAGTAGGACAGTAGGGTATAATGAGTTCTTTAAGGTAAGATGGCGCCTGCCCATTAAGGGCTTTGTAGGCGAGAAGAAAATGTTTAAATTCTATCCTGTGTTCTATAGGGAGCCAGTGTAAGGCAGCCAGAACAGGAGTAATGTGGTCCCTTTTCCTAACTCTGGTTAGTACACGAGCTGCAGCATTTTGAATCAGCTGAACCCTGATTATAAGGAGTTACAATAATCCAGCCTTGAAGTAACAAATGCATGGACTAGTTTCTCTGCATCGTTTTGAGGCAAGATATGCCTGATTTTTGCAATGTTACGTAGATGGAAGTAGGCGGTCCTTGAAATTGATTTTATGTGGGCGTTAAAGGATAAATCCTGATCAAATATAACACCAACATTCCTTACAGTCTCGCTGGAGGCCAAATTAATGCCATCCATAGTTAGTATATCTTTAGATAATTTGTTTCGTAGATTCTTTGGGCCAAGTACAATAACTTCAGTTTTGGTCATGTTTAACATCAAAAAATGTAAGGTCATCCACGTTTTTAAGTCCTTGAGGCAGTCTTGAATTTTATTTCGATGATTAATTTCATCAGGCTTGATTGATAAATATAGTTGAGTATCATCCGCATAACAATGAAAGTTTACAGAATGATTCCTTATAATAGTGCCTAACGGAAGCATATATAATGTGAACAAAATAGGTCCGAGCACTGAGCCCTGTGGCACTCCATGGCTAACTTTGGTTTGCGTGGAAGATTCATCGTTGACACGTACAACCTGAGAGCCTTCAGATAGATAGGACCTAAACCAGCCTAAAGCAGTTCCCTGTATGCCAACTAAGTGCTCTAGTCTTTGCAATAGGATATCATGGTCAATTGTATCAAATGCAGCACTGAGATCGAGCAAAACTAAAATAGAGACAAGTCCCTTGTCTGAGGCTATTAGAATGTCATTTGTGACTTTAACCAGAGCTGTCTCTGTGCTATGATGTGTTCTAAAGCCAGACTGAAAATCTTCAAATAAATCATAGTTTTTTAAGTAATCACACAGCTGTTTTGCAACTGCTTTCTCAATAATCTTTGAGAGGAACGGAAGATTAGAAATAGGTCTATAGTTGGCTAAAACCTCTGGATCGAGGTTGTGCTTTTTAAGAAGCGGTTTTATCACTGCTACTTTGAATGATTGTGGAACATAGCCTGATAATAAAGACATATTCATAATATTTCAGGGCTCGACATTAAGGACTGCCCGATGGCCCGGGGCCATCTAGTATTTAGCTCGGGCAATGAAGCCTCACCTGTTGGTTGCCTGATCGGGCAGTCTATTATGCCAGTATCATGCTGCTCGCGGATCAGTAATGAGTGACCCGACAGTAAAACTAAACATATCTATAACTAGTTTAGGTAGTTTGAGAGGTAATTAAAATAGCTACGTGTGATATTCTAACCTGAAGTGTGTGTTTTGTCCGCTCACCGCTGCATGTGATCATGCAGAGCTGCTTGTCGACTCGTCAGCAGCAACTGATCTCTCTCTCTCCAGTCAGATTAGACTTCACTCACATTTATGTCCATATCGATCAGATCCAGCTAGTTCTAGATAATGATATGACTACCTGCTTATTGAAAGACACCTAAACAATAAGTGTCGCTATGCAACTGGTTGAGGCCACAAAGTATAGCGCAGCATTATGCATTTGTTTACATGCCCACCGGAACCCCAAGGCATTACCAACAGATCAACGCACAATCAACCCATACAGGACATCTCTTTCTCCACATTAAGTGTTAGACATTAGAATTGACTATTCTTGTCTGTCACATACTCTTCTTTTCCGTCACAGAAGTGGCGCAACTGAAACGGTATTGCGCTAAAGGGAAATTATTTTTGACTGAAGAGATTTAGATTTGCTTGCTAACGGGAACTCTGAAGTCGCCATTTTGTGTGCTTCGCAGATGCGCTCCGGTCTGCTCGGTCAGCTTCCGGATGAGGAGGCATACGTTCGACCAACTTACAGTAGATAACATTACAAACATGTTTAACAGGGGCCATAATAGTGTAAATAATGTTTGTTTTGGCAGTTATAACTGAATGTAATGTTTTCTACTTTTTTACATCTGGGAAGGCATTTGCCTTCATCAGATGGAAAGTGTCTTGACCAACAACTTAAGTATTTCTTATAGCTATGCAGGACATGCAAGCGAGCAAACACAAACAAGAACAAACAAACCGAAGAATATAAAAAAAAGTGAAATGAAGAATAAAATTGAAATCGTACAATATAATATTGTGGTGGTTCATCTTATAATTCAGTCGAGAGAATGCACCAGACAGTATCTAAGACCTGCAAAAATCTAAACTTTCTAGGGGGAGGCCCCCCAAACCCTTCGTGCCATTTCGTCCGCGCGCATTTTTCAGGGCAATCTCTATTGGGCTCAGGGCCATCTGTAAATTAGCTTTGATGGCCCACAGGGCCATCTCCCAAAATCCTGAATGTCATGCACTGTATTTAATAAAGAAGTGCTTATTAATGGAAAAACGTTTTTAACAGCTTAGTTGGAATCGGATCTAAGATACACGTTGATGGTTTAGAAGAGAGAATCATTTAATTTAATTGTTCAAGGTTTATGGCTGAAAAGCATTCTAGTTTACTATCTAGTGTAATATTAGAACTTACGTTTCCGGGAGCTGTTGATAATACTATACTGGTCAAAGGCAAGAGGTCATTGATTTTGTTTCTAAGAGTAACAATTTTATCGTTAAAAAAGCACATAAAATCATGACTACTGAGTGCTATGGGAATAGAAGGCTCAGTCGAGCTGTGGCTCTCTGTCAGCCTGGCTACAGTGCTGAAAAGAAATCTTGCATTATTCTTATTCTCATCTATTAATGAAGAGTAGTAGGCTGCTCTCGCTTTACGCAGTGCTTTCTTATATTCATTGAGAATAATATGCCAAATTAAACGAGATTCTTCAAGTTTAGTGGAACGCCATATCCTTTCAAGTTGTCTCGACTTTTGCTTTATTTTGCGGGTTTCGGCATTATGCCATGGAGCTAATCTATGTTGTTTTATTTTCTTCTTTTTCAAAGGCGCAACAGAGTCTAATTGTATTCGCAGCGCATCTGTAGCACTATCAACAACATGATCAATTTGGGGTGGTGTACATTTTGTATAAGTTTCCTCCCTTACATGTAGACATTCTATCGAGTTAAGTATTGGTGGAGTCTCTTCCTTAGATTTGGCTATAGCACTAACAGATAGGTTTCTGCTACAGGAGCTTTTGACTAATGCTTTGTAGTCTAGTAACAGTACTTCAAAAGTTACTAAGAAATGGTCGGATAAAGCAGGATTATGCGGTTCGACTAATAGTTGCTCAATTTCAATACCATAAGTCAGAACAAGGTCGAGAGTGTGATTATAGCAGTGGGTTGGTTTATTTACACTCTGACAGAAACCAACAGAATCTAATATAGAGTTAAATGCAACAGTAAGGCTATTTTTATCATCGTCAACATGAATATTAAAGTCACCTACGATAATTACTTTATCTGTTTTAAGTACCAAAGCTGATAAAAACTCAGAGAATTCTGATAAGAATTCTGAATAAGGACCTGGTGCACGGTACACTGTAACAAATAAGATTGGCTGCAAAGTTTTCCAGGTCGGATGCGTAAGACTAAAAACGAGGCTTTCAAAGGAGGTATAATTTAATTTTGTTTAGTATTGATAAGTAAACTTGAGTCAAAGATTGCTGCAACTCCACCTCCTCGGCCCGTGCCTCGGGCAATATGAGTATTGATATGGCTGGGTGGAGTGGCCTCATTTATGCTGACATATTCTTCATGTCTCAATCATGTTTCAGTGAGACAGCATATCAATATTATAATCTGATATTAAATCATTTACCAATATTGCTTTCGATGTTAGAGATCTTATGTTTAAGAGACCACATTTAATCTTCCTGTTTTGTTGCACTGTAGTAGTTGTTACATTTAATTTTATTAGGTTATTATGTATGACACCTCTATTAGGTTTTACCTTACATTGTCATTGGGCAGACACACACACCGTTAATATTGGGTATTTTATTGGGTTCGGGATTCCTATGGATGACTGCCTAGGAGAGAGCGCAGAGAAGCGGTGGTCTCAACTCCAGTTTGTGATGGATTAAGTCCACAAAGCCCTGAAATGTTTGCCGAAATGAGATTTGCACCTTCCAAAGTAGGATGAATGCCGTCTCTCTTAATCAGAACAGGTTTTCCCCAGAAGGCTGTCCAATTATTTACGAAGCCCACATTGTTTGCTGGGCACCACCAAGACAACCAGCGCTGAAATTATGACATGCGGCTATACATGTCATCAGTGGAGGCTGGTGGAAAATATATTTGGTGGGGCTGTTGATATAGTGAGAAATCTTTTTTTGGGAGATATGACCCCTTAAATTGGGACTTCTGGTGATGTAATGGCCCCATAAAATCGTGGTTCTAGGGCCAGGAACAACCAGGCTTAGTCGGGCTGAGTATGCTAAACTAACTGCGGTCAAGCCAGCCTCCACTGGGGAAAACCTAGTCAAGCCAGCCCTCACGTGATATTGCGGTGCGCGAATATCCTATGCATTACGGTAGAGTAAAAAAAAAGATCATCTCTCTGTGTTTAGATGAGAATAAAACAAAGACTGTCCAGTATCATAGATCCATCTCACTCCAGGGTGATAGCAGGACACCCCATCTAGTCACTCAGAAAAAATCAGGACATTCGGATGTAGAGTTTCAAAATAAAAGACCTTTGAAGTCTCATATATGAGCTATCATCCCTGTTTTTGGATGAGTATAAAACAAAGACTGTCCAGTATCATAGATCCATCTCACTCCAGGGTGATAGCAGGACACCCCATGTCGTCACTCAGAAAAAATCAGGACATTCTGATGTACAGTTTCAAAATAAAAGACCTTTGAAGTCTCATATATGAGCTATCATCCCTGTCCCCAAAGGTATTTTATTTTGAAACTATACATCAGAATGTCCTGATTTTTTCTGAGTGACTACATGGGGCAGTGCATGACATTAAGGATTTTGGGAGATGGCCCTGTGGGCCAGGGCCGGCTCTAGACAATTTGCAGCCCTAGGCGAGATTTTAGCTGCCCCCCCCCCCCCCCCATAGAATATATAAAGAACAAATTAAAAATCTCTACAAAAGACGAATACAATACAAAAACAGAAACTTATTGACATAGGCAAAAAGGCTTACCAATAACCAATAACCTACCATAGCCAATAAATGTAACTTATTTTATTTTTGTTATTCATTCATATCTTATTTGACCTAGTTAACACTCATTTATGTATTCATATTTTTATCTCCAGTTTTTAAACGATATTTTTTGTTTACTGTCTTATAGTATACATTGAAAACACCAACTCCCCCACCCTACACACAAATACAAAAACCACACTTGCTTTAGTTATAATTCAACAAACATCTTTTAATAAACAAGTAGCTTCCGCAGAAGGAGTTATAGAAATATTTTAAAGAACACTTAAGAACACACGTATTGTAATAATAAATAAATAAAATAAAATAAATGAAAAAATATTAACAAATACATAAAAACGATTTATACAAAAAAGGAACAATTACATTTCTGTTTTTGAACACACATATTGTAATAATAAATAAATACCTTACTGACTTGCTTGACTTAAACACTCAGAATTGCACTCGTCTTGACTTCTTTGCTGCAAAGTCATCGATAACATCCTCATATGACGGCTGACGAGAAACATCACTGTTAATGCTGATGATGGCAAGTCCACTGAGGCGTTCTTGGACCATTGTAGACCTCAGGTAGGTTTTAATTAACTTCAGCTTTGAGAAGCTTCTTTCTGCTGAAGCCACTGTCACTAGCATAGTGACTGCGATCCTGAGGGCCACCCACATATTAGGATAAACCTCCCTCAGGTTCTTCCTTTCCAAGAACACCAACAGTTCCAGGGTGGTCATTGTGGGTGAGGGGAGAGTTGGAAAGTTCATCAGCTCCAGTGCCAACTCTTTTCCATCTATGTCTGACTGTCCGCCAGAGCTCAGGGTGTTGCTCAGTGTTTGACACTGCTTTGTCAGCTCGTTTCTGGGCAGTTCGGGGAAGTTGACAAGCACCCCAAACTTTGCCTGAACTTCTTCCAGGTGTTCAAAACGCTCATTGAGGGAAGTGATGCAAACATCAACCACCCTGTTGAAAAATGTAACTTCCATCTTTTTTAGGGCATTGGCCTTTGGCTCATCAGGTGATTCATAAGAGAACTGCCTCTTGGTTGACCTCAGCCTCTTCTCCTTGAGGACAGCATCCACATCCATGTCCTCACACATGTCTTTAGCACTGATCTGAGCAGAGGCAAATCCAGTGGCTCTGTAGTCTTCCAGGGTGGCCTTTGTCTTTCTCAGGAGGTCAACTGCGATGTCAAGTTGCATTGACACAGACTGCATGACCTTACTGACCTGTTTGACTTTACTGAGGATGTCGTACCACACCACAGTGCAAATGGAGAAGTGGTAGGACCCCACTTCCTCAGCCAAAGACTGTGCCTCTATTTTGATCATTATGTCAGTGGCCTTGTCCCTCACCTCCAAAAGTGCATCTCGAACATGTTGAGCCTGATATCGCACAGCTTCCACACTGTTGACCCGGCTCTCCCACCTGGTTTCAGACCATGATTTCAAGGTAGTGGTGACATGGCTCATCAAAATGTCCCAGCGCTTTGTGGATGCTGAAAACAATGTAAAAAGCTTTTGGAGGTAGCCAAAGTATCCAGTGGCATCTAGGGAGCTTTTCACTGCATCAGCTAACACCAGATTGAGAGTGTGTGCGCCACATGGCACGAATAGTGCCCTCGGGTTTAGTTCAAGTAACCTGGCCTGAACTCATTTGTTTTTCCCTCGCATATTGGCACCATTGTCATAAGACTGTCCCCTACAGTCCTCAAAGGGGATGTTCAGTTCTTGGAGCCTGTCCAGGATGAGGGATGACAAACTCTCGCCAGTTGATTCCTCAGCGACAAGGAACCCCATGAAGTGTTCCTTAACTTGTGGCATCTCCTCCATTGTAACAATCCTTAAGATGACTGATAACTGCTCTGTGTGGCTAATGTCAGGTGTGCAGTCCAGAATGATGGAATAATATTTAGCCTTCTTAATTTCTTCAATCATGTGGGCACTGATTCTTTCACCGATACATTCAATGAGTTCATTTTGAATATTTTTTCCGAGATATGTGGTATGGCTTGCACCCCTTTTGACTTTAGCAACGTGTTCTTTCATTACAGGGTCAAACATTGCCATCAGCTCCACTTCTTTAAGGAAGTTGCCATTGTTGGGTTTGTTGAGTGTGTCACATGTTCCCCTGAGGCCCATGTTTCTCTCAGCTAATGATTGAATGATGGCGACCAACCTTGTTACCACCTCACGCCATCTCTTCCTTTCTATGTCTGTAAGCGCCATCTCAGTCCTATCAATAGTTTGCCCCTTTTGTAATCGAAACTCTAACTCTTTCCATGATTCCATGTGTTTAGTATGTTCTGGAGTGTTCTCGTGTGTTTTCAGTAATTGGTGGCAATTTTTCCAGTCATTTAGTCCTGCACTGATTAATTTGTATTCCTTCTGGGAGAACAGCTTGCAGCAAAAACAGTAAAGGCTGTCGTTTTTCTGTGAGTACAATTGCCAGCTTCTCTTGATTCTTTCCCCATTTACCAGTTTTCTATAAAAGTATTGGTGGTGGCAGCTTCTCCCATCCTGTCTTTTTGGAAAAATGAAGTGTGGTTTTGCCTGATAGGGTCCTCTGCTCACAAACTCTGTTCTTACCTTATCAGACATGGATGGCCAGTCGGCAGGGTCAACAGCTGCTGCCTTTGTGGCGTCACGTGCTGCAGACTGTGTTGTGGTACTCGGGATCAATGTTTCCCCTGCAGATTGTGTAGCAGCAGGTTCACTTGGGACAGGTAGTGATATGTTTTCACCTGCAGACAGTCAAACATGCATGGATACAGTCGGACACCCACTGTGTGTGTGTGTGTGTGTGTGTGTGTGTGTGTGTGTGTGTGTGTGTGTGTGTGTGTGTGTGTGTGTGTGTGTGTGTGTGTGTGTGTGTGTGTGTGTTTTACATTAACATGTACATTATTAGTAAGAGAAGTGCTATTGTAATGTGCAATAATAAACTGGACTCACGTGCTGCAGACTGTGTTGTGGTACTCGGGACCAATGTCTCTCCTGCAGATTGTGTAGCAGCAGGTTCATTTGGGACAGGTAGTAGTGATACGTTTTCACCTGCAGACAGTCGAACATGCATGGATACAGTCAGACACCCACTGTTTTACATTAACATGTACATTATAAGTGATATAGGTGCTATTGTAATGTGCAGGTGTGAACATGTGTATGAACTACCCACAACCCTAATAAACTCAACAGGCAATATCACAAAAAACTTGACTGAACTCACCTGCTACAGGCAGTGATGCAGTAGACTCAGGTTGTGCAGTGGTATTACCCAGATATTTTAACAATGCACCTGGAAATTACACAGAGAATAATGTAGTAGGTATCTATCTGCAATAATACTGAGCAGTTCAGACTAGCTGACATAATTTCCTGTGCCCAAATATGCAAAATATATATTTTTAAGTGATAACCTAGCTAGTTAATGATTTAGCAGAATTATTTTGTGTCCATTACCATTTGTAAGCTAAAGATGGAACAAAATAGATAGCTTTAATGATAATAAATAAATATAAAGAATACAAGAAAAACCACACAGTGCAGTTGGTGTAAAAAGAGCTATCAAGCTAGATGGTAAAGCAGCTCATCTGCTAGCTTCTATCATACTATATATCAGCTGCTATCATTAGCTAACGTTAGCTAGCTAGCTTTATACCGTTGCTTGAAAAATGCCAATAAACACAAACAGTCATCAGACATACCTCTGTTTTCCTGGAGTTTTTCCTCCTCTCTCTTTCTTCGCCTTTTCCAATGCGCCCCAGACGGCTTTTTGTTGGGGTTGCCCCGCTTCATGTTGTGACAGTGAAGTTCTAATTCTCGTTCAAAACGCGAGCGCGAGTGCGCGCGACACGCGAAACACAAATGGACAGAACCAAAGAAAACATAGAGAGGGGTGGTGCAGTGTTGGGGCGCCCCTACGTTTTATTTTTCATATTCTCAAAAAAACAAATGAATCCTGATCTGAGCGGCGCCTAAAAAAAAGGAATCTGGGGGGCGCCTACAAAAATAAAAAAATATACATAGGCCTATTAAAAAAATTTTTTTTTTTAAAATCTGGACTGCACCCCTGCGCTCCCTCTACAGTTCAGCGCCCTAGGCGAACATTTATAACGCCAGTGCGGTGGGCCGGCCCTGCTGTGGGCCATCTAAGCTAATTTACAGATGGCCCTGAGCCCAATAGAGATTGCCCTGAAAAATGTGTGCGGACGAAATGCCACGAAGGGTTTGGGGGGCCTCCCCCTAGAACATTTAGATTTTTGCAGGTCTTAGATGCTGTCTGGTGCATTCTCTAGACTGAATTATGAGATGAACCAGCACAATATTATATTGTAGAATTTCAATTTTATTCTTCATTTCACTTGCTTGTTTGTTCTTGTTTGTGTTTGCTCGCTTGCATACCCTGCATAGCTATAAGAAATACTTAAGTTGTTGGTCAAGACACTTTCCATCTGATGAAGGTAAATGCCTTCATCAGATGTAAAAAAGTAGAAAACATTACATTCAGTTATTACTGCCAAAACAAACATTATTTACACTATTATGGCCCCTGTTAAAAATGTTTGTAATGTTATCTACTGTAAGTTGGTCGAACGAATGCCTCCTCATCCGGAAGCTGGCCGAGCAGACCCGGGCAGCAGTCGAGAGGAGCCGAGCGCATCCGCGAAGCATACAAAATGGCGACGTCAGAGTTCCCGTTGGCCGGCAAATCTAAATCTCTTTGGTCACAATAATTTCCCTTTAGCACAATACGGCTTCAGTTGCGCCACTTATGTGACAGACAAGAAGAGTATGTGACAGACAAGAATAGTCAATTCTAATGTCTAACACTTAATGTGGAGAAAGAGATGTCCTGTATGGGTTGATTGTGCGTTGATCTGTTGGTAATGCCTCGGGGTTCCGTTGGGCATGTAAACAAATGCATAATGCTGCGCTATACTTTGTGGCCTCACCCAGTTGCATAGCGACACTTATTGTTTAGGTGTCTTTTAATAAGCAGGTAGTCCTATCATTAGCTAGAACTAGCTAGATCTGATCAATATGGACTTAAACGCGAGTGAAGTCTAATCTGACGGGAGAGGGAGATCAGCTGCTGCTGACGAGTCGACACGCAGCACTGCATGATCACATGCAGCGGTGAGCAGACAAAACACACACTTCAGGTTAGAATATCACACGTAGCTATTTTAATTACCTCTCAAACTACCTAAACTAGTGATAGATATGTTTAGTTTTACTGTCGGGTCACTCATTACTGGATCCGCGAGCTGCTGGCATAATAGATTGCCCGATCGGGCAACCAGCAGGTGAGGCTTCATTGCCCGAGCTAAATACTAGATGGCCCCGGGCCATCGGGCAGCCCTTAATGTCGAGCCCTGTGGGGTGTCCTGCTATCACCCTGGAGTGAGATATGATACTGGACAGTTTTTGTTTTATTCTCATAAAAAACATGGATGATAACTCGTACAATAGAGATTTCAAAGGTCTTTTATTTTGAAACTCTACATCAGAATGTCCTGATTTTTTCTGAGTGACTAGATGGGATGTCCTGATATCTCCCTGAAGGGAAATTAGTCTTTGATACTGGACAGTTTTTGTTTTATTCTCATCTAAACACAGAGGGAGGATTTTTTTTTTACTCTACCGTAATGCATAGGATATTCGCGCACCGCAATATCACGTGAGGGCTGGCTTGAATAGGTTTTTCCGAAGGGAGGCTGGCTTGACCGCAGTCTAAACTAGAGAGAGAATCTCTGTCAAGGGGGCTACAACTACAACAAGATGAACATATTTGACCGTGATTTAATTGTCATACACGTTTCAAAATGATGCCGAAGTAACAACATACTGATACCGGATAGTAAAAACCATGAATTAAGGCTTTGACAAGTCTGCAGACAGACGGCAGGCGGAAAACCTTTTAAAATGCGTGTTTTCTAATGGAGATTTGGCTAAGCTAACGTTGTAAATGCTCGACCGTCCACACTCACAACAACGGCCTATACAGACATAAATAAACCAGCGACTGTATTCGCCATGACACAGACAGTATGTGGTTTGTACTTGTTTAAATTTTGTCTCGTTTCTGAATAGATATGAAGAGCTGTGAGCTCTGAGTGCTAAGAGCTAACGGCTGTGTTGTTTTTCTGGGGAGCTCATTGAAGATACAACCCCAGTTCCTCACGAGTCTAAAAAACAACTCACGTCAACGCACGTAAGCAACGTGGGTGCCAACGTGAGCGCTCTCGTGACCAAAATATTTGACGGCGCTGATTGGCTGAAATTATGTTTCGGCGGTGCAGTTTACTATTGAGACTTTTGCAACGTTGGTTGCTGCTGTTTGGCTCGGGGGCAGCGCCCCGTAATGATAAACTAATGCCAAGGGCAATGCCAGGCAGGAAACATGTGACTTATCAGTAACTTTAGACATCGTAACACAATTTTAAACAAGATTTTATTGTAGATTATACATTTTACTGATACCAATTGTATGATATTTACCTTGTTCATTAAAAATAAAAAATATAAAATATATATATTTTTTAAATATATATATTTCTAAATATTTGTTTTTTAATTTAATATTTGTTTTAATATTTTTTTTTGTATGTGGGAAGTGGTGGGGCGGCGCCCCTAGCGCCCCTATGGGCCGGCCGCCACTGCATGTCATCATTGATCAGATTGGGGAGGGGACCAGAGAAGATTACGGTGTCCGACATTGTTTTAGCATAACTACACACCGACGCCACATTAAGTTTGGTGCTTTCTGATTGGCGTAAACGAACATCATTACCACCGACGTGAATAACAATCCTACTGTATTTACGTTTATTTTTAGCCAGCAGTTTAAGATGCGCCTCAACGTCGCCCGCTCTGGCCCCCGGAATGCATGTGACTGTGGAGGCTTCGTTCTCTAAATTCACGTGTCTCATAATAGAGCTACCACCAACCAGAATTGGCTTCTCAGCGGGTGTCTCGCTGAGTGGGGAATATATGTTAGATACTTGAACGGGTTGGTGGGGACCTGCGGGTTTCGCGTTATGCCCCTTCTGAACAGTGTTAGAAATTAAAATCAATGTTTTGATGGTATAATGTAGCTTAAACATACCGTCAGTTTAAATGCTGTTTTATACTGAAAAAAACAGAAATTCTCGTGCACAATCAGTTGTTAAGCTTTTATTCTGAAAATCCTTCATCTCCGGTTAGCATTTAGCATGGTGTTAAAATACTATTTCCTAAAGAGGTGAATTTAGTAGCGAAATGACATGGAGTGATGCACACCGAAACCTACTGATTTAACACTACAACTATAGATGTCGAGATACTACCATGCTGAATATTAAATGAAGGTACAGTTTATTTGAATACATTATTGTTTACAGACGTGGGTAGCATGTGACAACATCCGGAACTCCACCGGAAACCAAAATGCCGTGAAGTATTTCCAGTATTTTTAAAGTATGAATTACAGTGTTTAGAATGTGTTAAATGAAAAGTGATGAAAGAGAATATGAGGAGAAAAGGCATGTGGAAGTAAGCAATTCATGTAAAATGTCGGAATCCTCCGTATAACGCAATATCGGACTCAGAAGAACGAGGGGGGAGTCCCCTACGTCACTACAGCTCCCAGAGAGGAGGAGCGAACAGCCAGCAAGCGGGAAGTACGAAGACTTGTGTGCTCTCTTCTTCACGGCCGTCATTGCGAGAGGGAGCTGCAGCTTTTCTCTCCTCACCTGAACAATATTCTGCTTGTAACACTACCGCGCCTTTTTTAAATTAAAGTATCCCATTTGAATCTTCTCAGAGACTCCATTTAGTCTCAATTTTAAAGCTTCTCTCCTGGATGTGAGAATAACGAACATAGTTAACAATTGGAATGACCCCGACGTGATCTCGTTCCACCGGGAGAGCAATTGCAGTTTTCAAAGGAGCTTGAACAATGCTGGCAGACATACGCTCGGGCCCATACAGAAAGGTAAAGAAGTACCTGTTTATTCCAAATCTCCAATAGATTACATAGTGAACAATAGGAGTGTTTTTCTGTCTGGTAAGTTGGACTCCTGAGAAAGACTGCCTAAATTAATGTTAAAACAAGCCTAAATTGAGAAACATTGGTATCCTATAACACGTGGCGTTGCTTTGTCCCAGGCAGGGTGAATTCACTTTCTTTTTTTCTTACATTTAACCCTGCATGCTATTCGTTTGTCTGTTATTACATGACGGCTAGAGGCCAATCACTTCAATAAGTGTCTCTTGTTACGTTTTAAGTTAACGTGAATGGTTTTAGGCCATTAAGCAGTTGGGACTGCTTGAGGCAAAGAAACAGCCACAGTTGGAAGCTGAGGTTATTGGAGTGAGTGTTTGTGTTAACAACAGTGTGAGGCTGTTTTAAAAGAAAGTCCTTTGTGTGATGAGGCCAACCACTTCAATGAGTGTCTCTTGTTACGTTTTAAGTTAACGTGAATGGTTTTAGGCCATTAAACAGTAGGGACTGTTTGAGGCAAGGACACAGCCCCAGTGGAACCACCACTGAGGATATTGAAGTGAGTGTTTAAACGACAGTGTGAGGCTGTTTTAAAAAAGTCATTTTTCGAGGAAAAGGCCTGAGGAGTTTGAAGCTTTCAGTGGTTACTTTTTTCTGTTTTCAACAAGACATTGCGTGTGGATTACGACGAGAAAAAGCAACATTCGTGCGTCAGATAGACGATATTCTTCTGATTGTGTTTGGATAGCGTCCCATTTTGTCCCATAATAGCGTGTTAAAACAGAAGAGATAACCATACTGGCTCTTAAAGTCAAAACATTTACGTACATGGGTTGAGGGCTATGACGTAAGGGTATGAGGCCCATTTATCATTGTAAACTAAATAGAAATGTTATTTTAAAACTACAGTGTTGTTCTGTGTTGAATTTTCTAGACTAAAGATCACCCCACCATTATTTCAACTCCGCTATGAGAGCCACGAGGTGTTTTGAAATCCGTTTGTTCTTCAGGTTAAAGGTTGGAAAATCAGTTGCCATCTTGTCTTGCCCTCATGTTCACAATGAACCACACGGCAGTCGGCATTTCGTGAAATGCTAATTGAAAGTACTCAGTTTGTTTTATCAAAACCCAATCTGATTTTGGAATTTTGCTTTCTAGTGTGTATTGGCGGTTTTTTGAAATATTCCTGCTTGCAAATCTGTTTTGGCGGTTATGTGCTGTGTTGTTTTACCATAGTGTAATTTTCTTCCCATTTTTAAGAAGGAAAATAAACTTTTTCTTGTTGAATTGAGGTCAGTTTTGCAACAGTTGTCCCTAGTGGATTGAACTGTAAAATTACAACAGCGCACTCTGCTGATAGTACAGAATTATTACACAGATAGAGGAAACACCTCTTAGGAAAAATTCAATAGCATTTTGAAGTTTAATTTTAAGTGTTATAAATAAACACATGCTTGATCGCCAAGATAGAATTGCAAGTGGTTTCTAATTATAAGATAAGAAACTTTAAATAATATTCTTTCAAATAAGACTATAGAATATTCAAAAAGCTAACACAAGTTATGACATTTACATAATTCCATACACTTCGGTATGTACTGTACACACAAGATTTTCACCAGATTTCAAATTTTCAAAGTCAAAACCATACACTGTACAATTTTTTTTTTTAACATTTTAAATTTTAAAATTTGCATAATTTTTATATTTTAATTTACTTTATTAATATTTTACAAAAAACTTTAAAAAAAAATCTATAACTTAATTTTTTTTAAATTAAAAAAAAAAAAAACCTTGAGCAACTAAAAAAAACAAACAAACCCAGATTTAAAGTTAAGTTCGGATATCAGGAACGAAGGTGCTAGTCGGAGGATTAGTACTTCAATCTTTGATTGCTTAATAACTTCATTCGAATAGGAAGAGAGCATGTCACCGAAAGAAACTAAGTTGAGACCAGACGCAGAGCCAGGCTCAACTGCAGATATCAAGGAAAGGGTAAAAATCAGATCAGATGCTTTGACCTTTCCAAGTAAAAGACAGAAGAGATGGAACCAAATAGAGAAACTGTTGGAACAGTGGCAAACAAGAGGACTGATTCCAGCAGATGATCAACCTGGACCAACAAAAGCCCATAGAAGAACAGTACTCGACTATGAGCACGAAAAATGCCTATAACAGCTAACCATGGAGGGAAGCTGAAGAAAGATTTATAACAGGGTATATGCAGGAATCCTGAGGTCAAATGTAATACCTTTTAAGACCTTTTTTAAGACCCTTTCCATACATTTTAAGACCTCATTGCAACTTTGAGTTCTAACCGGTTACATTGGCAACACACTTTACCTCACATTGAATATATTGATTGTAAGATAGCACAACTAAACAGAGTGCAGACAGACTACTGAAGCCTCCTTTCCACATGAGCTTCAACCTCTCTGTGAAGGTCAGGTTTAATGCAGTATGCTGCTTTGTTGCTTCTGTACTCTGTGCTCTTTCATTCCAGTAAAATTCCTCAGAAACCATTTGAAACCAGTATTTGACCAATAAACAAAACAATTATCAAAACTTTGAAATATATTAAACTTTGGTGAGCTTCAGTGGGGTAATGCCATATAAGAGCTCCCTCACAAATACCCAGGGGTTAAATTGGGCTGGGGCTGTCCGGGGCTAAGCCCTGGCACACGATGCTCTGACGTCATCACCCTCACACATTTGTCATATGTTTACAAAAAATGATATATATGTTAAGACTTTTCTCGTTCTTAATATAGACTATATTAGGGTCGATATGTGTTGACTTTACTTCAAAATAGCAGATCTCTGTGACCGGATATAGTTTGGCTTAGACCCCGGCCCCACGAGGACGCATACGGTAAAACGCATACGCAAACGCAAAAAAGTCTTCCGTTCACACGCATTCGATTCATTAATGTGTCCGTTCACACTAGACCGCTGGAAATGTTGGAAAAGCTGTAGTACATATGCCAGGCCTGTAAGTGGCACTGCTGCCGCCACAAAATACACCAAAAGCAGCGAAGAAGACCCCAGAGCATGGTTGCCATGGTTGCCCTTCTGTTTATTCTCCACGGTGGACGGCGTGTTCTCCTGCTGTATATCTCTCAGGTAGTCCACCAGCAGATGAAAAACACCCACCTCTCCGCCTCTTCCAAGGAACCAGGGGACCGTGCGGCAGAGTTTCCGTTAAAAAAAAATTCCGCCAGTCAACATGTCCATTAAAGTTTAAATCTTCTGTACAAAATTAGAAAAGTGCCGGTCAGAGGTCTTCTTTGTTATTTATTGATATTTAAAACAAATTGATAACGACTCTGTTCTCTGTATAATAATATTTAGTAAACTGTGCCTGCTTCTCTTTTCCCCCCCCTCTTCTGACAGCCCAGCAGCAGCAGGAGACGTGGGGAGAGGGAGGCGGGGCTATTTCATCGTTATCAGAAAATGATCATATAGGGCCTAAACACGGAGCCGTTGGACCCCCCAGAGCGTTGCGTATGCCGGTCTACCCACCTTGGGACCCGTTATCGTTACCGTAGTCGTTTAGTGCCCCCCCTGCCCCCACAGAGCGGAGCAAGGCAACGAAACTTAAAATAAGAAGCAGCATTTTACGGCGCGCAATGCATGGGGCCGCCTTGAGGGGGTTTCCCGACATGTCGTTTCAGTAAATTAAAGGGTGTTACATGTTGTCGTTGTTGTGGGACTTCTTAATACCTTGGAAAATGCAGTTTAATACTTTTTAATACTTTTTAATAGCCTTAACTTTCGCTAAATTGATTTATCAACTTTTAATACTTTTTAAGACCCCGCGGACACCCTGTATAAGAGTTACAAGTCTGATACTCCACCTGGAATATGCCAGCCTATTGGCAGACAGCATAAATGTGGTCCAAGTAGCAGACCTGGCAGTGAGGGAAGACATAGCAGAAAAAAAACAAAGAGGCTCCAGTTATCCAAACTCCGAAGCTATATCTAAGCTTGGCCGAAGTCCCTCCTCCCTTCCCGAATGTTGGTTTTATAGGAGAAGTCTTGCAGTTGAATGGAGTCTCCACTGACAAACATCTCAAAGAATTGGAGTATGAAATAAGAATGCTAACCAGTAAATCAAAACACCTGATGGAAGAGAACATACGATTAGAAGAAATCACAGAAGAAAGACGACGACAAAGAGAAACACAAAAGACAGAAATGGTAGCATTACAACTGAGACTCTTGAAGATACAAATAGCTGAGAAAGATACCGAAGCTAATAAAAACAAGAAAGCGGCAAGGCAAATGGCAGCTACATCAAAGATGGCCAAAGAACCAGAGAAGGCAGGGCAGACACCTCAAACAGTTCAACCTCGAGTAGTGCCAGAGATTCAGATGCAGAACCGACAAAAAGGAGGAAGAGGTTTCCGGTTTGAGAGATGTTACCATTGCAGCCAAATGGGACATTGGTCCAGAGAGTGTCCGCAGAACAATGCACCAAACAACGGCCCTCCATGCATTTACCCCAGGGGAGGTTTCCATGATGATGACAGAAGCAGGGGGTCCCAGGGATGTCAAAGACGAACAGCATCGCCAAACATGAACGAAATACCACTGACAGCCTGGTATCAACCACAACAATGAGGAAGTTCAGAGGGCCAGACCACCAGGTGATGCATCTTCAGCACAAGGGTATTTAAAAAACCAGCTACATAGAGCCACATATGTCACCACAGGAGGGAGAGGTTGAATGTTATTTAAAAGATAGTGAGTAGAATATTGCATTTACACATAGAGCATCCACAGATTAGAAGTAGCAGAGTAGAACATTTAGCAGACTATTTTTGTAATTATGAAAAGGATACAGATTACAAACTATTGTGTCGACACAGCTAGTGAGGTCAAGACGATGGGTTTCCACCCAAAATATGCAAGGGGCGGCGATACACCTGACGTGAAGCTGTCCAGACCTGAAAACAGAAACTTGATTCTGCTGTGGTGAAGTCTGGCTACAAAGGGAGGTGTTCCAATAGGGTCGCTTGTCTCAAACCAGTGAAGAAGTCAACAAGAACCCAGCTGAACTAGAGAGTGACTGTTAGCGGGAGAACTGTGACGGAGCGACAGAGACTGGCCCAACATTTTCCAGCCAGTACATAGATAGAACCCGTCAGAAGACCGGGGCTATGTTTAAAGGGGAACTTCATTTATTCTTAGCCAGAAGTGTAGTTTTTAATCAAACAAATTATGTGATTTATGGAGTCAGATTACATTTTTCTCATAAACACAATTTTATAATCGGTCTGAAGTATCTGTTTTAAGGCATGAGCTGCAGATTAAATAACATAAAACTGATTGAGAGCTTGGATGAAGAAATTGTAGGGTTTTTACAACAGTTTCAAGAATCAGTCTTTATTTATTTATTCTCGAGTAACTATTGCGTAAGGCAATATCTCATTTTGAGTGAGGGGCACCAGCCCTTCATGCAGGTCACTCTCTGTGAGAATATTTCATATTTTCCCTCCAGTTTGGAGAAATATTATTTTATCATATGTTAGTTCAGCAGTGTCAACCAATCCTCTAATCCTAGAATTATTGAGACGCATTAGCGACACCAGGGGTATTGTTTTTCGTAGCAACAATGATGCATAACACCATGACAAAAGCCATTATTGAAACAAGTAAACCATTAGAAGTGCTAATTGCAGATTTTTTGTGAATATGCATGTATGCCATCAGAAAGCCATACATCATACGATGTTTTTGTACGCCTTGTGGGTACACGGAGAAGTTATATTTATTTAATGCAACGTTATATGTTTTACATGTCCTGTTCATAATAGGGTAATCATTGCAATATTAATTGAGGATGTTCTGCTCAAAGGAGGGAATGTCATGATTATACAGATATGTTGATTCGGTGACGTAGTTAATAAATAATAACAGGTAGTTAACAATAGGTCTCATAACAACAAGAGGTATGCCGAAGCTAGGGCCTTCTCCAAGGAGGGAGTGGTCCAGTTTTAGATATTAGACAAATAGAAGTGGATGAATATGTCAGAACTCCGAGTAATATTATGCAAGTTTTGTCTACACAGGCTAGGAAAACTACAGAGATACCAGACGAGACACGAGAAGAGACTCCTGTTCGGCCAGGTGAATGGGTGAGGGTGAAAGTTCACAAAAGACAGTGGGCTGATCCCCGGTGAACGGAAGCGTGAAAAGTTGTAACAAACTTCACACGCGCTCCAGTTTAAAGGTAAAGAAAAAGGGGCAAATTGACACCACCTCACACATTGTCACCCTTCACTGGTAACTTCCAGAACATTATTGGGAGTTAGGACTGATTTGGCAGAGCTGGAACAAAACAATAAATAGAAATAAGATAAAGATAGATAATGATAGAAACAGCTCAAAAGACAAATTGTCTATAGATTTTTATAGATTGTACACTAAAGTGAAAACCTATTTTTTTTGTTTTACATCTGAAAAAGAGTCCAATTTTTTGTATGTTATTTTTGTACTCATCATTTAAATTCTGTAACTGACACAACCAGGGATAAAATAGAGATGATGTCAAGAACAAAGCCTAACCAATTGTGGGGTCCCCTAGGGATAAGAGTCAGAATGGCATTGCTGATTGTGCTCAGTACACTTGGCACCTTTCTGGTTGGATGGGGAGTACAATATCAAGTAAGACCAGGGAACCATTAGTTCACTCATAAAGAATGCCCACATCACTAACAAGACTCCAGCTGTGTTTCAGAGACTTTCACTTATCCCCAGAGCCAAAAGATCAGCTGAGCAACAAGAGGAGGAGTTAGAAATACTCGTTCCCAAAGGTGAGGCGGTTATAATCAAGATGATTCACCCCCCCTACATACAGTTCTTGTATCAAATGATGAGATGGGTTTAAGTGATCGGGATATGTAAGTGATGGGGATTTACAGATTAGGGGAATCTCCAAATATACTGGATCCATGTTTTAGTCCGTACCAGAAACACCCCCTGTTAAGTTATGAACAACCGACCGGTGACCTATCTGAGCACAATTATTGAAAATGATTACAGTAGAAACAGGCTACTAACCTACAAGTACAGCTTTGTACGTACAAACTCGATGAACAAGATTCCCCAGCAGATAGTGGCGACATTGCAGATATGTCCAGTCACAAAAGTTACTAATATGTGGTGCTTGAAACATGTAGGTATTTAAATGTATAGAAGAAAATGGTTTCCAGAAAGAGTTAATTGGAGTAGACATGTTACAGTGGGTGAAAGCAATGTTTAGGGATATGGTAAAATTATTAGTAGGCATGAATTGTGTTTAGATGACATTTAACAACGAAGATAGATAGTAAGATTAGGAAAATAGAGTGGAAAAGGTTGGATTTATTTTACCTCAGTGTGTTAGAATTAACTATAGGTAATGCGTCCCGAGATCTCTCTCTCTCTCCGCCTGTCAGAACGCTACGACCCCAACTTCCAAGCAGACAAAAGACCTCACCACGGAAGACTCCTCCTTCTCCATTGAACAGACAGAGAACCAGAGCTGAACCAACAATGACAAGACTTTATCCAGAACTATCTCCACCTGAGGAATCCAGAACTACAGGTGACATAAAAGGCACACTCTCATCTGTCCCCCACAGGACATGAAGTTCCAAGCTAAGCCACGGGATTGGGCACAAGAGCAGAGTGTGGGACGTAATACGCCCTCCATGCAACAAAGTAGAGACTTTAAAGGAGGAGATGAAATGCAAAGCAGTTGGGCCACTCAAAAGAGTTACAGCGGAAGGATCCAAGAGCAGATGGACTGAGGAGAAGGTGGACTGAGGAGAGGAAAGGACGGAGGAGTTGGCATGGTCCGGCAGAACGTGAGGGGGTCGTGGCTTGACAACCAGAGGGGGAGAGAAGGAAAACGGGAGTGAGTGAGTTTACACATAAACACACTTATTCACCAACGAGAAATACGTAAAGAAAAATATTTATTAGCCATGAATTAATCAATTGGTGAATTTATAAAGAAAGAAAGAGGAAACTATTAAATAACCCTAAAAACACACTGAGGGTAGAACATATTATTCAATCTTTTCATCATATGAACAAATTATTCTTTAAGAGATTCCAATTCATGTGTGAACCAGGGAAGATTTAATTTGTTACAATATAAATCTACATTTTTTTTAGGAACCACTCTATAAGACTAGACAAATCTTTATTTGTATGAAAAATGTTAAAGGTAGAGCTAGTACCAAGCCAAAGATAGTATTCCAATCTAGAGTATTGATTTCTCCATTGTAGTATGGTTATTACCTCAGGAGGGAAGATTAAGGTGGAAATAACATTTGTTTTTCGTCCAAGATGTAGAGTTTTAAAAAGACACTGGGCAAAGAGAGATTGCACATTTTAATTAAAAAAAAACTAATATAATTGGGAGTAATACATGCGGGGCCTTGGATCACTCATTGTGATTGTGCATATTTTACAACAAATATCGTTCAGGGAGAAGGGGTCCCTGGACCCACCCTGCAGATGTTTTAAAGAGCCTGTGACACGAGTTTCCCCCATCATCCAAACCCATCAATTTGAGTAAATATTGTCCCCTTGAAAACCGTTACTGAACTGATTTTGGATATTTGTACTTTGATAACCATTAATATGCCCTTCAATGTTGACAATTTTCTAGATCTTCTCGGGGATTCTTCAAGTCCCGCCAAATTATGTATGACGTCATTGCGGGCACAGCGCTCCAGCTGCACCGTTCAGGATCTCAGCATCTGCATGTAAACGCACGATGGGGCACACAGCAGCAAGCTCAGACAGCGATGACAGTTTAATTTTGAACGTGTCTGAGAGCTCATATGAGGCTGAAGGATCGGTTTATGTTGTATCTGTTAGAAGTTTAGGAATTAGGTGCGTCAATATGGGCGATCATACGGTCATGTAGCCAGTGGTGGACTGGGACTAAAAATCAGCCCGGGACTCTCGACCGGCCCACTTCGGTACCACTAGTAAATTGTCAACGGGGGGAGTGGGGGATGTGCTAGTGACTTATCCGACCGGCCCACTTCGGTACCGGCCCATCGGGATTCGTCCCGATGGCCAGTCCGCCACTGCACCCAGCCCAGCCCACGTAAACTGTCAACGGGGGGAGCCTCGCTGCGGGGAAACGGTGGACCTAGTGTCCCGATCGGAGTGGGAATAATAATAATAATAATAATCCGTGCATTTTATCCATTAATTTCCCCAACATTGTGGTAAAAAAAAACACACATTTAATCCATGTTGGTGTACTACTACAACCAGTGGTGTAGTGGGGATGTTTTTACTGGGTGGACGGGGTGGTGGGTGGACGGGAGACACTATGGACGCGCTCGTGAACTGTCAACGGGGGGGGGGGGGCTTGGGGACCTCTGTGTCGCCTGTCAGCGCAACTTACATGATGCCGTTTAGACAATATAATAATAAAGGGCGGTGTCGGCTGTCAGCGAACCGATCTGGCCTTTCTGTGCGACTATCACTCAAATGCGGGACATAGTCTCAATGTGTGGGACGCGGGACAAATAATAAAAATGCTGTGTGTGCAGTCCCGCACAGTGCGGGACACCTGGTCACCCTACACACACAGTTCTGCCCCTCACACACACACGCTTCAAATCAAGTTGCATAAATGCTTGAGCTACGTTTTTATTATAATCACTGTGAAATCTGCCTATTATGTTTTCGTCATTATTAAAACAAACACACACTTGCAACTGATAACACTGGCAATGATTTTAGATGTATTAGACTATTAAAAAAATAAATCATGCTTCAAATAAGTGGGGGTACGGCGTACCCCCGCGTCCAAAGCCCACTACACCACTAACTGCAACTACAAAAAGCTAAGGTTTGTTTTCTCATCAGGAAATGCAGACCGGCTCAAACAAAAGATTTTTAAATCATCATCCTCACGATCATTTAATGTATCATATGTTCGCCGAATTGACATGAAAGCACTAATAAATGTAGTTTCATCCACTTGAGTTTACAACTACAAAAATAATCGATTTGTTTTTATATCACATCCGACGGGAGGAAATTCAGCAGCTCTCACTACCGATTTTTAATCCTAATTTAATTATCATCTTCACCACGATCATTTATGTTTATGTTACCCGAATTGACATGAAAGCACTGACAAATATGAATATACTGTAGTCAACTTCATTAAAACGTTATTAACGTGCCTAAACTCAGTAATTCACCATTTCTACGCATGACAACACACTTTGTCCGTGTTTGGCTCTCTCGCCGCACAGTGAAGCGTTCCCGCATTGACGTCACTTCCGGCTTTTCCCCCAAAACCTCAAAATGAGTCGAAGGAATTTTCCCGCGATGTTCGAAATTATTGATATTTATCGGAACGGTATCGCTTTTTTTTTTTTAAACTAACGGTTCGAGATTACTAGTAGCCCACTATTTCATTGCACAATAGTTGTTGGGTTCGTGTCACAGGCTCTTTAAATCTTACTTGCAGCTTCAGAGGGAGCGCACGGCACCAGAGTATGAGTTTTAAAAGACAGGCGCCACCAGCTCCTAATGGTCCTCCATTCACCAGATGACCTGACATTTAGAGATGTTATTTAAAGGAGAAACATATCTGCCATAAGTGAAAATTCCTGAATTGAACTGCAAACCATTAATGAAATGACTTCCGTTTTTAAAATCGTTAAAGGAGGGAGTAATTATCACATGCTTGGGCACCCAAGGTTCCACACACTGTTAAAGGGGTTAACATAGTTTTTTAAGTAGACCATAATTGAAAATAAATTAGTATAATGCATTATTGATATTCCACCGGTTCTCACACCATTTCAGGGACTTTATCACTGCATTAGAACAGACCACCCAAAGGTACTTAGTAGGAACTTTTAAGTGATGAAATTCTACAACTGTTGTAACTGACCAAAATCTTCTCCCAGAAATGACTTTCTAGAATGCCGTACCCCAGAGTAGAACGTACCGATTGATCACGACGGCCCCTTCTAGAGAACATATTACTTTCATACCTTAAATGGTATGAAAGGAGGGAGGGTACATTTCTCATGAGACAGTTACAAATGCAAGCAGAACAAGACGAGCCACCCCCGTATACAGATGTTGATGAAAATGATGAGTTAGTTTGAATGATGTAGATGTTCGGAGATGAGATTGATCAATGAATGTCCAGCAGATGTGATTCTTTAAATGATGAAATCATGTGAAGAAGTGAGCAAAATAAAATGCTAAAATGGAGTGAATCCATTTAAATTTACTTTTCCAAGATAGTTTATTTGTATTTTTCTATTTACTTTGCCAATCCAAGATATTTTATTTTATTCTTTATTACTTTATACTATTCTAATATGGTGGATCTCATGTTTTATAAATCATTGCTATTCTAAAAGGGTTTGTTTCTTTTCACTTTGTAAAAAACAAGTGCCTTAACACTGGTATGGGAACGGTTTCTGTGAAAGGAGGGAGGAAGAAATGAAATGTTCTAGTACCAAGCCATTGCTGCAATATTTGAAGAATGTAAACACTAGAAGTTATGCTTTTATGTTTGAGCAGTCAAATTATTTTTTTTGTATTTTTGTAAAGTTAAGGCTATTGAACCATTCCATTTTGATTGTATGTTTGTAATATGAGTTATGTACTATGCAAAATTCAGATGAAGAACTCATTGATTTCAGTATTAGATACACACCTTTTAGGTGTGTAAGGAGGGACTGTTAGAAATTAAAATCAATGTTTTGATGGTATAATGTAGCTTAAACATACCGTCAGTTTAAATGCTGTTTTATACTTAAAAAAACAGAAATTCTCGTGCACAACCAGTTGTTAAGCTTTTATTTTGAAAATCCTTCATCTCCGGTTAGCATTTAGCTAATATACTATTTTCTAAAGAGGTGAATTTAGTAGCGAAATTAAATGGAGTGATGCACACCAAAACCTACTGATTTAACACTACAACTATAGATGTCGAGATACTACCATGCTGAATATTAAATGAAGGTACAGTTTATTTGAATACATTATTGTCTACAGACGTGGGTAGCATGTGACAACATCCGGAACTCCACCGGAAACCAAAATGCCGTGAAGTATTTCCAGTATTTTTAAAGTATGAATTACAGCGTTTAGAATGTGTTAAATGAAAAGTGATGAAAGAGAATATGAGGAGAAAAGGCATGTGGAAGTAAGCAATTAATGTAAAATGTCGGAATCCTCCGTATAACGCAATATCGGACTCAGAAGAACGAGGGGGGAGTCCCCTACGTCACTACAGCTCCCAGAGAGGAGGAGCGAACAGCCAGCAAGCGGGAAGAACGAAGACTTGTGTGCTCTCTTCTTCACGGCCGTCATTGCGAGAGGGAGCTGCAGCTTTTCTCTCCTCACCTGAACAATATTCTGCTTGTAACACTACCGCGCCTTTTTTAATTAAAGTATCCCATTTGAATCTTCTCAGAGACTCCATTTAGTCTCATTTTTTAAAGCTTCTCTCCTGGACGCGAGAAGAACGAACATAGTTAACAACAGTCACCCAATCTCCCTTCTGCTCGGGAGTTACCAGGGGACGGCTAAGAGGAGCTACCTTTTGCCGGTCCGCACCAGCTAACATGGGCTTTACTGTAGCTGAGTTACTTTCTAAGATGCGGAGCCGGGCTTCTATGGCTATGATTCCCGCCTCCAACCTAACAACTATACTCCATTTAACACATGTATCGGTACCAGTAAAGGAGGTAGGGAAGTAACCAAAAATGAGACAGTTAGAGCAGGAAATAGCACCCGAGGGTGGGGAAAGAGCCATGGCTAGCTATCAAGCTAAAGTAGCTACCGTTAGCAAACCCGAAAAGAGTGTAGGCAACTGTGGAGTTACAGTCGCTAAGAGAAGGAGAGTTGTGAGTGCTTAAGCTGTAGTAACGTGGGATTACAACGTCAGGCAGTTGCCGTGATCAAGAGTTTTAAAACGATCGATTAAGTTTAAGATAATAAGCTATCAGCAACAGAACAGGCACACGGGATACGCGGAGATGACAACAACAACCAAAAGTTACAACATGCTTACCGCAATAGTGGTCTGTGTAGAAACGGCAGTAACTCACCTTTCCCAGAGGTATAGACGGAGGAGATCAACTACCTCAACTCCAGCAGTCTTCAACAGGAAGGAGTAACCCTTCACTGAAAACGAAAAGCCTTTTGTGAATATCCCGGCCTGTATACGTGCATTGCAGGTGTTATTTGCTTGTGTGGACCGCAGTGGTTACCCACCAGAAGAGATGGTGATGTAATAGCTGTGATAAAGTGGTCGATCAGCCAGTAGCACGATTTTGGGGGGTGGTGGAGGAGGGGTTGACATTGTAGGTTAGACAAGCACAGCCACACAGAGGGTTGCATGCTGTTCAGTAGATAATGAACTTGTACTTGTCTCTTGCTTGTATTAAACTCCAGTGCAGGGGAAAATGCAGGGAGACAGAAAAAAGGTGGGAGAAAACAGCGGGAGTACAGATGACAGAGGGAGAAAAGGTGAGAAAGGAAGTGAAGAGGAAAAGAGGGATACTAGAGTGTGAGGTAAAGTGGGAGAGAGGCAGAGAGCTGTGTGTTTCTGTTGTGTAGGAGCTGTCACTGTGAATACTTTTAACTGATGGGATCCCAGATCTGAGGCTCACCAATCATTATCCCTTGTCACAACTGGAAAGCGTAAGCGCAGACATACGGGGGCAAAGAGATAGAGAGACAAGGCTCTCCTCAGATGATATACTGTGTGTTGGTCACTGGGAACATTATCACCCTGCAGACGCATATCAGCAGCTATTTATCATCTTTTCATCTCAGATGCTGTTGGACGAATAAAGAAATACATAGTGTTTTCATCCGAGAGGATCTCTGGTGAGATCTCTCTTTTAGTATGTGGCATAACAGATGGCAGAGAGGGTTAACTTTTAAAAGGAACTGTGGACTTGAATGGTGAATACAGTTTATGTATTCATGTACTGATACTGTTCATGCCCGGCACCGTGGGAGGGCCAGGCCCTCCCATTTGACATTCCTGCCCTCCCCCAATAAACACGTTTTTTATTATTTATAACGTTTAAAAATAAAAATAAATGTTTTAATTATAAATAAAAGGTGAACTTTTATGCTACGATGTATGTGATGTCAGATAGTAACTAAAAAGAAATCGCAAATAACGTATCTTTAGATGCAGATTTTGTTAAACTAATACGTTGGCGCTGTGGACCAACACTATACATTGAGGGGGAAGGGGGTAGCAATAAAGATAACACCATTAAACAGTTACACAACATAACAGAAATAATATCGATAGCAGCATCCCTAGCAACCACCTTAGTAACAATGAAAACGTTCTATGGACGCAATTTCCTGAAGTAATCTTCGTAATAACTAGCAAACTAAAGATCATGTACATCCACTTCACACATAATCTGAAATAACAACTCATATTTCTCGCATCAAATGACATGAAAACGCATTTTAATGGCCAAACTAACTAACTAACTAAAAATAGGCATTTTCCACCGAGAATAAAACGAAGTTCGGCCATGTTTTTTTTTTCTGCAGGGAGAAATGTGAAGATCACGTGACATAGACGCCAGCCATTGGAATGAATGGTGAACAAAAACGGGGTTTGTCAAACAGAGCACAAGGTGTAGTCCTAAACGATAGCTGGGGATTCTGGGTAGTGTAGTCTTCTGCCATCCTTTACTCCGAAAAAATATTTGTTTCTCCGAATCGAAGGGGGAAAATACAAAAGCATTGCACACAATTTAAACCAATCAATGTTGTGTAATTAACAAGGATAATCTGGTGTTTTTTAGTCGATGAGTAGTGCAGATATCACTGTACAATCAATCGACAGTAAGGGGAATACTTACTTCCGGGTGTACAATTCTCCGTTATCCAATGGGAATGGACGCTCACATTGCCTTTAAGGGCAGCCGACACAAACGAATGCCGTGCTTCCATGAGCGTCAAATCCCGCCGCAGATGGGAATACATTGCAATATTTTGAAAGCTATTTGCGTTCCTTTATGAAGCTGAAGGAGCCTAGGAGCATCACAACTGCACGCCACGGGACCCTGACCAGACGTCGCTCCTGGACGATTATGGAGTGAGAGTATGTTGGTCGTTGATATTACAGCTTTTTTAGCTGTCAACCAACTCCCTCTCAGAGGTGACCACGATTCACTCCACAGCATGTCCGAGTCAGGCAGTGGGCTCTTCCTATTGCTGTTAGAGTATACGCTGCACAAAGATGCAGAGTTGGACAAAATAATGTTTTCAGTTAGCTCGCCTCATACTTGCCAACCTTGAGACCTCAGAAATAGGGAGCATTTCAAAATGCAAAATGGGGGGGGGCGGGGTGCTAGTTTATCGCCGGAGCTGTTAGATTAACATTAAAGGTGACATGTCATGCTTTTCCGGTTATTACCCCTCCCCTTGTGTGTTATGAAGGTTTTTCTGCATGTAAACGGTGTGCAGAGTCAAAACCCTCAAAGTACACCCTGTAGCGAGTAAAACTCTAAAACAGAAAATACCTCCCCAAAACGGCTCGTTGTTGAAACGTCATCATGACGTCATCATCCATTTGATTCTTCCGGGTACGTGCTTACGAAAGCGCGTACCCGGAACTAAATGGGCCAATCCGTGGAGCCGTTACGTTACGTCCGCCGAGCCGTTACGTTAAGCCCCCGCTGATTGGTCCAAATTGACCAATCCACACACACACTCAGTGCAGGCAGCCCTGCTGATTTCTGCTCGTGCTGCAGGCTGATAACAGACAGTTGGGATCGCGCGAAATTCTCTCTGCAGACCCATTCTCACAGCGTTTATCAATCTATAAACCTTTTTCTTACTCAATATCAAGCCACACTTATTGTTTTTATTTCGGCTGTGACTTTGTGTGTGTTCAGGTTGAGTTTGGCTGTGTGAGCAGAGAGTAGAGTAGTTGTCGATTCTTGCTCTGTTTTCTGTGACTATCTGCCTCACCCTGTCAGACTTTCAGTTGCGCGCGCTACTAAAGAGACGCGTTACCATGGAAACCAAACAATGGTGTAGCTGTATTAAAGTCCGAGTGGAAACAGTCCTGAGCTATCTGATTTTGTCAGAAATCGGGAGAAATATGACCCCGGGAGGAAACCGGGAGAGGGCAATGAAATCGGCAGTCACCCGCGAAAATCGGGAGGGTTGACAAGTATGGGCTCGGCTGAGCGAAAGGATGCGCCTGCAGTGCATAGAAATAAACCTTGCCCAAGGAGGGCTAAAAAGTTCATCGTCTCCGTCTCTACTATTTCTCTCCGAGTGCAACGATGAGGAAGCTGCCATCCTTACCCAGTGTGTGCCTTGCTCGTGATTTACCAGTGTTTGTGTTGCCACGCAAACAATGTTTCAAAAGTGGTTTCTATGTTGCCCTTTATTTGTGTATGTATTTGCGATAAGTGTGTGTCTTTACGCAATGCTGTTGGCCTTGCTGTTCTGTTTGATATATATTGTGCCGCAGGCCCGGAGCACGTGACGGTTTTGTGTGCCCTCCCATGAAAATCATATGCCCTCCCTTTAGATTCGTTCTGGCGCCGGGTCACAGTACCTGCACTTCAAAGTGAACTTTATTGAAACCCTAACCCTTACCCAGGGTTAGCAGACTGCTGATTTGTTTACTTCTCTTTATATCTTTGAGAGGATATATTATGCTCATTTTCAGGTTCATATTTGTATTTTGTGACAAATGAGCTGGCTTGAACACACATACTGTAAATACTATGTCATATTTTCTACAAAAAAAACATCAAAATTATTTGAAATATTCCATCATAGCATAATATTTGTACACATCTTTACTTACTGTTTTGAGTGTTTTCCCGCCAGTTTGATTGCTCTGCCCCGATTGGTTTACCTGTCCTTTCATCCTCCTCATCCCTACTGTGTGTGTGTGTGTGTGTGTGTGTGTGTGTGTGTGTGTGTGTGTGTGTGTGTGTGTGTGTGTGTGTGTGTGTGTGTGTGTGTGTGTGTGTGTGTGTGTGTGTGTGTGTGTGTGTGTGTGTGTGTGTGTGTGTGTGTGTGTGTGTGTGTGTGTGTGTGTGTGTGTGTGTGTGTGTGTGTGTGTGTGAGTTGATGGTGCAGGCAGACAGGCGGGTCTCAGTAGCTTAAGGTAGTCTGTGACGTAAATGGTCAAAAATTGTACATTCTCCATGAGCTTACGATCTCCATGTTCAAGCAATCGACTATTCCTTCGCAATGTAGCATCACAAGTGGATATGCGCTTAAGATGCCCTAGATTGGAATTTTTCCGATCATTCCCCTAGGAGCAGTTCGCCAGAATGTGCTTAAAATGGCTGAAAAACGCACACATGTGTGTGTATTTTCTTCACTCCGTGCAACCTCCTCCTTTCACAGTGTCAAAGAGCTCCCGCCTTTTTACCTAAGACATCATCAAATGTCTCCTGCTGCCTCCCTTATCTGCATTTGGGACCTTTTCCCGCTCCGTACACTTCAAACTGTTACAATTTATATATCGATATATTTTATAGTAAAACCAACACATTTATAATGCAGCATTCTCTGTATAGTTGTTCAACATTTTAAATGTATTTTGTGTGGGTGAACAAGTTCATGCTCAGGAATGTTCTATATATTAGTTTACATTCACTGCATAATATTCGTATTCTTACTATAGACCGTCTTTGAATTGTTGACTGGTAAAAGGAGGTTAGCATTAAAAATATAATATTTAACAATTCAAATCTTCACACACAACTTATTTTACACTATAGTATCACATCCTCCTCGATCTATGTTTTTTTCTCAAATTACACATTTTATTATTTGTCTTACTTCTCTGGTTTACAACCCCTTCACCCATGCCCACGTTCACTGCCCCTCTCTTCACCCCCAACACTGTTCAGATTCCTATTCTCCACCATATTCCCCAACATGATTGTGTTGCTAATCCTGACTGGTATCGCTCCGGTACACCCGCTATCACTTCAGGTAACAGAATGGAGACGATCAGCCTGAAATCTGCTCTCTGTGGTGCAGGATTTAGTGTGTGTTTGAGAGAGTGTGTGTGTGTGTGTGTGTGTGTGTGTGTGTGTGTGTGTGTGTGTGTGTGTGTGTGTGTGTGTGTGTGTGTGTGTGTGTGTGTGTGTGTGTGTGTGTGTGTGTGTGTGTGTGTGTGTGTGTGTGTGTGTGTGTGTGTGTGTGTGTGTGTGTGTGTGTGTGTGTGTGTGTGTGTGTGTGGTAGGCGGGGGTGTATGGGAGCATGTGTTAACAAGCCTATTTGCCCATCCGACTGTTAATGTGTGAGAGTGGGACAGGGTGGATGCTACCTGCTCTCTGTAGAGACTCTGTGCCGGAGCACAGGTGGCGCTCAGCGTGCGTCCGCACCCCCACCTCCCTGTGTTTGTCAGAGATCAGACTGTGTGTGGCTATCTGTGCCTGAGTGTGTGTGTTAGCCTCAACTTTGTGACAAAGACGACCCCCCTCCCTTGTTTTGTTTTTTCAATTCTGTGTCATGCAGATATTTGCCCTATATTAAAGGAATCAATCGTCTTTTTTTGTAGCATTTTCTCAAGCGATTATTGTGAAATGTGTTACTCGCATTTAAGAACCAATTTAGAATTTGTTAAGCTTTTAAGCCCATTGTGGTGCATTCGGACAACTTGGAATTGGAACATTTCCAAGATTTCTACAGAAAAGGTGCAATTAAACGTAAATTTGGGGCCTGACATGAAGAAGCGGTCTGACATCACAAAACAATGGAAGTGTATTGTAAACCATAAACCATCAACCAAAATCCGACGTATTATTGACTGTATTTATTTAATGCTAGTTTATACCACATAGTTAAACTTGTTGTAAACTTGAAAAACTAAAGCTTAGCCCTGGCAAAGTGACTGCATGCTACATGCTTCAGACGGAGCCACATTTTCCCAGAGAAATGGATGGGGTTAGGTTAGGGAAGAGCGTAGGGCTCCGGAGGGTGTTTAAAAAAAACATTAAAAAAACTAAATAACAAAAGCCCAACTAAGACCATGTAAAAACCCTTTAAAAGCATTGTAAAAGCTCTGTTAAAACAAGACTGTGGTAAAAGACTGGTTAACCAATTGAGCCCCTAGCCTGTTTTTCAGGCCTCAGGCTCGAAAATGACTTTCCCAGAACAATTGACTATATCTTCACTTCTAAAAGGGTAAATTAATCATCTTTTTTCTCAAAGTAATGATAAACCTGTGAGTTGGATGTAGAAAACTCAGAATCAATAAATAATTTTTTTATTTTAAAGTAAATTCCGATTGAACATAGTAAAACAATTTAAATTAAAACTGCGGTCAAAGACGTGCACGCAGTTGTGGGCGAGCCTTCGCGTCCGTGCGCCTGTCAGGGAGGTTTGCCGGTCGTCCCTGTGTCAAGCAGAGTTGCGAGAGTCCTCCGAAATGAGCCGTTTGACATTTCTATGATTTTCGCGTCCCAGACTCCCAGGTCCTCCGGCAGCGACCCGGAGACGGATGTTGGCGCGCCGTCTCGAAGGATAACAAATTTCTCTAAAGGCTCGTCGAGGATCGATTATCGAGGAGGCTGTCTGGAGGAGCCGTAACCGAGGATACACTGATTTAGAGGAGAGAGGAGTCTCTCTGGAGGAGCTATAACCGACGGTACACTGATGTAGAGGAGAGAGGAGAGAGGAGTCTCTCTGGAGGAGCTATAACCGAGGGATGTATCCTCCGGAGTCGATTTCCGGCAACAGTGATGTTTAAAAGAGGCGTGACGCATGGCTGGACTTATGTCAACGAAGCACAGCTCTGCAAACTGTTCCCGTTGTGATTATAAGTTGTTTAAGATGATCAAATGTGCATCAGACTTTCTGCCCTTTACTGTTTGTTTACTCACTAATCACATCTCCCCTGGATGTTAGGCTACTTTTTTTTTTAATACAACTGCTTTCATTCAGATGCGATGTTTACAGTGACAACAGCAATAATATACTGTAAGTAACAAGCCTACATTACACACTTTATTTGTATGCTTTAGTAGATATATAAAAGTAAACAGTAGAGATTTTTCATGAAACCATATAATGCTTCACATAATAAAATATACAAGGACTGTAGCCTTATATTTATTATATGTTTTAGGAGCTGTATGTGTGTGTTGTACAGTGAGTAGGTGTGTGTTGTGGAGTGTATATGTGTATGTTATAATTGAATTTGCCGCCAGCAGAGGCGGTGTGTGCGTGTGTGTGTGTGCGAGAGAGTTGATGTGCCAGGCAGACAGGCAGGTATCAGTAGCTTATCTGACATATAAATGGTCAACATTTTTACTTTTTAGCCTACGAGCTCCCCGTTCGAGCGACTATTCCTTTGCAAAGTAGCATCACATTGGATATGCGCTGAAGTTGTCCTGGATTGGAATTTTTTTTCATTTTCGTTTGAGGAAATAGCAAAGATGTGCTTAATATGCATGAAAAAACGTAGGCCACTACCACATTCGTCATTTGTTGCGACACTTTACCTATACGTTCATACTCACCCCCAGAGTATGTCTAAAAAAATAAAATTAATTTCGTCCATCCTTTCTTGAGTTATACATTTGTCGTGTTTTTGGCGCCCCCTATAGTCCAAAAGGAAAATACCTTTGTGTGCCTATTCCCCCATACAGATTGAACCTATCCACCAGAATGTGTGTTATTTGGATATATGTGACCTGCTCTATCATTTTCAGTCACATTGACCCTGAAACACATTTTGAGTTTGATACACTGTTGGAAAGATGAGATTCTTAGCTTTCTAATGATATCAATATTGTTTTTGTCCTCCAAATATTAAGCAAAATACGTCACTTTACATAATGAATGTCATCGAACCATGATTTTGAGAAAAAGGCCTTCAAAGTTTGCAGTACTTTCTTAGGTATTTATTCAAATGAACCATACCATAAAACGAATTCATCTAGAGCTGTTTGCACAAAACACACACACACACACACACACACACACACACACACACACACACACACACACACACACACACACACACACACACACACACACACACACACACACACACACACAATATACTGTTCTCTTGTTGTCACTTTCATACATCAATACATGGAACAAAGGCACTCACATACACATGCACGCCGTACCAACGTGCACTCCCGTACACTCCCGAACTCACGTGCACGTTCATCAATTTATGTATGTATTTTGGTCATGTTTGAGCACATGCTTATGCGCACACATCTATTCCCATGTACATGGCCATGTGCACACCCAGACCACATGCACACCCGTACTCACGTGCACGCCCGTACTCACGTGCACACCCATACCCACGTGCAGAATCATCAATATACAATTTTTATGAAAAACACTATGAATAAATACTTAAATGAACTGATTGCATGTTAACCTCTAACAACATTAGAATCATTTGGCACAAAAGCTAATTTAGAGAAAGAAGCAAGCAACAGAACAGATAAATATACTACACAATATAAAAATAGCAAACAATCAACAGAGTAGCTAACAGTACTTAAAACCAATTTGAAATATATATTTACAGCATTTATAGAAGAATTACATAGTGTTGATGTATTATGCACTCTCACTCATTAAGGATGAGGTGTTAAGGGTTTGGGGCAGGTGATGTCTTTGGTTTCCTCAGTGCAGAACTCTCTGATCTTCTCAAAAAGATACCACTGCCGTTTTTCATCAAGCCCAGGGGGAGTCAGTTCAGTGGGACGTGCCTCCTGGTCAGTAAAGCACCCTGTGCGTAGCAGCATGAAGGATTCTTCTTCTTTACCTTCAAACTCCTTGGCGTAGACCACTCCAGGCTCGGCACTGGTGAAGCGTAGGTGATGGTACCTCTTGATACCTGGAAGCGGTCTGAAGCTGGGGGCAAGGAAGTTGTGCCAGTCGTCTGTTTTGACGAAGGTCTCCCCTGACTCATTGCCAACCAGCTGGGGGATGTTGACTCCAGTGACGGTACTGGACCTGACAGCCTGGCTGATGTCCTTCAGGCAGGACACTGGTGTGCGGCGGAACTGCTGCTTAAACAGGCCAAAGCACCAGTCAGGTGCAAATTTGGTGTGGCCAGCAATAAGAAAGTTGAGGGAGATATCTTCATGGAGTCCCACCATGCACCGCCAAGCAAGGTACCAGAGGAGGTATCTGTTTTTGTTCTGACCAGAGCAGTTGTCACAGTGCAGGTGAACATGTTTCTCCCCAAGCCCATACTGAGAGAAGAAGTGGTGGAGGTAGGCAATGACAGCATTGGAACCCTTGCTGCTGCAATGAGCCTCATCTATGAGGTAGTTTACCTGCTGAGGAACACCTTCACAGCAGACACCAAACAGTCCACACTTCCTGGGAACCATAAAGTAAATGGGCCCGGGCTGGAGAGGGTCACTGGGGTAGTGAACCTGTAACACCAGACCAACAGATGAATTAACTAATGAGTGATCTATACTCTAATTCTAAAAATGTGTGAATATTCATATTGTTACATTCCAAACATTCTGGATTATCACAGCATTCATCACATTCACACACCTCACCTGCTGTGCATAGTCAAAGCTGTAGTGGATGGTGATGTCTCTGCTACAGGGTTGGTTGGGTCCTAATTTGACACCCAGCTCTCTAGCTGTTTCTTTACAGCTGGCGACCATCTCCTGGTAAGCCTGACGCTCCACCCCCACGGTGCGGAGGTGTTCTTCCTGCTTCCTGAGCTTCGCTGACTTGACACAGTCGGGAAAGTTGGAGCTGCGGTAGATGGCAATGTTGTTTTTCTGACAGAACCAACATAGGTCTGTCATCGGCCTCCCAATAATGACACTGGGAGTCAGCTCCTTCCACAGCTTCCTAAATGTGCTGTTGCCAGCAGCACGGTGACCTGGAAAGGTGATTAAAGACAAAGATAGCATTGTTAGATTACTCATCATTAGTTTTCCATTGAGGTTTCCTCGTGTAAAAAAACCCCAAAAAAACAAGATTAAAATATAAGAAAATACCCACCCTTCTCCTGCATCTGAACCTTGTATTTCCGCCACACAGAGGACTTGGTCTCAGTTGTTGGTAGAACACTGATGTCCGTCCTCTTAAACCCTGGAATCCGTCCAGGAAGTGGCATGGCAAAGACATCTGCAAAGTTGGTAATGAACCGTACAATTCGCTGGATGTCTTCAAAGGACAACACCCTTTTGGTCACCACACGACCACCACGTCTTATCCTTGGGGCCAAGCCATGTTCCTTGTAGAACTTGATGATGCCTGTCAGCTTGTCTTGAGAAATTCTGGAATGGTTTAAAACATCAGTCTTTGATTGTTTTTTATGGCTTTATTTAATGTATGCATTGTAGTATATACATTGTCGTTGTATTTTTTCATTATGTAAAAGCATGTATATATATATATATTTATTTATTTATGTATTACTATTGCTGTAAATTCTGCTTCTATTCAGTTATTGTCAAACTCAGTTCAACTCATGCATGGCTTATTACCACTTCATTTGAAAATAGTAACACTACCAAAAGTGAAGTAGCCTTTTCAAAATCAAACTCACCCATGTAGAAACTTGAAAGTCTCCCGGCAGATTTTGTGCCCATCTAAGAAATAGGACGTTCTCTGCTGTTTCCGCTCCTTTTGGTGTCCTCTCTTTGCACAAGCGGTCTCTTTGGAGAGGTTTATGTTGGAGCTTATCTTTCCAAGTAGCACCAAATGCTTTTCACCTGGAAAATCATATAACATTACATAATGTGTTGTGTCAATCACTCATCACACACAACTTAAATCTTTAACGTGTAACAGAACACACAGGCCCACCCCCCACACATTGCCTATAGTATTATGTTAAACACACTCCCATACACACATATTATATCTATTATAAAGGGTAATAATAAGTACAGGCTAGTCTGGCAGTGACTCCAGAGTAAACTGCTCTCACATGAGATAATACATTTGTAGCTGCCTATCTCTGCACATCTTTAGATAATTAGGCTGGGGCCACATGTGATTTAAGGGGTAGCCAAAAAAATATGTCTCCCCATGTGGATAAAATGTAGGGTTGAAACATTTATGAAAATGTTCACCACAATAATTTTTCAATGAGTATTAGCCAACTTTAAGTTGTAGGTGGTCATGTGAGCATTATTTTAATTGTTGTTATGTTTTTAACACTAACCCATACTCACACACACATCGTTACCACAGTCAAAGGTATTTAAATAATATAACGTTATAACGTTACTTACCATTAGTCATTTCATTCATTTGGTCTCGTCTCTTGACCATCTCCTCAGGGGTGTAACGGGTGTAACAGGGAACTCCATCATTAAATGTACAGCTACACCTGTAGTCATGGGCCCTCTCAATCTCTTGAGCGCTGTCCTCGCTCACATAATGCCGTACGGACTGAAGTGTCTCAGCCACCGGGTCGTTCAGCAGTGGTTGTTCCTCTGTGGTGTCCTCATCCTCTTCAGCATCCGTGGTCTGAGGGCTGCTGTCAGTGTCAGGGCTGTCTGACTCTAAATCGGAGCCGGATAACGGGGAAACTTCAACCGGTGCCGTCAAAAAGTAATCAGTGATCAGCTGAACCCATTGCTCATCAGAGGCTGTCCCTCTCACAATGTTGGAGTTCAACAGTCTTGCGATTTGATCTTCTCTGGAATCCATCGATCTGATTAGCGGCTAATAAATTGTCAAAGTACGGAGGAAAAATATTTTCGTTTTACTGGGTGAAGGTCGCGAGGAATAATGTTGGTTTATATAGTGTGTGTGTGTGTGTGTTTGTGTATTTTGCGTTTGTGTGTATTGTGTTGGTTTCCCGGGGAAAACCCTCACAAGAAACACCGGCTGTTGTTATGCCAGCTGTGACGTTACGTTACTCCGTTCTCCGCTCGTAATGATGCCTTTACAAGCTTCAAAGTTGTATTTATCATCTGAATTTGGCAAAACAAGTTTAATATTCTGAAAGCCAAGACTTTGTTTATTTCAAATCAGATGAAAATAAACTATCACGGACTCTGCCGTGTTATTTATGATTACTATACGCTTTTCATTCATAATGTCAGCCGGAGGGAGGGGGGGCAGCGCTGCGGAAGAGCAGCGTGAGAGCTGTCATCTTCCCATTACAAGCTTCAAACATGTATTTATCGTTTGATTTTGGAAATAAAAGTTTCAGATTCTGAAAGCCAAGACGTTGTTTATTTGAAATCAAACAAAACACCAAAACCCCGAAAAACTAGTTTTTTACTCAAATCCACGTTTATTTTGAAATGAGCCGTTGCGACTTCCGACTGATTTCGATAGAGCGGGTCACATATTGTTGATGAGTTATGAGCATTTCTTTCTAAGCTCCGCCTTTTTGCAAACACGTTTAGAATAATGACGGCCATATTTATCAATTGAACATGGCCATTTCCTTCGGTAATGTGTTTGACACTCCACCGATGCTGTATACTAAGTTTGGAGTTGAAACACAACAATTTTTAATTTAAGTTAATATTTCACGTTTTTATATTATGCTAATTACAAATAAATCAAGTAGGCGACGCCTCTGGGTTCAAGGACATAATATGTAGAGTAGGTTCACCCGAGTAAGTGTGCAAAATGTCAGGTCATTCAGAGTTACGGTGCGACTTTGTAAATGTTTTCCAAAATGGAAATGAAGTAGTTTGGATTAATTTGTGACATGTAAATCGTCAAAAATTGTACTTTCTCTGTTAGCTAACGAGCTCCCCGTTTGAGCTAGCAACTATTTTCTTCGCAATTTAGCATCATATTGCATAGGGGCTGAACTTGTTCTGGATTGGAATTTTTCCGATCATGTCCCTAGGAGGAGTAGGCAAAGATGTGCTTAAAATGCATGAAAAACGCACATTTGTGAAGACGGCCGACTTTCTGGGGGGCCGGGCCAATCAAAGGCAATTTGAAATATGTCCAGATTCCTAAGAGCAATGTGTATACAGCGTTTCGTGAATATCGGAGAAACTGTATGCGAGTAGTTTGGATTAATTTGTGACATGTAAATCGTCAAAAACTGGGTATTCGCTGTAAGCTTACGACCGCCACAATTGAGCTATCAAAAATGTGCTTCTCAATTAAGCATCATATTGGATCGGGGCTGAACTTGTCCTGGATTGGAATTGTTCCGATCATTCCCCTAGGAGGAGTACGGAAATATGTCCTTAAAATGCATGAAAAACGCACATTTTTCAAAATGGCCGACTTTGTCGGGGGCGGGGCTAATGGAAGCAAATTCAAAATATGTCCGCTATTCCATCACGATTGTCTGTGCCAAAATTCGCGAAGATCTGAGAAACTATATGTGACTACCACACAATAGGGAGCACTAGTGAGCAGTTTTTTTTTTAAATTACGTTTTTCTTTTATATTCGTGAAAAAGTTGTGCGCTTTGACGTGTGTCCAAAGTTTTGCGTCCGAAGCTCATTTTATGCTATCGCAATGTAAAAAAAAAGTATAGGCCACGCCCACATTCTGCATTTGTTTCAACACTTTAAATCTCAGTTCATAGTCACCCTCAGAGTATGTCTAAAAAAAGTTTGTTTTATTTCGGCCATCCGTTCTTGATTTATAAATTGGTGGTGTTTTTGGCATTCCCTATAGTCCAAAATGAAAATGCTTTGGTGTGCTTATTCCCCAACACAAATTTAAAGTATCCACCAAAATCTGTGGTGAATGGATACATTTTTGATGAGTTATGAGCATTTCTTTCTAAGTCACACCTTTTTGCTAATAAGTTTTGATTAATGGCGGCCATATTTATTACCTGAACATGCTAATTTCATATGTTAATGTGTGTGACCCTCCACCGATGCTGTATACTAAGATTGGTGTTGATAAAACCGAAATTGAAATTTAGGATAATATTTCACTGTTTTTAACATTATGCTAATTTAAAAAAAATCAAAGGAGGCGGAGCTTAGGGGTTCAAGAGGACTTTATGTAGAGCAGGTCCACCCGGATAAGTGTGCAAAATTTCAGGTCCATCCGACTAACGGTGCGACTTTGTACATTTTTCAAAAATGTTTTACATATAGGTGGCGCTAGCGAGCATGTTGGAATTTTTTAACCCATCGACTCCAAAATGTCGAATTTTTCACTGGTCCTGCCGTCCGTGCAAAATTTCGCTGCATGAATGGCGTCGTAAAGCCCTCAAATTCAGGATTTACCAGCAGAGGAATAATAATTAAAACTGCGGTCGCACTTGTGCGCGCAGTGATTAGCGGGCCCTCGCGTCCGTGCGCCTGACGGGGAGGGCGGCTGGTCGTACCGGCGTCAAGCAGACGCGCACGAGTCCTCGGAAATGAGCCGTTTGTCATTTCTCTAATTTCGCGTCCCAGACTCCCAGGTCCTCCGGCAGCAACCCGGAAACGGATGTCAGCGCGCGGTCTGGAAGGAAAACTAATTTCTCTGAAGGCTCGTCGAGGATCGACTATCGAGAGGCTGTCTTGAGGAGCCGTGACCGAGGATACACTTATTTAGAGGAGAGAGGAGTGTCTCTGGAGGAGCTATAACCGAGGGTACACTGAAGTATTCTCCGGAGACGATTTCAGCCAACAGTGATGTTTAAAAGAGGCGTGACGCATGGCTGGATGTCAACGAAGCACAGCTCTGCAAACTGTTCCCGTTCTGATAAGTTATTCAAGATGATCAAATGTGCATCAAACTTTCTGCCCTTTACCGTTTGTTTGTTTGTTTACTCACTAATCACATCTCCCCTGGATGTTAGGTTATGCTTTCATTGTGAGGCGATGTTTACAGTGAGAACAGCTGCTGAGGTCAGTGCAGAAAGCAGAACAGTGTGTATAATATATATCGCTCAATAATATATGTAACAGGCCTACATTTCACACTTTATTTGTAGGCTTTAGGAGATATCTACAAATAAACAGTAGATATTTTTCATGAAACCATATAGTGCTTCACATAATAAAATATACAAAGGCTGTAGCCTGATATTTAGTTATGCTTTAGGAGCTGTGTTTGTTGTACAATGTGTGTGTGTGTGTGTGTGTGTGTGTGTGTGTGTGTGTGTGTGTGTGTGTGTGTGTGTGTGTGTGTGTGTGTGTGTGTGTGTGTGTGTGTGTGTGTGTGTGTGTGTGTGTGTGTGTGTGTGTGTGTGTGTGTGTGTGTGTGTGTGTGTGTGTGTGTGTGTGTGTGTGTGTGTGTGTGTTGATTGTGCAGGCAGACAGGCGGGTCTCAGTAGCTTAAGGTAGTCTGTGACGTAAATGGTCAAAAATGGTACATTCTCCATTAGCTTACGAGCTCCATGTTCAAGCAATCGACTATTCCTTCGCAATGTAGCATCACAAGTGGATATGCGCTTAAGTTGCCCTAGATTGGAATTTTTCCGATCATTCCCCTAGGAGCAGTTTGCAAGAATGTGCTTAAAATGGCTGAAAAACGCACATTTTTCCAAATGGCCGACTTCCTGGGGGGCAGGGCTTATGGAAGGCAATTTGAAATATGTGTGCAATCATAATAGTAATGTGTATACAGTGTTTCGTGAATATCGGAAAAACTATATGCGAGCAGTTTGGAGCAATTTGCGCCATGTAAATCGTCAAAAATGGTGTATTCGCTGTTAGCTTACGACCTCCACGAGTGATTTTTCAAAAATGTGCTCCACAATTAAGTATCATATTGGATAGGGGCTGAACTTGTCCAGCATTGGATTTTTTCCAATCATTCCCCTAGGAGGAGTTCGCAAGAATGTGCTGAAAATGGCTGAAAAACGCACATTTTTCAAAATGGCCGACTTTCAGTGAGGCGGGGCTAATAAAAGCCAATTTGAAATATGTCCACAATCATAAGAGCAATGTGTATACAGTGTTTCGTGAATATCGGAATAACTATATCCGAGTAGTTTGGAGTAGTTTGGAGTCATTTGCTACATGTAAATCGTCAAAAATGGTGTATTCGCTGTTAGCTTACGACCTCCACGATTGAGCTTTCAAAAATATTCTTCTCAATTTAGCATGATATTGGATAGATGCTGAACGTGTCCTGGATTGGAATTTTTCCGATCATTCCCCTAGGGAGGAGTTTGCAAGAATGTGCTTAAAATGCATGAGAAACGCACATCTTTCAAAATGGCTGACTTCCTGGGGGGCGGGGCTAATGGAATCTATTTACAAATATGTCCTCAATTCCATGAGGAATGTCTGTGCCAAAATTCGTGAAGTTCTGAGAAACTATATGTGACTACCACACAATAGGGAGCACTAGTGAGCAGTCTTTTTGAAAAATTACATATTTTTTTTTACATTCTCGAAAAGGTCGTGGACTCTGACGTGTGTCCCAAGTTTTGCGTTCGAAGCTCATTTTTTGCTATTGCAATAAAAAAAAAAAGTTTAGGCCACGCCCACATTCGGAATTTGTTGCGACACTTTAAATCTGAGTTCGTAGTCACCCCGAGAGTGTGTGTAAAAAGATATATATATTAGTCCATCCGCTCTTGAGTTATAAATTGGTGGTGTTTTTGGTGCCCCCTATAGTCCAAAATGAAAATGCTTTGGTGTGCCTATTCCCCAAGACAGTTTGAACCTATCTACCAAAATCTGTGATGTTTGGATACATATTTGATGAGTTACGAGCATTTATTTCTAAGCCCCGCCTTTTTGCGAGAACGTTTTGATTGACGGCGGCAATATTTATCGTCCTAACATGCTCATTTTCTACGGTAATGTGTCTGACCCTCCACCGATGCTGTATACGAAGTTTGGTGTTGAAAAACTGAAAATTAAAATGTAAGTGAATATTTAACTGTTTTGAACATTATGCTAATTTAGAAGAAACAAAATGTAGGCGGAGCTTAGGGTTCCAAGACGATTATTTGTAGAGCAGGTCCACCCGGATATGTGTGCAAAATTTCAGGTCATTTGGAGTTACGGTGCGACTTTGTAAATTTATTCCGAAATGGGATTTTGATAGGTGGCGCTAATGAGCAGGTTGGAATATTTAACCCATTGACTCCAGAATATTGCATTTTTTACCTGTCCTGGCGTCCGTGCAAAATTATACAACTTTTTAAGCATCCTAAAGACCTCAAAAAGAGGAAACGCCAGCACGATAATAATAATACCACCAATAAAAATAGGTTCCTCGCACTTCGTGCTAGGACGCCGTTGGGTCCTAGCGCTCCGTGCTCGGGCCCTAATAATAATTCCACCAATAACAATAGGTTTCCTCGCACTTCGTGCTAGGACGCCGTCGGGTCCTACCACATCGTGCTCGGGCCCTATTAATAAAAATACTTTAAGCTCTACTTGTTGTGGATTCATCAAGTTAAGAGTTAGTTATTGCTATTCAACAGGTTTTAGATGTGTTTAGAAGGAATATATTTCAGCAGATTTGTATCACCCAGATTCCACCTTTTCTGTAGACTGAATATATGAGACTACAAAGGTCTTTTATTTTGAAACTTTACATCAGATTGTCCAGATTCTCTCTGAGTGACTAGATAGGGTGTCCTGCTATCACCCTGAAGTGAAATAAGTATTTGATACTGGAGAGTTTTTGTTTCATTCTTATCTAAAAACAGAGGAATGATAGCTCATATAGGAGACTTCAAAGGTCTTTTATTTTGAAACTCTACATCAGATTGTCCGGATTTTCGCTGATTGACTAGATAGGGTCTCCTGCTATCACCCTGAAGTGAAATAAGTATTTGATTGACTTTGAATGACTATTTGATTATGGACGGTTCCATTAAATAATAATCAAAATATAGATGGACAATAAATCTAATTTGAGATTTTAAACAGCATACATTTTAAATTGTGCTTCAGAAAGTAATGTTATTTTAGGAGTGTTGTGAGATGGTGTCAACATCAATTGAAATTAGTCACCCAGTGGAAATGTCAGATATGTCTTCATAACTGTATATTACATTTTACATTCACTCAGTTATAATGTGGTAGTTATACGTAGTTTGTTTTAAATTATTATTGATCACATTTTATAGTACATATTTCTTAATTTAAGCTCCAGTATATATGAATATGTTTGGTGTCTTTTTTAGGTATATTTGTCATTGACCGAGTAAACGCTTTTATTTTGAAGGCAGTTTTTACAGGCCTATCTATCTATTCGCGCACCACAATACAACGTGCGGGCTGGCTTGACTGTGTTTTCTGAAGTGGGGGCTGCCTTGACCACAGTCTGTGTTTACCCAGTGTTTCCTGACATGAAATGTTTTATTTCACCTTGCTATGTGTTTTTAACGTATATAAAAAACGGGGACATTTCCGGGGACAGTTTCAACCGGGGACAGGCCAATACAAACGGGGACTGTCCCCGGTGTTAGAAATTAAAATCAATGTTGATATAGCGTAATTTGAATTAAATACACTATTTGATTTAAATCAGTTTTATTCTGAAAAACCGGAAGTTCTCACTATTAGCTTAACACTTTTATTCAGAAAATTCGTCACTTCCGGTTAGCATTTAGCATCTGGCGGAATCATACGATTTCAAACCTTGAACCAAGATGAAATGACATGTGATGTTGTACACTGAGCACACTGGGCTTAGCACTCATTTATTGACGCTGAATAATGTGTAGCAGGGAATGTTTAAATAACCACAGACGCCAGAATGATGCAATTTAGCTACAGAAAAAGGCAGGAATTGCATTGGACCCGCCCCCCGACAACGCCGGCCAATAGGAGAAGACCTCAGATGACAACAGGAAGAGCAAGCCAAGAATTGATCTCTTCGACCCCCTGACCTGAACTGACCGGTCGGATGTGGAGAGCGCCTCCACTCGCACATTTCATTTTGTACACCACCGCATATTTTGTGTAATTAAATGCTGTTAACTTTTATAAGCTTCCCTTGACTCTTTTCAGTCTCTCTTGCCTTCAGGGTTCTAGAATTGCTTTCAATTTGGCGTCCCTGGGTGGACCTGAAGCAGGATAGAGCTGAGTAGAGGGGAAGGCTGCAAGCTAACTAGCATCACACCAGGCTGCACAAAGGGACGACAGGCTACAGACTCACTGCTGGAGTTTTTGGCTGGGCCTAAACGAAAGGTGAGACAGTTACCTGTTCAATTCAAAAACTGTATAGTTAAATAACTTACATTAGGTGCAAGCGTTGGTAGTAGGGTGGCCATTTCCATAACACCAAAAAGGAGGACACTTTGGGATTATCTTTTAGTTTTTATCCTGGCTTCACTGAATCCTTCACACTCAAAACACAATAAGACTCTAGTGTACTAACCACAAGTTGAATGTCTATTTACGATACTTTTGCCTTTTCCTGGCTGCTTCCAAGAGTTTTTTGTTTGTAAGGAGTCTCTGGTAGGCCTACATGTCTGTGCACTCAAATGTGAAGTTGACACAAATTTGCAGCTCTGCCTTGACACTGTCCACATCCAGACGATTTCTCTCATTTCTCCATGCTGAGGTCATCATTGAGAACACACGTTCTGTATGTGCATTGCTACATGGGATGGAGAAGATGTAGGCGCTGATCTTCCTCAGATTCACAAGTGGGACTTCTGCTTTGGAAAACAGTTTCAGATACCGCTCCTCACTGTGGCATCCTTCCATTTCTGAAGAGCTGAGAATAGCTTCCACCATGCCATATTCCTCATAGACAAATCGTTCGCTCTGAATGATCTCTTCACATCTAAGGACTTGGACTTTCTGTTCATCACGGAGACGTGGCAGAAGACCGAGGAATTTGCTGCTCTCAACGAACTATGTCCCCCGGACTGCTCTTACTCCTGTGTCCCGCGAACAACAGGCCGAGGCGGGGGCCTTGCCATAATAAACAGGGACGGCTTCTCTACACGTTCAGTGAGCTGCGGAACTTTCTCCACTTTTGAGGTCTCAGTCTCCAAAGTTGGTCGCGCCAACCCTTTCTACTGCATTTTGATCTATCGCCCTCCGGGCAGAAACGCAAATGTTATTACGGATTTCGGACATTTTTTAGCTTCCATCATCCGCTTTGATAGAGTTTTGATGGTTGGGGATTTTAACGTTCACGTCAACGATAGCTCGGACTCCTTTGCTGTAAACTTTTTGAATGTCACAGAATCATTTAACTTTACGCAACATGTTTCTGGTCCCACCCATGCAAAAGGTAATACGCTTGATCTTGTATTTACTACTGGTTTAAAGATTAATTCGATTTGCACTGAAGAGTTGACTGTCTCTGATCATTATTGTGTCCTGTTTAACACACTGTTTGATAATGACGTTGTTCTGGGGAAGCGAGTTAAATGCTCGCGCGTTATCAACAGCCTGACAGCGAATAAATTCGCCTCTAAATTTGACAGCAACATAGTAAACCCCTCACATGTTGACATAGATCTCATGGTTAACTCCTTTAACACCCACTGCTCTAGTATTCTAGACGAGGTCGCCCCCATGGTTACTAGAAAGCTGTTGGCAGTTAACCACTCCCCCTGGTTAAATGAAAACATCTACAATTTTAGACGAAAATGCCGTAAAGTAGAGCGTCTCTGGAAATCTACCCATCTCCAGGTGCACCGCCTTTACCTAAAGGACCTTATGTCTGAATACAACAACATGGTTAGAGATGCCAGGGCAGCCTACTTCTCTGATATCATTACATCCAGTAAGCACAATCCTAGCATCCTGTTTAAGACCATCAACAACATTGTTAGTTCTCCTCTCCCCCCCATCCCTGTTTTCTCAAATGAGGATTGTAATGACTTTCTCTTGTTCTTTGTAAACAAGGTTGCGGATGTGAGAGCCAGCATTTCCCCCTCCCTCTCCCCCCTCCCCACCTGCCCAGCCAGGCATTCAACTTTGAACTGTTTTGCCCCTATTTCCCTTCAAGATCTCATTGACTTAGTTAATTCCATGAAACGCTCTTCCAGTCCACTAGATGTCATCCCCACCTCCATCCTGAAAGAAGCAATCAACTCTGTTGGCCCCGGTTTGTTTTCCATCATTAACTTTTCTCTTGAATCTGGCTCTGTCCCTTCATATTTTAAGCAGGCGGTTGTCGAGCCCCTCCTTAAGAAACCTAACCTGGACCCCTCTCTCCCAAAAAACTATAGACCTATTTCTAAGCTGCCTTTCACCTCCAAAGTGCTTGAAAAGGTTGTTGCGAACCAGCTTAACGCTTTTCTGGCCAACACTAACACCCTAGATAAATTTCAATCTGGTTTCCGCACGAAGCATTCCACTGAGACTGCACTCCTCAGGGTCTCTAACGACATCCTGATGGCTGCAGACTCGGGTGAATGCGCTGTGCTGATCATGTTAGACCTCAGCGCAGCATTTGATACTGTGGACCACAGCATCATGCTGGATAGGCTTAGAGAGTGGGTGGGCATTTCAGGGAGAGCCCTAGATTGGTTTTCCTCATATCTCGGAGGAAGGTCATTCTCAGTGGCCGTTGGTCCGTTCACTTCTGACCCTGCTCCCCTACCCTGTGGGGTACCACAGGGTTCCATCTTGGCCCCGCTCCTCTGGGCCTTATATTTGCTCCCCCTTGGCTCTATCATCAGCAGCTTTAAGGGTGTGTCCTACCACTGCTACGCTGATGATATCCAGCTGTATGTGTCCTTCACTCCGCAAAACATGCAGAAAATTAACATCCTACTGGACTGTCTAGCTGCCATTGAGGGCTGGATGGGGAGAAATGTCCTCCAGCTAAATGCGGCGAAGACAGAGGTACTTATAATTGCCTCAGACTCCCTAGCAGCCAAGGTAAAAAACCTAATGGGGCCCCTCACCACCAACGTTCACCCCCACATCAGAAATCTTGGGGTGTTCTTCGACCAGGCTATGAACATGGACAAACATGTTTCCTCACTGACCCGCAACTGTTTTTTCCACATCCGCAACATCGCTAAACTCAGGTCCATTGTGTCTCATGCAGAGCTTGAAATGGCTGTCCACGCATTCATATCATCCCGGTTAGACTACTGTAATTCACTTTTCACCTGTCTCAGCAAAGCCTCTGTTCACCGTCTGCAGCTGGTTCAAAACGCTGCCGCCCGCTTAATCACCAGGTCTAAAAAATCCTGCCATATCACCCCCATTCTAGCCTCCCTGCACTGGCTACCAGTTCATTTCAGGATCCAGTACAAGATCCTGATTATCTCATACAAAGCTCTAAACGGCCAAGCCCCAGCCTACATCAGCGAGCTCATTCCACCACACCAAAACACTCGTTCGCTGAGGTCCTCTGACCAGGGGCTTCTGGCAGTGCCCAGGACCCGACTAAAGACCAGGGGGGACCGGGCGTTTGGGGCGGCCGCCCCTAGACTCTGGAACGCACTTACCCCGGTCCTGAGATCGGCTCCCTCCCTCAACCTGTTCAAGGGACACCTAAAGACGCACTTATTTAAGCAGGCGTTTGAGCAGTCTTAGGCCGTTCATCACGTCACTGTCCTGTCACTGTCGATCACTGGTCCTCTTGCACTTGGTTTCATGTTTGTATATTGTTTTTAAGTTTTTATTCTATTTTCCTGTCATGTTATGCTTTGTTATTATTATGCCTTAGTGCCATATTGGCCTAATTGTTTTGACTGCTATATTTTGTACAGCACTCTGTGCATTCGTGCTGGGAGGGGTGCTTTAGAAATAAACTTTTACTTACTTACTTACTTATAGAGTCCATCCATGTCAATGTCTTTCAGGCTGCAGGCTTGGACTGCATCACTGTATTCTCCATAGGACACAGCAGTTGTGAGGCCAAGCTTTGACACTTTACTATGAAAGCTGTTCTCAGAGAAGTCATACCTTTCACTCACGTATTTCTTGGCTCTTTCATAGAAAACAAGAAAATCAGCCTCACATTTCTTAGCCAGATCAGGGGTTAGATGCTTGAGTTTGTTGTTCACAGCAAAGCCAAAAAATGTGTCCTTTAACCTTCTCTCAAGTTTCCCTTTCAGTTCAGTCATTACCTTAAACACAGAGGTTATGCTGAATGATTTGGCCTCGAGTGCTTCAATGCAGTCTGAAAACACTTTCAGAATGTGACTGAGGAAGAGAAAATACATCTCAGATACTTCGTTACCATCCTCTCCAAAGCATTTCCACAAAATCTTGGAGCATTCCTCCTCACCTAGACTCTGAAAGTAGCTGGTCAGGGGTCTCCAACACTTCAGGATTCTGTCAATAGATGGCAGCAGAGACAACCATCGCGTGACAACGTGCCGCAGCAGATTGCATTCCTCCACTTCCACAAACTCGCAGAATTCCTTCAACTGCGCCGTTCTGCTAGCTGAGATGCTAAAATGGCTATACACCTTAAGCACAACATTTTCAATGTCAATATCCAAGTTGCTTGCTGCATATCTTGTTGCATTGTGCAGAATATGGGCTAAACAGTTTGCAGCGAGCACGTCTTTTTGAGCCTGTTTCAGTTTCTGATAAACACTGTTGTGTTTTCCATAGTTAACGCTGGCGTTGTCTGCTGCATATGCTGACATTTTTTTCACATCTAGTCCAGACATCTCCAGTTTAGATAGCAGCTGATTTGTTATAGCTTCCGACTTTTCGTTGCTATCACTGTAAAAATCCAACAGTGCATGTTGCACGCCCTCCTCAAAGTGAAAATATCTCAGTACAATGGGGAAACACTTGATCGTACCTTTGTTTGATGCATCACTTGCCACTGAATAATGCAGTTCATTTTCTTTTATGTAATCCAAATGCGTCTGGACAGAGTAGGGTGCTAGGATATTTTCGAACAAAGCTTTGGCTTTTGTTTTTCCACAGGTCATCCCTTTTGCTATTGATGAGTCGTTGTAGATTGTGCGATCAACTTTTATTCCACAGTCTACACTCCTGTATGACTGGTGATGCTTGACGGCATGATAAACTTTACAAAGTTCTGCTGCGGAGATTTTGTCATCTTGAGGCGATGAAGCTTCACGGAAAAACGATAAAAGTGAAGAGGCACCTGCGCTTTGATCGTTGCTTTTGTGCTTATCTGTGTTAGCATGTCTGTCGACAGCACCTTTTCCTTTGCTACTTACGTCCACATCGCAACGACACAACGTGCAAAAAGCATGGAAGTCGTCCTTTCGGCTTTTTGTGAGGAATCCATGCTCTTTCGACCATTCAGGATTAAATGAAGTCTTTCGTTTCGGCATTTCTGCGGTTTAACCTACCGCTAACTAGGCGGAGTTGGCTCATGAGCTAGTCTGCTAGCGCTAACGTCACTCTGTGCCACAGTGCCATGCTGTGAACGTGACGTCAAGAAGCACATGGCTAATTGTTTACGTTTATTAACCAATGAAATACAAGATATTTATTTGACATCACATTCAGCCAATAATTTGTAAGACCACAAGTCTTACAGGGATATATACTTACACATAACTTATTTTTTGTATTTCTTTGTATAATTGTCTATTTTTTTTTTATACCCTAAAAGTATAAAATGGGGATCACCTCAAAAGGAGGACAAATGAGCGTCCGGCTCAAGGCTGCGCCGGCAGACGGACACAGACATTGAAAACCGGACTGTCCGACCTAAAACCGGACGGATGGCCACCCTAGTTGGTAGTGATCTGTAGATTGATCTGTGGTGATAATGTGGTGATTGCGAGTGGTGTGGAGATTGTATATATTGTTTCTATGCATCTCTGTTGTATCCTCGGCGCCGCCCGATTAATGTGAATATTACATAGTATTAAGACCTTCTGGGGAGGTACCAGACTTGATCTGGTTTACACTGGACTGGGTCCATTCATGTTAGTCTATATGTTTGATGTGTTAAACCGGCATAGTCTGGTTTAATAAAGTATATTGTGTGGAGTTTTTAAGCCGAAAAGTATATTTTTGTGCAATGTTCTAAGCCGAAACGATTGTGTACAAGATTGGTATGAGATCAGCTTTTAAGGTCAGCATCGAAAGAATTTAGAGCTAAGATAAATGAAGATTGTGTTGTTTTGTATTGTCAAGCAGTGTGGTTTTAATCTGCACATGTTGAGTGTTCCCCTTCCCCCAGTCACATGAGGTTTATGCTATACTGCTAAGCTAGTTAGCTAGCCAGTTGGCATTACTAGATGATGAAGTAGTTTGAGTGAAGATACAACTGGTAATTACTGATTAAATACACAGGGCTGGTGTAGATGAACGTTGAGAGTAGATTGAGTTGTTTTGTTTTTCATGCTTTTCAAAGAAAGTCATTTGAACTTTATTATTTTGGGGAAATAAACAGGAAGTAGGTTTATGAACCGGAAGTACTAGTTGATACATTTGAGAGGAGTTCAAAAATAAAACAGCTCCCCTAGCGGACATAATAAGTATTACAGTTAATACATTCTTCACCACACAGATAAAGATTACAGGAGGTTTCTTTGAATTGAAGTATTGTAGTTGACTCATTTTATAACATGTGCATAATTTCATAAACTTGAGTATACACTGTACACGGTTTATTTGGATTTGCACCATATTCCTATTGTCATATTACTAAGTCAACTCCTGTTCATTTTTATTTCTTTATTCAGATTTTAAAATTTGCATAATTTCAAAATGTTAATTTAATTTGTCTAATTTTGATTTTGATTTTCCAACATTTTAATTTATTTGAAGAAAAAAAAAAAACAACAACCAGATTTTAAAGTTAAGTCCAGGTGACATAGGATATCTTTATAAAGAATACAAAGGTACTATTCAGAGGATTAGTTTTTCATCTTTGATAACTTAATAATATTATCCAAGTACTTAAACATGTCGCCAAAAGACACCAAGTTGAGACCAGTCGCAGAGCCAGGCTCAACTGCAGATATCAAGGAAAGGGTACAAATCAGATCAGATGCTTTAACAGTTTCAAGTAAAAGACAGAGGATATGGAACCAAATGGAGAAACTGTTAGAACAGTGGCAAACGAGAGGATTGATTCCAGCAGATGATCAGCCTGGACCAACGGAAGCCCATAGAAAAGCTGTAGTTGAACATGAGAATGCTGAATACCTACAACAGGAAAAAGCATGGATCAAAGCCGGACAACCCTCTTGGTATGGACCTGAAAACATTGCTCTGAACAGAGCTGAAAAAAGAAAAGCTATGGTTGCAAGTCTGGTATTCCATCTGGAAGATGCCAGCCAAGGATTGACAAACAGCTTACATGTGGTAGAACTCAGCAGAAGAATGGAAGAGGAGACCAACAGAAGAATGGAAGAACTCAGCAGAAGAATGGAAGCAGAACTCTGCAGAAGAGGGGAAGAATCCAACAGAAGAATGGAAGAACTCGGCAGAAGAATGGAAGCAAAACTCTGCAGAAGAGAGGAAGAATCCAACAGAAGAATGGAAGCAGAACTCTGCAGAAGAGAGGAAGAATCCAACAGAAGAATGGAAGCAGAACTCTGCAGAAGAGAGGAAGAGCAGCTCAACAGAGGAATGGAAGAGAGACGAAAAGCAGATGAAGCACATAATGACATTATTGAAGAGAGACGAAAGGCAGTTGAAGCCCATAATGACATTATTGCCGAAAAACAAAGGGAGGAAGATAAATACCAACAACTTCTGGTGGAAAGACGACAAGAAGATGTAAGATTTCAGGACATGAAGGCAGATAGACAACAGAGAGAAAGGAGAGAACAAGAAGAACGAAGAACTCAAAGAAAACGCAGAACAAACTACTCTCCTGACTATTCCGAAGGACAGGGAGGTGAAGATGACGACGGCGGTACACAGTCTGAAACCAGTAGACACTCCCCATACCATGAACAGTCACAGCAACAGCGGTTTTGCATCTCCTCCTGAGAATAATAGTAGCAACGAAAATGAGCAACATTACCCTGGGAAATGCCCCAAAACGAGAAGAACCAAGAAAACTAAAAGATCCAAGACCGGTGCACATACCTCCATGCCATTGATAGCGGCTGGAAAAGGAGGATTTCAATACCAACCATGGATTCACAGGGACATGGAAGCATTAGTGGCAAAACTACCTCCACTCACGAAAGGAGATCAGAAGTGGGTGACTGATCTGGAGAGATACACAGCCCAAGACCACCTGTGCTTGGGAGACATGAGGGCCCTGCTCGGACGGATTGAAGGACGACTGGAAGCAAGAGCAGTAGATTCCGAGGCCAATTGCACGCACGACCCAGATGACACTTCATTCAACTACATCAGGTCGAATTATTGGGCTGCTATTCGTCACATCTACCCGACAACACGCAGTTTACATGCCCTCACCGGCCTGAGGAAAGGCACGGAGGAAAACATGCATGCCTTCCTGAAGAGATGTGAAGGAGTGTGGGAGGACTGTACTGGAGAACGACATGACGTTTCGCCGGCTGTCACAATGCTGTGGAAGGACGCGGTCATTAAAGCCCTTCCCCAATCAGTGCAGGCACGCCTTAGAGATGTGGTGGGGTAAGAAGCTAAAATCCCAGAAGAATGGAGACTCAGTGTTTCCCCTATATGTTTTCAGCAGCGGCGCTGCGCCGCTGCTGAAATATGCGCGCCGCTGCTAGGGGGCGCAAGCCCCCAAGCAGATTAAAAAAAAAAAAAAAATTTTTTTTTTTTTTTATTAAAATAATTATAAGTGCTGCCCCCTAGCGCTCGCGGCAACTTCGAGCCACCGATACGCGGGAAAGCTGTCATTTTCAGAGCTGAAGGAAAACTGCCTGACAAGACAGACAACAGCAAGTTGAAGCAGACATAACTTTATTTGGACACAATCACCTCAAGAAGAAGGTCATAACGCCATAAATGTAAGTTATTATAATTTAAAATGTTGTTACATTTAGATTAAGTAAATTAATACTTTGATAAAAGCCTACAGTTAAGAATGAATTACATCTAGCTAACTTAGTTAGTTTGTAAGGGATAACGTGCAGCGACGCGGTCATTATGGGGAAAAGAACACCCGACAGGCTGATCAGGATCCCGACGCGAAGCGGAGGGATCTAGATCTGCATGAAGGGTGGCAGAACCCAAGATATTCAAGTCACTGGGGCAGTGGAACGAAGTGGAGACATTTGGCACATTCATTACTAGGTGCCATGCTCTTTTGACACCTGATATTAAACTAAAAAATTGCCTGATGAAAGTGATGTAAATGAACAACAAAAATAAAATAAGTTACATATGTGTTATTGGCTATGGTAGTTTATTGGTATGTTCAATTATTTGATTATTAAAATGTAAAACGATCTTTTTCATATGGGTGTTTAGAGTTAGATCTAGTCTCTAGTCATTGTGTGCTCAGAGTGCACCAGATTGAAGCATTTTATATTAAAATGTAAAAACAAATCTTCCCGGGGGGGCATACCCCCGGACCCCCCTAGAGGATGTGATGTCCAACCACCAATTATGTTCATACAATACTGAATACATTTGAAGCCTTTAATGATGTATGTGTCTTTCTTGTGCTGGCAGACAAATAGAAACATAATGGCGGGAAGCACTTCGCACGCGCACACACTTAAAATGTCCACGCGCGCCGCGCTCACATTTTGCTGGGCCCGCGTGCCTTAGCACCGCTGCTATGACTCCATCCTAGGGGAAACACTGGCCTACATCTCATTCACCATGACATCAAATGCCAGGAAATAACAAAGGAAGATGATGAAGAAACAAAGAAACTGGAAAAAATACTTTTGAAGATGCAGGTGGCTGAGAAAGATACTGAAGCTAATCAGATGGCCATACTAGCAGAGAAGGCAGGGTGGATACCTCCAACAGTTCAAACTCAGGAAGAACCAGAGAATCAAATGCAGAACCAACAAAGCGGAGGAGGAAGTGTATGTCCACAAAACCAAGTTCAGCAGATACCTGTGTATCTTCCTACGCAAGTACAGCCACAAGCACAGCAGTATCTTCAACAGCAGACACCTGTGTATCTTCCTACGCAAGTACAGCCACAAGCACCGCAGTATCTTCCCACACAATTCCAGCAACAGCAAATACCTGTGTATCTTCCTACACAAGTACAGCCGCCAGCTCAGGTATACACTCCCATACAGCATCAACAAAAGGGACAATGGAGAGGAAAGCAATGCTCAAGAGGAAGAAGAGGTGGTGGCTGCTTCATATGTGGTGATTGTAGACATTTGGCCAGAGATTGCCCCACTCAGCAATATCCACCACAAGGTATCACCTCACAATACAGAGGAGAACCAATGTTAGATATGAGAAAAATTGAGGCGGAAGCATATGCCAGGGCCATGACGAATATTTCTGTTGGACCAGGGGATTGGGTAAATGTAAAAATCCACAAGATGAAGCTGTTGCAACCTGTATGGAGTGGACCGTGGGAAGTTGTAGAACGCACTGCAGATGCACTCCGGATCAAAGTTAAAAAAGGAACATGTTGGCACCCACTTACACAGTGTGTAGCCGCACCGCTACATTTGCAGAAACGGCACGGCAGTTAGAACTGATTATGGAAAACTGGTTCAAAACAATAAGGAATCGAACATTTTTACAACAACAGCACCAGGAGATGAGTAAACTCAAGAATCCGTAGAGTGTAAATACATAGAGAAAAACACATTTTTATACTCGAACTGTTTGCACATCATAGACAAGGGATTTAGACAATATAAATAAATGTTCACTAAAAGTAATAAGTATAATGGAAAGTAGACATAGGCCTACACTTGAGTCAAATTTCATTACTGTAATCTGATTAGTGTGCTCTGCAGGGTTACTATTGTTCTAAGTAACAGTGGGATTTAAAATATTGGAGAAAATATGGAGATGTTCTTTCTTAGTGTGTGAAATATGTGATGCTTGAAACCGGTGTTTCAATTTATAGGAGAAAATGGTTCTCTTTTCAGTCTCTCTTGCCTTCAGGGTTCTAGAATTGCTTTCACCGGAAAACGGGGACGTCTGGTCACCTTAGTTTATATTGTGTTTTGAACGGTGCAAACAACCATTATTCAAACATATAGACCGAATTCTGTCGACATTACTTAATGTAACACGGTATAATGCCGTGTCTATATTGACGATAGTGTTAGCTACGAGTGTGCTCCGTTAGCATGCTAGGGACTCAAAGTAATAAATACCATAAAGAAGATCAATAAATATGTTGGGGTGCACTTCCACAACCTATTAAACAGATATAAATATGCTAAAATGAAATGACATTATTGGCAAAGTATGAAGCTGAAGCCACATATTGTTTCACTTCCCCACGGCCTGAGCCCAGACAGCCCCGGCTCACACACACACACACACGCACATAGCATAGTTAGCATGTACTCACAGAACACACGTGTTGCAATACAAAACTTGAGTGTGTGTGTATATTGTGTTTTGAACGGTGCAAACAAACATATTCAAACATATAGACCGTATTCTGTCGACATTACTTTATGTAACACTGTATAACGCCGTGTCTATATTGACGATAGTGTTAACGTACGAGTTTGCTCCGTTAGCATGGCACATGGACTCTGTTTGCAGAGCGGAGCTAGCAAACCCACACACTACAATACAATGCCTATAGAGAGTGACTCACGTTTTTTCACAGCAAATTCAGTCCAGAGCACGAATCCGGTGGTCCCTGGTGGTCTCTGGTGGTCGTCGTTGTTGTTTTTTGTGGAATATAATATGTAAGCTTTTAAGTCGGTTCTCAGTGCGGCAAAAGCATGCAAGAGAATTAGTTATAGTCATACGTGTCACCCGTCTTGCACGTTGGCTGCGTGAGAGAGGGAGAGAGAGGTAAGGAGCAGGCCCATTGACTATCGTTCCATGTATATTACATGGTGTGTTATAGATCTGATCTCATCCACCATCTTTGTTTGTGACGTAAAGGGTGACAGAGTCCGAACATTCTGGATGCAGTCAGCGACTTTTAGTCTGATTCAGATATACTCTATATATGGCGCTGATTCAGAGGGTTCCCTGTCAGTAATTTCCTATCTCTATCTTATTATTATTTATAATGATTATTATTATGATGTACAGTGGCGGCCGGTGTTCCGGATTAACTTGTTTCCCGATCAACTTGTTTCCCGATCAACTCGTTTCAGTGGGGTACGTGGCTTTTGACTGAAATACAGATTTTGATCGCTTTCTTCTGTCGTTTACATACATCTTTTGGTATATTTGGCTTCTTAGGAACACGTTGATGCACATCCAGTACCAGTGTGTGAGGTTGTGATTACGATGGCAATATCCGGACGCGAACAGCGAGGACTACAACAAGACAAACGAATTGCTCGAATAAATCATTTAAACCAGCTATTGTTACCAGACTTATGACGGAATATCGTAGTTAATGTCCAATTCCATCTGTGTATACCTTCAGACAGCCTCCAAGTGAAGCACACGGTGTTTACTCACAGTTTGAAAGCAGCGTGGAGAAGTCTTCATCTGTGTTAAACTGTGATCCTCCCAGGGAACTGGGACCCGCCCACGTTAAAATGTGACCCGCCCAGGTTAAATTGTGTTACGATTTCTGTGGCTATCTACCAGCGATCATGTTTAATGTGAAAGACTAACCACACATGTATCCCTTATAAATCTCGATCTAGCAGGAATGTGAATCTGATCTGCGGCGGCACCAGGTCTTTACTGGACCTGCTGTGAGGGGAAAGGTCAGAAGGTCATTGAGGTGACATCCACATTTACAGAAGTCAGATTGGAAGTCCAAGACTTCTCGGCCCAAGTCTTCAAGGGGCCCTATTCTGCTCATTTTCAGGTTCATATTTGTATTGTGTGTCTCTACTGTGACATTGTGTGTCTCCCTCGCTACTGTGCGGGGGGAGGCCTGGTCTGGAGATACCACGGAGAAACCGGAGTGTTGCCACTCTGCTGCTTGCCTATTTCCTTGCTGCTGTCCTGTCGTGGTTTTGCTTCGGGAACATCGTGGATGCTGTTGAGCTGGACTGGGAAAATGGCAAATGTCGTGTTTCTGCTGTGCCTTTTTTTGACTGTGCTGGACAAGGAGAAGTTCGCTAGTCATCCTGAAAATTCTGCTGGATTCGGGTCCGTTCTGCCGCCCGCAGTGGACATCCCCTGTACAGGTTCGGATGGGTTGCACAAACAATTGCTAGTTGCACTGTCGCGGACATTCATTTCGTCAAATGTCACTGCCACAATGGTCCTTCAGAATTGTTTTTTGAACTCTAATCTCACTTTTGCGAAGTTTGCTGGTGACTCTAGAACAGCTGAAAATGTATGTGTGTTGATTAAGAGGAAAAGGTGCTTGTTATTTTTATTGTTGTTACTATCAGGAAATGTACAGCCAAATCCGGGTCCACCTGGTAGTTTTAGTCAAATAGCTACTCCTGCTGATTTTATTTCTAGATCGGGGTTAGGTTTAATTCATTTAAATGTGCGCAGTCTGTTACCTAAATTAGATTTTGTCCGTATTTGGGCGAGTTCAACTGATGCTGATGTCATTGTCTTATCAGAAACATGGCTAGACAAATCGATCTTGGCCTCTGACATTTACATAAATGGTTACAATGTATATCGCACTGACCGTCCTAAAAAAGGTGGTGGCGTTGCCATTTATGTGAAAAATAAGTTTTGTGTAACAAAAATGGTTTCCAAATCTGTTAGTAAACAACTAGAATTTTTAGCTGTGAATGTCGAAGTAACAAAGGGTCAACAGGTCATGGTGGTGGGTTGCTACAGGGCCCCCTCGGCTGTCAAGGACTCCTTATCTTCATTGGCAAAACTGTTATCTCAACTTTCCTACAAGGAAATAGTGCTGCTTGGTGATTTTAATTGGGACTGGTTAACTTCTGTGTCAGAGGATTTTAAAAACCTGTGTACCTCTTTGAACATTACTCAGATTATAGACAGTCCTACTCGCCCAAATATTAAGTCCCCAAATAAATCCTCCTTAATTGATCTCATTTTAACAAATGTTCCATATAAATACTCATCTGTGGGAGTATTTGCTAATGATGTGAGTGACCACTGTGTTGTAGCCACAATTAGGGACACTAAGGTCCAAAAAGTTAAACCACGCATCATCACAAAGAGAGATAAAAAACACTTAGTGGAGCAGGGTTTTTTACATGATCTGTTTGATTTTGATTGGGGAAAAATCGATCTGTGTGCTGATGTAGAAACTGCATGGTCTTATTTTTATCTTGGTTTTATAAAAATTATAGATAAAGATGCACCTCTGTGTAAATTTAGAGTGAAGGGACGAAACAATCCCTGGTTTTCTGCTGAACTGTCCAGTCTCCTTCATGAGAGAAACAATGCCTGGGCAAAGGCTAGGAAATCAGGCTCAGAGGTAGAATGGCTACGCTTTAGGCAGCTAAGGAATAGCTTTACTTCACATGTCAAAAGTGCTAAGTCAAAGTACTATTTGTCAGTTACCACAGAAAACCTGAATAATCCTAGGAAATTTTGGAAAGCCATAAAATCGATTTCCACTGGTGATATCCCAAATGAGCTACCTCCGTACCTCACCACAGCATCTGGCATTATATCAGACAGGGCCACCATGCTAAATTGCTTTAATAAGCATTTTGTCTCTTGTGGCTCTCTGTTTGATTCTGTCACTGACTGTGCTTCTGCTTCTGTGAACGCTCCAGTCCTTGACTCTGAACAATGTGGTCTGGAAAACCCTTTCAGTTTTACTCCTTTAACTGTTGGTATTGTCCATGAAGCTTTATCCAAGTTAGATCCTAGGAAACCGGCTGGCCCGGACAACGTAGAACCTTTCTTTTTAAAGATAGCTGCAGATTTTATTGCTCCACCTCTTACTTCTCTTTTTAACCTCTCCCTCAGCACAAATACAATTCCTAAAGTATGGAAGTCTGCTTATGTCCTGCCTCTACTGAAAGGAGGGGAGGCAACTATTTTAAATAACTATAGGCCAATCTCTAAATTGTTAGTTTTGGCTAAGGTGCTCGAACGACTTGTGAGTGAACAAGTAAAGGAGTTTTTATGTATAAATGATATCCTGTCTAAACATCAGTCAGGCTTCAGGAAGAAACATAGCACCATCACTGCAACAATGAAAGTGGTAAATGATATTACTAGTATGCTAGATAATAAACAGAGTTGTGCAGCTCTGTTTATTGACCTTTCCAAAGCGTTTGACACCGTTGATCATCGCGTCTTAAAACAGAGGCTACTCAGTACTGGCATATCCAGCCATGCAGTGGGGTGGTTTGTGAACTACCTCTCTGAAAGGTCCCAATTTGTTCACTTTGATGGGCTATCTTCTGAGTGGTTAAACATTGCTAATGGTGTTCCTCAAGGTTCTGTTTAGTTTAGGTGAAAATGTGGATGAAGCTACTTTACATTTTTATGCGGACGATACCGTGATGTATTGTGCAGGTCCCTCCATTCAGGAGGCGGTTGTTAAATTACAGGCTGTTTTTAACATTATTCAGACTCAGCTCTCTGAACTAAAGCTTCTTTTAAATGTGGATAAAACCAAGATAATGCTCTTTTCAAAAGCTAAAAAGACACCAGAGCCTGTTTTAGATATTGTATCAACGCAAGGAACAAAACTTGAAGTTGTTGCCTGTTACAAATACCTTGGTATCTTGCTTGATGACTGTCTCTCTTTTAAACTTCATGTCAATAACCTGCTTAAAAAACTGAGGGTTAGGCTAGGTTTCTTTTTCAGGAATAAGTCCTGTTTCTCACTTGAGGCCAGGAAAAGGCTAGTCACTGTGACCTTTTTACCTGTGCTGGACTATGGTGATCTGCTGTATATGAATGCACCTGCCAACTACCTGAGCAAACTAGATGCTGCGTATCATAGTGCTCTGAGATTTGTCACAAACTGTAAAGCACTTACTCATCACTGTACATTGTATACCAAGGCAGGTTTACCATCACTCACTGTACGGAGACTCAGTCACTGGTACACTTTTATCTATAAAGCTATGTTGGGCAAACTCCCGTATTATATCTGTTCATTGATAAAGCAGAAAGTTGCAAGCAGCTATTGTCTGCGATCACATGATATAGTCTTGTTAGATGTGCCAAGAGTAAGGACTGTCTTAGGTAAGACAGCTTTTATGTGCGCAGCTCCACTTGCTTGGAACAGTCTACAGGCAAAATTGAAATTGAGCATTTTTATTTCTCTGAATGTATTTAAGGCATGTCTAAATGAAATGCTTTCTGACACTCTGGGTATTTGTAAATGTTGAATATGTAAATATGATATCCTCTGTTGTTTGTATGTTGTTTTTATGTTTCATGTGGAACTAAATGATGCAGGTCTCCCTTGTAAATGAGATCGATGATCTCAAGGGACCAATCTGTCTAAATAAAGGTTTGAAATGAAATAAAAACGGTATTGTGCAGCACTCATCCAGATAACATGTGACTGTTACCTGGATTTGCAAAGATAGCAGCAGAAATGTCATTGGTGATATTTAGACTTTAAAATGCTGCTTGGTCATGAGAGTTGGTGTCGGCAAACAATATTACGAATCCTCTATTCAAACATAATATTCAATCTGCATCGATATGAAAATAACAAAAAAGTTCATGCTGGACTCAAACCCGAGTCCCAACAGTAAAAATCAATCATGCCCTGCACGTTATGAGTGCACCACGAATCATCACATCTTAATAAATCACCACAGCTCATTTTCTTACATTAACATTGTCAACAAGTTCTAGAAAAATGCAACCCGACATCATATTGATAATAATATATGATACAAATGTAAGACTGACAACAATAATAGTTAGTAAAGGATTTATTGATGTGAATGTTTTGAACAGTGAACACTTAACACAGAAATCGTAACAGTTTAACATGGGCGGGTCACAGTTTAATCTAGGCGGGTCACATTTTAACCTGGGCGGGTCCCAGTTCCCTGGGAGGATCGGTTTAACACAGATGAAGACTTCTCCATTCAACACGTCCTAACAGATCACCAGAGAACAATAAATCAAGTCGCTGTGTTGATGCCTGTTACATCACATTACATTACATTGCATTTAGCTGACGCTTTTATCCAAAGCGATTTACAATAAGTATTCACTGTTCAAAACATTCACATCAATAAATCCTTCACGAACTATTATTGTTGTCAGTCTTACATTTGTATCATATATTATTATCAATATGATGTCGGGTTGCATTTTTCTAGGACTTGTTGACAATGTTAATGTAACAAAATGAGCTGTGGTGATTTATTAAGATGTGATGATTCGTGGTGCACTCATAACGTGCAGGGCATGATTGATTTTTACTGTTGGGACTTGGGTTTGAGTCCAGCATGAACTTTTTTGTTATTTTCATATCGATGCACATTGAATATTATGTTTGAATAGAGGATTCGTAATATTGTTTGCCGAGACCAACATTCATGACCAAGCAGCATTTTAAAGTCTAAATATCACCAATGACATTTCTGCTGCTATCTTTGCAAATCCAGGTAACAGTCACATGTTATCTGGATGAGTGCTGCACAATACCGTTTTTATAAGGGATACATGTGTGGTTAGTCTTTCACATTAAACATGATCGCTGGTAGATAGCCACAGAAATCGTAACACAATTTAACCTGGGCGGGTCACATTTTAATGTGGCGGGTCCCAGTTCCCTGGGAGGATCACAGTTTAACACAGATGAAGACTTCTCCACGCTGCTTTCAAACTGTGAGTAAACACCGTGTGCTTCACTTGGAGGCTGTCTGAAGGTATACACAGATGGACTTGAACATTATCTACGATATTCCGTCATAAGTCTGGCAACAATAGCTGGTTTAAATGATTTATTCGAGCAACTCGTTTGTCTTGTTGTAGTCCTCGCTGTTCGCGTCCGGATATCGCCATCGTAATCACAACATCACACACTGGTGCTGGATGTGCATCAACGTGTTCCTAAGAAGCCAAATATACCAAAAGATGTATTTAAACGACAGAAGAAAGCGATCGAAATGTGTATTTCAGTCGAAAGCCACGTACCCCACTGAAACGAGTTGATCGGGAAACAAGTTTATCGGGAAACAAGTTAATCCGGAACACCGGCCCCCCTCTTCCCACATGTTTGATTGTCATTAAAAGTTTAAAAAAAATAAAAAAATATATTAAAAAGAAATATATTTTTTTTGTAATGAACAATGTAAATATTATATAGTTGGTATCAGTCAAATGTAGAATCTAAAATAAAATCTTGTTTAAAATTATGTTACGATGTCTAAAGTTACTGATAAGGACCAAGCATAGGTGTGTGTTGTTCCGTGTGTGTAGGTGTGTGTAACAAATTAATGTCTAAAACTCTTCCAAATTGACCCAGTTAATACATTAGAAAGCACAATATAATACTAGAATAGAAACACATTTTTATTAACATTTATAAAATTCAAATTATGAACAAAAAAAAATAATTAACAGTAACACAGTGTCTGTGTGGCTGTGTATGTGTGTGTGTGTGTGTTTGTCTGTCTATCTGTCTGGCTGTTTGTCTCTCTCTCTCTCTCTCTGTCTGTCTGTCTGTCTGTCTGTCTGGCTGTTTGCCTCTCTCTCTCTCTGTCTGTCTGTCTGTCTGGCTGTTTTGTTCTCCCTCTCTCTCTCCCTCTCCCTGTCTGTCTGTCTGTTTGTCTCTCTCTCTCCCACTCTCTCTCTGTCTGTCTGTCTGTCTGTCTGTCTGTCTGTCCATCTGTGAGAAAGACATTCCTTTGGCATTTTTGTAAACATTACGAATGCTTACAAAAATGCCAAAGAATTGCATTCTTATCCACATTGGATATGGGCATAATTTGCCCACTTTCTGGAGTACGGGGCTAATAAAAGCTCATTTGAGATATGTCCGCAATCATAATAGCAATGTGCAAACAGCGTTTCGTGAATATCGGAAAAACTATATGCGAGTAGTTTGGAGTCATTTGGAGTCATTTGTGACATGTAAATGGTCAAAACTGGTGTATTCGTTGTTAGCTTACGACCTCCACGATCAATTTATCAACAATTTTCTTTGCAATTTAGCATCATATTAGATAGGGGATGAACTGGTCCTGCATTGGAATTTTTCTGATCATTCCCCTAGGAGGAGTTCACAAGAATGTGCGGAAAATGCATGAAAAACGCACATTTTTCAAAATGGCCGACTTCCTGGTGGGCGGGGCTAATGGAAGGCAATTTGAAATATGTGTGCAATCATAATAGCAATATGTATACAGTGTTTCGTGAATATCTGAATAACTATATCCGAGTAGTTTGGAGTAATTTGAGACATGTAAATGGTCAAAAATGGTGTATTCGCTGTTAGCTTACGACCTCCACGATTGAGCTATCAAAAATGTTCTTCTCTATTTAGCATCATAATGGATAGGGGCTGAACGTGTCCTGGATTGGAATTTTTCAGATCATTCCCCTAGGAGGAGTTTGCAAGAATGTGCTTAAAATGCATGAAAAAGGCACATTTTTCAAGATGGCCGATTTCCTGGGGGGCGGGGCTAATGGAATCTATTCACAAATATGTCCGCAATTCCATGAGGAATGTCCGTGCCAAAATTCGTGAAGTTCTGAGAAACTATATGTGACTACCACACAATAGGGGGCTAGTGAGCAGTTTCTTTGAAAAATTACTTTCTCGAAAAGGTCGTGTGCTCTGACTTGTGTCCCAAGTTTTGCGTCCGAAGCTCATTTTATGCTATCGCAATAAAAAAAAGATGCATAGGCCACGCCCACATTCTGGATTTGTTTCAACACTTTAAATCTGAGTTCGTAGTCACCCCGAGAGTATGTGTCAAAAAAATTAATAATAATTAGTCCATCCACTCTTGAGTTATACATTTGTGGTGTTTTTGGCGCCCCCTATTGTCCAAAATGAAAATGCTTTGGTTTGCCTATTCCCCAACACAGATTGAACCTATTTACCAAAATCTGTGATGTTTGGATACATTGTTGATGAGTTATGAGCATTTCTTTCTAAGCCCCGCCTTTTTGCGAGTACGTTTTGATTGACGGCGGCAATATTTATCGTCCTAACATGCTCATTTTCTACGGTAATGTGTCTGACCCTCCACCCATGCTGTATACGAAGTTGGGTGTTGAAAAACTGAAATTTGAAATGTAAGTGAATATTTAACTGTTTTGAACATTATGCTAATTACAATTTTTTTAAAAAGGAGTCGGAGCTTAGGGTTCCAAGAGGATTATTTGTAGAGCAGCTCCACCCGGATATGTGTGCGAAATTTCAGGTCATTCAGAGTTACGGTGCAACTTTGTAAATGTATTCTGAGATGGTATTTTGATAGGTGGCGCTAGCGAGCAAGTTGGAATATTTTAACCCGATGTTGCAATTTTTACGGGTCCTGGCGACCTTGCAAAATTATACAACTTTTGAAGCATCGTAAAGGCCTCAAAAACAGGAAAAATGATGACTAAAAATAATAATAATTAAAACTGCGGTCGCACTTGTGCGCGCAGTGATGAGCGGGTCCTCGCGTCTGTGCGCCTGTCGGGGAGGGAAGCCGGTCGTCCCGGCGTCAAGCAGACGCGCGTGAGTCCTCGGAAATTAGCCGTTTTGTCATTTCTCTAATTTCGCGTCCCAGACTCCCAGGTCCTCCGGCAGCAACCCGGAAACGGATGTCGGCGCGCCGTCTGGAAGGAAAACTAATTTCTCTAAAGGCTCGTCGAGGATCGATTATCGAGGAGGCTGTCTGGAGGAGCCGTGACCGAATACATACACTGATTTAGAGGAGAGAGGAGTGTCTCTGGAGGAGCTATAACAGAGGGTACAAAGATGTAGAGGAGAGAGGAGTCTCTCTGGAGGAGCTATAACCGAGGGTACACTGATGAGTTCTCGGGAGTCGATTTCAGCCAACAGTGATGTTTAAAAGAGGCGTGACGCATGGCCGGACTTTTGTCAACGAAGCACAGCTCTGCAAACTGTTCCCGTTGTGATTATAAGTTATTCAAGATGATCAAATGTGCATCAGACTTTCTGCCCTTTACCGTTTGTTTACTCACTAATCACATCTCCCCTGGATGTTAGGCTATGTTTTTTTTAATACAACCGCTTTCATTGTGACGCAATGTTTAGAGTGAGAACAGCAATAATATATGTAACAGGCCTACATTACACACTTTATTTGTATGCTTTAGTAGATATCTACAAGTAAACAGTAGATATTTTTCATGAAACCATATAGTGCTTCACATAATAAAATATACAAGGGCTGTAGCCTGATATACATTATATGTTTTAGGAGCTGTATGTGTGTGTTGTACAGTCAGTAGGTGTCTGTTGTGGAGTGTATAGGTGTCTGTTGTAATTGAATTTTCCGCCAGCAGAGCCGGTGTGTGTGTGTGTGGGTTAGGGTTAGGGAGTGTATAGGTGTCTGTTGTAATGAATAGGCCCCCAGCAAAGGGCGTTGTTGGACTAACAGTAGGTGTGTGTGTGTGTGTGTGTGTGTGTGTGTGTGTGTGTGTGTGTGTGTGTGTGTGTGTGTGTGTGTGTGTGTGTGTGTGTGTGTGTGTGTGTGTGTGTGTGTGTGTGTGTGTGTGTGTGTGTGTGTGTGTGTGTGTGTGTGTGTGTGTGTGTGTGTGTGTGTGTGTGTGTGTGTGTGTGTGTGTGTGTGTGTGTGTGTGTGTGTGTGTGTGTGTGTTGATGTTGCAGGCAGACAGGCAGGTGTCAGTAGGTTATCATAAATTGTAAAAAATTGTACATTCTCCGTTAGCTTACGAGCTCCCCATTTGAGCTAGCAACTATTTTCTTCGCAATTTAGCATCATATTGGATAGGGGTTGAATTTGTCCTGGATTGGAATTTTTCCGATCATACCCCTAGGAGGAGTTTGCAAAAATGTCCTTAAAATGGCTGAAAAACGCACATTTTTCCAAATGGCCGACTTTCTGGGGGGCGTGGCTAATGAAAAGCAATTTGAAATATGTGTGAAGTTATAATAGCAATGTGTATACAGCATTTCGTGAATATCGGAAAAACTATATGCGAGTTGTTTGGAGTAATTTGCGACATGTAAATCGTCAAAAATGGTGTATTCGCTGTTAGCTTACGACCTCCACGATTGAGCTATCAAAAATGTTCTTCTCAATTTAGCATCATATTGGATAGGGGCTGAAGGTGTCCTCGATTGAAATATTTCCGATCATTCCCCTAGGAGGAGTTGGCAAGAATGTGCTTAAAAAGTATGGGCCACGCTCACATTCTGAATTTGTTGCGACACTTTAAATCTGAGTTCATAGTCACCCCGAGAGTATGTGTAAAAAAAAGAAAAAAAGATTAGTCCATCCGCTCTTGTGTTATAAATTGGTGGTGTTTTTGGTGCCCTCTATAGTCCAAAATGAAAATGCTTTGGTGTGCCTATTTCCCAAGACAGACTAAACCTATTTACCAAAATCTATGATGTTTGGATACATGGTTGATGAGTTATGAGCATTTCTTTCTAAACCCGCCTTTTGCGAGTACGTTTTGATTGACGGCGACAATATTTATCATCCTAATATGCTCATTTTCTACGCTAATGTGTCTGACCCTCCACCGATGCTGTATACGAAGTTTGGTGTCGAAAAACTGAAAATTGAAATTTAAGTGAATATTTAACTGTTTTGAACATTATGCTAATTTACATTGAAAAAAATGTAGGCGGAACTTAGGGTTCCAAGAGGATTATTTGTAGAACAGGTCCACCCGGATATGTGTGCAAAATGTCAGGTCATTCGGCGTTACGGTGCGACTTTGTAAATTTATTCCGAAATGGGATTCTGATAGGTGGCGATAGCGAGTACGTTGTAATATTTTAACCCATTGACTCAAGAATGTTGCAATCTTTACCGGTCCTGGCGCCTGTGCAAAATTATACAACTTTCTCAGCATCGTAAAGCCCTCAAAAACAGGAAATATGATTTCTTATAATAATAATAATAATAATAATAATAATACCACGGAGAACAATAGGTTCCTCGCACTTCGTGCTAGGACGCCGTTAGGTCCTAGCGCTCCGTGCTGGGGCCCTAATAATTGAAACTGCGGTCGCACTTGTGCGCGCAGTGATGCGCGAGCCCTCGCGTCCGTGCGCCTGTCGGGGAGGGCAGCCGGTCGTCCCGGCGTCAAGCTGACGCGCGCGAGTCCTCGGAAATGAGTCGTTTGTCATTTCTCTAATTTTCGCGTCCCAGGTCCTCCGGCATCGACCCGGAAACGGATGATGACGTGCCGTCTCGAAGGAAAACAAATTTCTCTAAAGGCTCGTCGAGGATCGATATTCGAGGAGGCTGTCTGGAGGTGCCGTAACCGAGGATACACTGATTTAGAGGAGAGAGGAGTCTATCTGGAGGAGCTATAACCGAGGGTACAACGATGTAGAGGAGAGAGGAAAGAGGAGTCTCTCTGGAGGAGCTATAACCGAGGGATGTATCCTCCGGAGTCGATTTCAGCCAACAGTGATGTTTAAAAGAGGCGCGACGCATGGCTGGACTTATGTCAACGAAGCACAGCTCTGCAAACTGTTCCCGTTGTGATTATAAGTTATTTGAGATGATAAAATATGCATCAGACTTCCTGCCCTTTACCGTTTGTTTACTCACTAATTACATCTCCCCTGGATGTCAGGCTATTTCTTTTTTTAATACAACTGCTTTCATTGTGACGCGATATTTACAGTGAGAACAGCTGCTGAAGTCATTGCAGAAACAGAACAGTGTGTATAATATATATCGCTCAGTAATATATGTAACAGGCAGCCCACATTTCACACTTTATTTGTAGGCTTTAGGAGATATCTACAAATAAACAGTAGGGTTAGGGTTAGGGTTAGGGAGTGTATCGGTGTCTGTTGTAATGAATATGCCCCCAGCAAAGGGCGTTGTTGAACTAACAGTGTGTGTGTGTGTGTGTGCGTGTGCGTGTGCGTGTGTGTGTGTGTGTGTGTGTGTGTGTGTGTGTGTGTGTGTGTGTGTGAGAGAGTTGATTATGGCGGCAAATCTCTGTCATAAATCACGAGGGCATATGAGATCCACGCGAGCACAAGTCAAGCAGCCGCGGACATATATTATTTTCGCGAGCACTAAAACGGCACTCGCGCGAGAGTAATATTGAAGCCTGCAGGGGAGAAACATGCCTTGAGCATGTGCAGCATCTACATGAGCTCTCCTTGGTCTCCTGCGCTCTCGCGAGCAATTCCTGCTCTTCTGCTCGTGAAACTCTGGCCTGCTCTCGCGCGCGGAGAAATGTTAGGAATTGGGCGTACCGTGTCCCAGTAACACCAAATCTAATTGGTTACACCCCTCCTCTTTTATGATTGGCCTTTTTGAAATGAAGAGGGATATCGGAGCGGGAAAGCCCCGCAGAAGAAGAATGGCTGACGACAAGGAGGTACGTACAAAAACCGGTACTTTTAGCTATGCATATAGAAAACAATGGTTTAACATAACTATAATTGTATCTGCTTGATGGGCATTTAAGATATTGACATTGCATTAGTTACAAGCCACGGTATAAGAAGAAAGTGACACAGCTGTCTGCCCGCAATAATAAAAGTTAGCTAAAGTTAACTGTTAGCAGATCTGGATAAACAAGACGACATGTCTTTGCACTGTGATTGTGATAATCAATTTGACTATTTCTTGTTTTTGTCTGTTTTGGATAGATAGATAGATAGATAGATAGATAGATAGATACTTTATTTGTCATTGTAACAAGTACAGCGAAATTACATCGACTCAAAGTCAAAGTGCCAGTGCGCAACAACAAGACAATAATTTAAAAACAGCAAGACAGTATAGACAGTATAGTAAGACATGATCCATTTACACTTGAAGCGTTATTTGTCTAAAGTGTTCATTTATGTGCATTGTCCCTATTGAAATAAATGATTAAATGAAAAATGCTATCTATTTTAACAGATAGAGTTACAAAATGCTGCCAGGCGTGTCGTTGAGTTGCTGAGAAGTGCCTTGGCTGAACCAACTTCTCAAAATCGTAAGTGAAACTAGGGGGAGATCACTTGTCTTCACAGATTCATCTAATGGTCAGTCGTTTACAAAAAATTACAAGTGCAATCTTGGCCGGCGGAAGCACGCCAAGGTGTTTCAGTGACAGTTTTACCAACCTACTGTATATTAAAACCAGAGTGAAAAACTGAATTTCCCCATGGGGGATAATTAAAGGTTCATCTTCTTCTTGTTCTTCTATTTATTTTCAGGGCTTGTGACTATCTGGGTAATGTTTAATTAATGAAGCCTTTATATATTCTAACTACTTTACGTATTTAGTACTCAGTTTATTTAGATTCTAGGGAATCATAGACATCTTTAAATTGTGTTCACAGATGAAGTACAGGTTCAGGGAGAGCAGGTGGAGGTGGGCAACAGACAGCCTACTATACAGGGACAGCAGCAGTCTGCTCTTGGCAACAGGCAGCAGGCTGGGACAAGGCAGCGTCAGGCAGTCCAGGGGCAGAAGCAACAAAGGACCCCTGGCTTTCCTTCTACAGCAGGAAATACAGTGGACCAAAATATGGCCAGGTTTGGATCCATTAGGAAATAAAGATAGTTCTGAACTGAATTGCCATTGTAATAACTTGGCAAATGACTATAATTCAGGGTATTTTTTCATAGAAATTAACGCTCTTCAGATTGTTTAGAATGAATATATTGTATAACAGCTTCTTAAATGCCTCTCTTACACATTGTTTTCAACTCCTCAGGGCTTTCCCCGGCCTATTCAAATCGGGTAAAAGTTATACCCCATCTCCCAAAAGAAGGGCTGTTAGGTCAACCCCAATCCAGTTCTTTCTGCTCAATAAGTGCACAGAAAGAACACCAAAGTCATCGGATGAAATGGTCCTTCTCCAGGCTGGACTTGGCAGGAGGACTCTCAATATCCCCGAAAATGCTGACCACTCCCAGGTAAGATAGAACAAATAATAAGGGAAGGAGTCAAGATAATATAAGAAGCACTTTATTGATCCCAATTTGGGGACATTTTGTATGTATTACTGTAGTTTCCCAATCCACTGAAGTACTACTGGTCAGAAATCAGCTTCAACAGTGGTCACATGTGTGGAGGGTTATAGTTCTAACTGCACACTTGTTTTGCTCTTCCCACATAGATATCATTGTGGCAGCGGGGTGTGGTTTGGGCGCTGGCTGCTGGAGTGAAGGGAGTGGCTCGGCCGGAGGCCAGACAGCTGATCGGAATCAGGTACAAGTCTGGTCACCAAGGTCACCAAGTCTGCCTTCTATCACCTCAGGAACATCTCCCATCTAAGACCATCACTCTCCGATTCCGTGGCCGAGACCCTCATCCATGCATTCGTCTCCTCCCGGTTGGACTACTGCAACGGAGTCCTGTTCGGGGTTCCCAGTAAAGCCCTGGACAGGCTCCAGTATGTGCAGAACTCGGCTGCCAGGGTGCTCACTCACACCAAGCCCTGGCAGCACATCACCCCCACCCTCATCCACCTCTACTGGCTCCCAGTCAAGCACCGTATCACATATAAACTCCTTCTTCTGACCTACAAATGCCTCCATGCCCTCGCCCCCCAATACCTGTCTGACCTTCTCCGCCACCACACTCCATCCCGGAGGCTCCGATCATCTGGACAGGATCTCCTCTCTACCCCCCGCACCAGGTTGCGGACTTTCGGTGACAGAGCTTTCAGTGTAGCATCTCCCACCCTCTGGAACTCTCTCCCCCCCGAAATCCGCAGCGCCCCAACCTTGGACACTTTCAAAAAAGCCCTCAAAACGCACCTTTTCACCAAGGCTTTCCCCACTATATAGTTAGTTTGATAGGTTTATTTTTATTTTTCCGCTACTTGCTTGCCCCCCCCCTCCCTGACCTGTCTGCCTCTTTTCCCTTACTCCCCCCCCCTGCCTGACTTGTGAAGCGACCTTGGGTTTCGTGAAAGGCGCTATATAAATATTATGTATTATTATTATTATTATTATTAGGTAATCAGTGCAGGAAGAAAAGCATGTCGTAACCTGGTTCTGTTCTGTTATGCAGTAGGCGGGATCCTGGAAGCTCGCCAAAGGACCGGTGAAGTTTCCCACCCGGGCAACGTTTGAGACCCGCGCATATTATTGTTTGGAGTTAATAAACGCCTGTGTTTCACCAACCTGCTCTTTCCGTCCTGATTTGAACCCTGTGTGAGCGGAGAGGCTCACAGTGGCACCTGAACAGGGACCTGATGTCGGAAGGAGAAACCCCGCTGGGTCAGGCCCTCCAACGTCTCGCTCACATGCAGGAGACCACCACAGCATTACAGCGACAGCAGAGCGAGGCTCTGCTCGGGATCGCCTCGAGCCAGCGCGAGGACCGGGCTCTCCTACGGGAGCTGCTGCAGCGTCCGGCCGCTCGGGAGGGCGATCCCGCTACCAACCCGGCCCGACCGCCTTCAATTGCCCTCCAGAAATTGACGGCAGAGGATGATCCGGAGGCATACCTGGACATATTTGAGGGCACAGCGGCGGCGTGCGGGTGGCCGGAGGAGGAGTGGGCAGCGCGGCTATTGCCTCTGCTATCCGGGAGTGCGCAGCTAGCCGCCCACAGCCTGCCAGCAGCCTCTCGGCATGTGTACCGGCATCTGAGGAAGGCCATCCTGGACCGGCTTGGCAGCACGCCAGAGGGACATCGCCGCCGGTTCCGGGCCCTCCCCTTCGAGGACGATGACCGGCCCTTCTCCTACGCGTAGCGGCTCCTGGATGCAGCGAGCCGCTGGCTCCAGCCGGGGGTGCGCTCCGCTGAGGAAGTCGTCAGGCAGGTGGCGCTGGAGCAGTTAATCGCCGGCCTGCCATCTTCGACGGCGAATTGGGTCCAGTGCCATCGCCCCGCCAACCTGGAAGCAGCCGTCGTCCTTGCGGAGGACCACCTCTCGCTTCCCCGGCGGAGCATGAAAGAGGAGCCCCGACCACCAGCCGTCTCAGCGGGCAGACCCGTCCCAGCCCCGAGGAGGAGGTTTCCTGGAGCAGCTGCCCTTCCCTCCCCACCATCACACGGCCCCAACCCCGCAGCCCCGACACTTTCCCCCCTAGCTCTACCTTACCCTCCTGTCTTTATCTCTCCCCAGGGTCCGGCCTACGCTTCTGGTCGTCCGGCACCACGGGGGGCTCCTCAGACGTCAGGGCAGGATTGCTGGCGGTGCGGGCAGCCCGGCCACTTCCGACGGGAGTGTCCTCTCATGGAGGTCGGACAGCTGGTTCGGGTTGCAGGACCGCCAGTTGCCGCCCCCGATTTGGAAGGGACGTACCGTATACCGGCATGTATACAGGGGGGTACACACCAGGCTCTGATGGACACGGGCTGTAATCAGACGATGATCCATCAGCACCTGGTTCGGCCTGGGGCATTGATTGAAGCATCGTGGGTGAAGGTGAGGTTTGTGCATGGGGATATTCACCAGTACCCGGAGGTGACGCTGGAAATTTCTTATAAGGGGAAAAAGCATAGAGTCAGGGCTGGAGTTAGCACTCGCCTTACGCACCCTCTGATTTTGGGAACGAATTGGCCGGGGTTTGCTAAGCTAGCGGGGGCTATGGGGGTGCGTTCACGGACGGCAGGGAAATGTGAGTTGTGTGCTGTGTTTAGTGGAGAGTCGGAGGCGGCTGACGACATCGAGGGGGAAACGGACACGGAGGGGGCCGCGGAGGTCCCTCTGGACCCGCTGGTGTTTCCCGTGGAAGATTTCCCCCTCGAACAGTCGAGGGACGAGACCCTTCAGCACGCCGTCGGCCAGGTGGTGAGTATTGATGGCTCCCAGCTACACCCAAACGCAGCACTCACTCACCCACACTTTATGGTGGTTAGGGACAGGTTGTATCGTGTAAGACGTGACACACAGACAGGAGAGATAAATACCCAGTTGTTGGTGCCAAAAAGCCGTCGGGAAATGATTTTTCCAGGCGGCTCATTATAACCCCATGTCAGGTCACCTAGGGTACGACAAATCATTACACCGGATAATGGCCCGATTTTATTGGCCGGGCATTCTCGCAGATGGGAAGCGGTGGTGTGCATCTTGCCGTGAATGTCAGCTGGTTAACCCGCCGGCCATCCCCAGAGCGCCTTTGTGCCCGTTACCATTGATTGAGGTGCCTTTTGAGAGAGTTGGAATGGACCTCATCGGGCCATTAGACCGGAGTGCACGGGGATATCGCTTTGTACTAGTCCTAGTGGATTATGCAACGCGATATCCCGAGGCAGTGCCGCTGCGTAATATCTCTGCAAAGAGTGTCGCGCAGGCACTGTTTCACATTATCTCCCGAGTCGGGATCCCGAAAGAGATCCTGACTGACCAGGGCACACAGTTTATGTCACGCACACTACGCGAGCTGTATGAACTATTGGGCGTCCATTCAATACGGACTAGTGTTTACCATCCGCAGACCGACGGCCTGGTGGAACGGTTTAACAAAACACTAAAGAACATGGTTCGTAAGTTCGTTCACGAAGATAGCCGTAATTGGGATAAATGGCTAGATCCTCTGTTGTTTGCAGTGCGGGAGGTGCCCCAGTCCTCCATGGGATTTTCTCCCTTTGAGCTGTTATTTGGTAGGAAGCCCCGGGGTGTTTTGGACCTAGTTAAGGAAAACTGGGAGGAGGGTCCAAGCACCAGTAAGAACGAAATATAGTACGTTATGGACCTGCGAGCAAAACTCCAATCACTGGGGCAGATATCACGGGAGAATTTGCTCCAGGCTCAGGAACGTCAGCAGCGCCTGTACAACAGAGGGTCGAAACTGAGACAATTTTCACTGGGAGATAAAGTGCTTGTATTACTCCCATCCTCTAACTCTAAACTACTCGCCAAGTGGCAAGGACCCTTCGTGGTCACACGACGAGTGGGGGACGTAGATTATGAGGTGGTGCGTTCTGACAGGGGGGGAGCAACACAGATTTACCACCTTAACCTCCTGAAAGCATGGAGGGAGGGGGCGTCGGTTTCTCTGGCCACCACGGTGATTGAGAGAAATGAGTTGGGACCGGAGGTCATTAAAAGCAACAAAGTAGCCCCGGTCGGTTGTGGCGACAATCTCTCACCGGGCCAGAGAGCAGACGTTGCTTCGTTGCAAAGGCAGTTTGCCGACGTGTTCTCTACGCTGCCAGGGCGCACCTCTCTCATACACCACCGCATAGAAACGCCCCCGGGCGTGGCCATTCGTTCACGGCCCTATTGGCTGCCTGAACACAGGAGGAAAATTGTTCAGGCGGAGCTTCAGGCTATGCTAGAGATGGGAGTGATAGAAGTGTTCACCAGTGACTGGTGTTGCCCCGTCGTGCTGGTACGTAAGTCCGACGGGTCAATCCGGTTCTGTGTGGACTACCGCAGGGTGAACGAGGTGTCCAAATTTGATGCTTATCCAATGCCCCGGGTCGACGAACTCCTGCATCGGCTAGGCACTGCTCGCTTTTACACGACGCTGGATTTAACCAAAGGCTATTGGCAGATTCCCCTTTCTCCAGAGTCTAAGGAAAAAACGGCCTTCTCCACTCCGTATGGTTTATATACCAATTCATCACACTCCCTTTCGGGTTGTTCGGAGCTCCAGCCACCTTCCAGCGGCTCATGGACCGGGTGCTGCATCCCCACTCTGCATATGCTGCTGCTTACTTGGATGATGTCATCATTCACAGTGAGACATGGGAGCAGCATATGCAGCAGGTGGGGGCGGTGCTCGAGTCCCTGAGGCAGGCGGGGCTCACGGCCAACCCGAAGAAGTGTGCGGTTGGACGGAGGGAGGTACGGTATCTGGGGTACCACTTGGGCAGCGGGCAGGTGCGTCCACAGATAGAGAAAACAACCGCCATTTCAGCCTGTCTGGCGCCCAAGATGAAAAAAGAGGTCAGGAGGTTCATGGGGCTGGCCGGCTACTACAGGCGGTTCATCCCGTCCTTTTCGGAGCTGACCAGTCCCCTGACCGACCTGACCCGAAAGGGTGCTTCAGATCCGGTCAAGTGGACAGAGCGGTGTCAGCTGGCGTTTGAGAGGGTTAAAAAAGCCCTCTGTGTTAAGCCGCTTCTGTATTCTCCTGACTTCTCTCTCCCTTTTGTGTTGCAGACCGACGCCTCGAACAGTGGGGTGGGGGCCGTTTTGTCCCAGCACGTAGAGGGGGTCGACCGCCCCGTACTGTACATTAGCCGTAAGCTCGCCCAGAGGGAGGTGAACTACAGTACGGTGGAAAAGGAGTGCCTCGCCATACGGTGGGCGGTCGGCGCCCTGCGGTACTACCTCCTGGGGCGCCCTTTCACCCTCTGGTCGGACCATGCCCCACTCCAGTGGCTCCACCGCATGAAGGATGCCAACGCTCGGATCACTCGGTGGTATCTGGCGTTACAGCCTTTCAACGTCAAGGTGATCCACAGGCCGGGTAACCGGATGGTCGTGGCTGATTTCCTCTCTCGCTCGGCGGAGGGGGGGGGGGAGAGTCAGCTTGTGGCCGGCGGGATCCCGGCCTGAGTCGGGCGGTGGGGGTATGTGGCAGCGGGGTGTGGTTTGGGCGCTGGCTGCTGGAGTGAAGGGAGTGGCTCGGCCGGAGGCCAGACAGCTGATCGGAATCAGGTAATCAGTGCAGGAAGAAAAGCATGTCGTAACCTGGTTCTGTTCTGTTATGCAGTAGGCGGGATCCTGGAAGGTCGCCAAAGGACCGGTGAAGTTTCCCACCCGGGCAACATTTGAGACCCGCGCATATTATTGTTTGGAGTTAATAAACGCCTGTGTTTCACCAACCTGCTCTTTCCGTCCTGATTTGAACCCTGTGTGAGCGGAGAGGCTCACAATCATATATACTTATGGAATCATATTCCAAAATGGTACCATTGGAAGGAGCCTGGATGCTACATAAAGCTGCTGGTAAGATACAATCTCCCTTATTAAATTCAACTTTGGTCTAGTATTTCTGCAGTTAAATCCTATTTATACCCTCTATCTTCTCCTACAATAGCTGCTCTTATAATAGCTCATTAATGCCCTTGATGGTTAGCATATTTACCTACCCTCTTGTTTTTAGCAATCCATGAGAAAGCCTAACACTGCAAGTGTGCATCTTGTTAAAATCAACTGCCTCCCCTAGAACATTCTGTGCATTAAATAACATCAACTTGTTTTTATTCCCACATAGGAGGATCAGGTCAGCGGAAATGAAGTGTTTTGGCACCTGAGGCAGAGGGTTACACGGGGGCCTACCTTGCCAAAGCTTTAGGTGGAAAAGGCTGTCTCTATATAATGCCCATCCAGGACACTTTGGACACCTCCCCCTTGCCCTACTCATCGAAGGAGTTCGAAAATATGCCAAAAGCCAGATGTGCCACGTGTCATCTAAGCATGCCTGTCCAGCTGTTGGCTTTACATGCACAAGAGTGTGAACCAAGCAGCTGTTCTGACCACATGGATCTGGAACCGGTAATGTTATTCCACAAATAACTATGCAGGATCATTATCATCCTGAATCGACAGCTTTTTTAACTGGTTACGATTTTCAGGATCTGGACCCAGATTTAGATGAGTCTCCAGCTACAAGCAATCCTGGGAATGTAAGCTCACTAATATTGTAAGTGTTTGTTTCTAAACAATTTTCATTGTATGTGTCATTAATTGGCAGTCTTTCTACATTTTATTATAGGCTTCTCCAAGTGTGCTCCCGTGTAGGACCTCCTGTTCTAAAATCGATATTAAGGTAAAATCAGGGCATTATTTATCAATTACATTATTGCAGATGATGAAGGTTTCTGCGTCTCAGTAATTCACTTGAATATTTGCTCTGCTTTTCTGTATTTTTAAAGGTGGCCTGTCCATTGTGCTCAGAGTTATTTCCTGAGTATTTGGTTGAAATACATGCCAGCACTTGTAGAGAAAGGTTTTTTTTTCTCCTATTATGCACATTCTTTATATACTTTTTTCTTGCAGTGTTAGATATTGTAAACCATGATTAAGGCATGCCCCATTGAAATATTTTTTCCCTCATCAGTACATTGCAGTCGACACAAATTATCGATTTGGAAGAACATGCCAGTGAAGAACTGACAGGGTGAGAGAAAAGGTAATATGCTTAAAATGTACCTGTAATTGCTTATTTTAAACAAAAATGTCCTGCAGTTATTGTGTTCACTATTTGTGTTAATTGTACTGTTCATCAGTTGCCCTGCATTGTTATTGTTATGCCTTGAATATCATTTAAAAGACGCCACTTTACATCAGTCAGGGGTCGTCAGTTTACTCAATGATACAAAAGGGGTCTCTTAAGGGAAAACGTTTTGAATCCAGTTGTCTAATCAACTTCTAATTGTTTCCTTCAAGTCTTGCTGAAGCCATCGAAACACTTAGTGGACGAGTAGACACAACGACACTCTTTAATGTTAGTGTTACTAGGGAGGACATGTTTGAAAGGGGTTTAGGGCAGTGGAGACGTCTGAAGAGGTCTTCTCCCAAAAAAAAACTCAGAGTGTCTTTCATTGGAGAGTCTGGAATTGACCATGGGGCTCTCAGGAAAGAATTCTTAACAGGTATATGTTTACCTCCTTATAATAAATGAAAATATTCCTCAGTGTGTGGCGGTTCTCTGGTTGCATGCAATTTCTGTGCTTGCACAGGTTAAGGGCTTTGCATGACGCGTGCTGTACTTTAACATATACAGTGGTCTAATTGAGATTATCAATGTATTGATCCACTTTTCCTTTCAATTATAGAAATGATGGCAGGTGTTGAAAGGAAGTTTTTTCAGGGAGGGAGTACAGGGAAAACCCCCAAGTACTCAATTACTGACTACCACAAAGAGCATTTCAAGTATGTAGAATTGTGTTCTGCAATGTCTTTTCGATGTGTATTTCATTTATTAATAATGTCTATGCATTGATTAAACTTTGTTAATGCAGGACAGCTGGAGAGATTATGGCAGTCAGTATAGTACAAGGTGGTCCTCCACCTAACTTTTTCAAAGTGGTGCTATGAATACATATCCACTGGGGAGATTGATAGAGATTCCATTTCCAAGGAAGATGTGACTGATCCAGAGCTCAGCCAGCTTATGGAAGAGGTAATATTTGTCTTCTCCTCAGATACTCCTTCATATAACATGACGTTTATTTTAGTATGGTTGACACACACACCTCTTTGTAGTGTGAATATTTTCTAATTCTTAAAATAAGCTAAGGCTCCCATGACTTACTGTGTGATACTGTTTTTCTAATTGCAAAGGTTGAGATAGCTGAACCTGAAGCTATGTACGACCTTCTGGATCGGATAACAGCATGCGGGTACAGTGGTCCTGCAACGTGGGAGAGGAAGGAAGACATAATAAAGTATGTAGATATGCTAAGTGATTTAACCCATAACAACCCATGTTTAAAACCAATCAATTATTCCTTTACACTCATACTTCATATTGAGTGTGCAGTCACTCTTTCCCTTTTTTATGTATGATTTTATATTATTGCTGTTATCTGTTACTGAATTATAGGGCAATTATCTTGCACTCATCGGTCCGCACTCTACCAATGCTGCAGCAGATATGCTCAGGCATGAAGCTGTATGGCTTGTGTGAGATGATAGTACAACAACCACAGCATTTCAGGGATCTGTTCGTTGCTGGCCTTCATGAAAAGGTCAGTATTATGTCTCTAGCTGATTTTACCACTGAATTTCAAACCTTAACCCTTTAACAGCCAGCGCCACCATTTGGTAGAGCAAATTTTGTGTCTTGATATCCTGTTGACATTTTTTTTTTAAAGTTTAACTACCTGATTCAGCCATCTCTACCATTTGGTTGACATGTTATGCACAAAACAACCTCTAGATGTCACTGTGGTTAGAACAGAAAGCCATTCAGCTTTCCACTGAGAAAGTTGGCATGCTAAAAAATCACTGCTGAAGAAATCACTCTTTTTGGTCAACTTTTGTAAGGTGACCATATCATTTTTGACATATTTTAATGTCAGAGCACTGACTGAACATAATTAGATAACTTGATGCACAAAAAAAGTTTTAACAAACTAAACTAGCAATATAACTTTTTCAGAGTTTCAGAGATGTTTTCCAATACAATATGGTAAATAGATAGATTCATGGTAATATTACTACATCTTATATTACATTATTACTACATCTATACTGGCTTATGAGTCTCAGAGTGAAAGAGTGATAATAATTTATATAGCAGCTTTCATGCATGGCATACAGCCCAAAGTTGCACACAGATGAGCAAGTTAGGCAAACACAGGATATAGACATTTGCTGTTAGGCCAGTGGTTTCCTGTTAGGCCAATTCAGCATCTACAGTAAGATGAGCACGTTTTCTTTTTTTATTATGAAAAACACTTAACATTACTTTTTATATCAATATCAATATTGATACCTTTTTTTGTTTAAATGTGCTATGTGTGTCCCATTTGATAAAAAAATGCAAACAAATAATTTTTCCATAGTTTTTTTTCTTGTTCTGGCAATTAAAGGGTTAAGCTCATCCAACTTTGAGCATACATCATTTTGTTTTTTCCTCTCTACAAGCCGGATGCTGAATTCCTGATGGGAGCCATATCTCCAGTCTTCAGCGAGCTGGGCTCGCTGCGACGCCAGAGGGAATCGAAGATTGTTAACTTTTTACAAGACTTCATCCAACACATTGAAGAAGAAGGTGATACTACTGCCCTGACATTTTATAAACGTATTTGTTATTGAATTTTACCCCCGATTACGACAGGCAACTCAATGACAGCTTTGCATACCCTTTTTATTCATGTTTACATGTCTCAGTTTAAACACAACTTTGCATCATGATGGTTGCGATGAAACAATGATAACTAAAGCAGGACTGGCTAATGAGGTTTTCTTCTTCAAAATATCCACATAAAAAAACAATTTAAAAACAATAGCCATATTTATTGACATTGCTTAGGTGAATATATGCATTTCTTTGTATTCATTTTCAACTTGTTTTTAGAGGAAGAAAAGAGCTTCGTGGTTGAAGAGAGGGGGACCCCTGTGAAGATAACAGAGAGTGATGAAAGAGACTCAAGAGAGACAGAGTCTACAGGTGAGGCGGCAAAAGATGAAGAGGAGATGAAGGAAAAACCCAAGATCACTGTTGGTTGCTTCCTTCAATGGCTTATGGGGCAGGCACACGTCCCCATCACCTCAACAGAGAGAGAGATGTTTAAAATCTTAATTGAGTTCGACCATGATTGCAGCGTGCGCTATGGTACACACACGGTATGCTTTCCCGTAGTGAATGCATGCTCCAACTCCATTACCTTTCCGACAAGGCACCTCGGCTCATATCCAGAGTTCCTGAGCATCATAACACAGGCTGTTATGAGTAGCAGGGAGTTTAGCCACTCATAAGAGTCATAGAATTGATGTGTTCTGGGTTAGGGTTAGACAGTCTTTATTGCACTTTATTTGACATGGTTTTCATTTGTTTTCATTTGTTCAAGATGAGAATACAGTCAAACTTTCAAGTGACATACTGTTCTAGTCAAAATGTTTTGGAAACAAATGGTGAAGTTGGGGAACCATTATAGTTTTGAGCTGTATTTTGTGTCAATTGTTTCAATTTAATGGAATAAAAACCCAGTCACCAGTTGTGCCAAGTAACTTTACTCTTTCATGAAATCGGCATCATGACTTATTTTACTCTTGGTACTTAAGTAACACTTTGAACAAAGGAATTTTACTTTTACCTCATCTGTGTCATTCAAGGGAGCTGTATTTCTTAAGAGCCACATCTTTCAGCTACATACTCACGGCAGAGTAAGTACAGTTCCTTGACCGGAGTGTTTGGGTCAATTTGCTGAAATACTGATTGAAGTTCAGTTGTGTCTTCTGGACTCAAAGGGCAGTCGAATTCGGGGACCACAATCCCTGCATCCTCTTCTTCTCCATCGTGGTCAGCAGCAATTTCCCAGTCAACATCTGGCTCCTAATAACCATAACAGAGGTTTTGAACACTTTGGTGAAATAAATGTCTTATTAACAATGTGGAACAATGACATCAAGTAATAGTTTGTGTTATTTTTGCAGTTAAAATAACACAAACTGAATACAATGCCCAGAAAATGGTCATGCCAAGAGTAGGGAAAGAAAGTAATCTTTTGACAATGTATATTACACAAAGTAAATGGTAAGTAATTACTATCGTGGGATTGCCCACAGTACTGAGTATGTAAGTCGCTTTGGATAAAAGCGTCTAACAAGTGACATGTAATGTAATACTGAAACGAGATCAATACCTCTGGGCTCTCCGGCTGATCAATGTTTGTCTGCATCAGTCCAAGTTGCCATAACTGCTCTGGACATTGGTTCCGTTCAGTGCTGAGTGGATGATGGTTCCAGCCTTCTGTAAAAATCCCCAAGTCCATCTGAAGTCAGGGAAGAATGATGTAGTGCACACAGAAGAGGTCGTCTGTTGATGAGATGTCGAGCAGACCATCCTCTTCGAGGGAAAGTAGTATCGTAGAGTACTTGTTGATGACAATGACTCGTACATCACGCCAAAGACGCTCAATCCTATGGATGAAAATACATGGTTTAGGGAAAACCAGTTCAAGTGATATATTTTCATGCTGGCCTAGCATGGGTTAAGTGCAAGGTGCTTGGTCTACACATCAGATAAGTTCACCTCACTAATTGAGTTACTAAAGATGCTGCAATTTACCTCTGGTTATGAACACTTTTACCAGAGATGAAGCTTCCACGGTCGGTGCAGCGAACCGAAAACATGAATCTCGCGATCTGTACGTTTTCTACTCCTTGGTCTCCTCTGACCCTGAAATGTACACAGTTGACCAAAGGACTGTCAAAGAAAATACTCATCCAAAAGTGTCACAGTATTGATCTAGTTCTCCAAAGAGTGCTTTTTTCTGTGAATTCACCTTAAAGGCACTCCATGTCTTTGTGTTGCCTCTAAGAAGAAGCCATAGGCTATTGACGCACGGTTGTGGGTCGAAGCACCCAAGTACATTACCTGCAGAAAAGCAGAGAATATTTAAGAATAGGGCAATTACACACAATAACTAGGCAACATTCTGTTAAACTGTGTATTATAGGGGGAAAAAAGGCAGTGATTAAAGAATTCCTGTTGCAATAGAAATAAGCAAACAATACTGACATACAGTATACTGACTCATAATACTTGTGCAGCAAAAATAGGCAATGCACAAAATCTCCCTTATGTCTACTTTGACTTTGCTGCTTCCTTTTTAGTCCATACACTTTCTCCATTTGGAACAAATTCCTTAAGCACAGCCAGGACACAGCGTTGGGACCTCTTTTGTGGTTTTAAGTAGCTAGTCGTAAACTCGTACAAAAAATACATGTTTGTTTAATGTGTGTCTACTGAAGTGAAATGCAGTCTTACCTTTCTCGAATACCCGTCCACTCCACCAAATAAGACAATGTTATAACTGGTAAACCAAAGAACAAACTGTTATAGCACTCTGGAATTGAAACACTGATTCTCCAAAACTGGGACATTAAAAAGAGATTATTTCTTAATCACTTAGCGAAATATAAATACCACTACCGTATCAATTTGTGGTTGGTATCCACGTGCGCAAGCGACAGAGGCCCTCGCACTGAATATGTTCTCCTCACAACACAGCCCAGACTAGCCAGTCTGGAGAGGATGCCTATGGAATCCACTCGATGCATTGAGGCAGCCATTCTTGTCCATTGTACACGTAGACCAATGGATAACAACCGTCCTTTGACCATTCGGTATCCAGCAGTGGGCATGTCATTCTTGATGGATATGACCACGTTATCCAACTCCTCATCACTGATGGAGCTATACATTTCTGAAACAGATAAGCCAAACTCTCTCATCCTTCTAAAGACTGTGCTGGAAGAAACACCTAGCAGCTTAGCAATGCAAGGCCCCAACATCTCAACCAACTGCTGCCTCTCAATTTCAAACTTAGGACGTCCTCTTAGACCAATAACTGATCCCACTGCTGTATTTGGGGCTTCTGAATCTAAATATTGCCTAAGTAGTCCAAACAGCTCTTGAAGAGCTTGGATTATTCCTTGCGGTATGTCAACATGTCTCGAAAGTGCTTGCAGGAGGTACAGCTCCTGGCGACATGCAAACTCCAGGAAATCCAGGTCAAGTTGTGCTCGAATGAGTGCAAGCTCAAACTTCGACAGGAGTCTCTCCAGGATCTGCCGTTCCAGAATATGCTGTGAAGAAAAACAAAGTATTAAATAGTATTTAATTATATTTTTAAGAAATGTGGTAAATCTTTATTGAAACAATTATGTCAAATACAGAATAAGGCACATAAACAAACATCATCATAAACATTCCAAAAAATAAGCTGAGGGCATATGAACAGAAAAAAAAGAGGTCATTCAGAAATGAAAGTGCCAAGAAACTTGCAAAATTCTTGGGCTTTTTTACATTTGCATCATTTTATACTTTTCTTGTATAGTATTATTTATTTGAGAAAGGCAATAAAAACTGGGGACATTTTGAAAAAGCGACATTTGTGAATAAAATATTTTGCTAAAGTAATTAAAATTATTAATTCCAAATTCTGTTTTTGAAAGCTACATTTTATATTATCATATGTCAAGACCGAAAAGTTAATTGGTTCTTATCTTTATAATATAATTGTTTGAATACTTTTGAAAAATATGTATAAAAATGTATTATCTAAAAAACAAATATGACCTCAATCATAAGAGCAATGTGTATACAGTGTTTCGTGAATATCAGAAAAACTATATGCGAGTTGTTTGGAGTCATTTGCGACATGTAAATCATCAAAAATGGTGTATTCGCTGTTAGCTTACGACCTCCACGATTGAGCTATCAAAAATGTTCTTCTCAATTTAGCATCATATTGAATAGGGGCAGAAGGTGTCCTTGATTGAAATGTTTCCGATCATTCCCCTAGGAGGAGTTGGCAAGAATGTGCTTAAAATGCATGAAAAACGAACATCTTTGAAAATGGCCGACTTTGTCAGGGGCGGGGCTTATAAAAGCCAATTTGAAATATGTCCGCAATCATAAGATAAATGTGTATACAGCGTTTCGTGAATATTGGAAAAACTATACGAGAGTAGTTTGGAGTAATTTGGAGTAGTTTGTGACATGTAAATCGTCAAAAATTGAAAGTTCTCCGTTCGCTTACGAAGTCCTCGTTTGATCGATCAACTATTCCTTGGCAATTTAGCATCACATTGGATCTGGGTTGAACTTGTCCTGCATTGGAATTTTTCCGATCATTCCCCTAGGAGGAGTTTGCAAGAATGTGCTTAAAATGGCTGAAAAACGCACATTTTTCAAAATGGCCGGCTTTCTGGGGGGCGGGGCTAATGGAAGGCAATTCGAAATATGTGTGCAATCATAATAGAAATATGTATACAGCGTTTCGTGAATATCGGAATAACTATATCCGAGTAGTTTGGAGTAATTTGCAACATGTAAATCGTCAAAAATTGTGTATTCGCTGTTAGCTTACGACCTCCACGATTGAGCTATCAAAAATGTTCTTCTCAATTTAGCATCACATTGGATAGGGGCTGAAGGTATCGTGCACTGGAATTTTTCCGATCATTCCCCTAGGAGGAGTTAGCAAGAATGTGCTTAAAATGCATGAAAACCGCACATTTTTCAAAATGGCCGACTTCCTGAGGGGCGGAGCTAATGGAATCTGTTTAAAAATATCTCCGCAATTCCATGAGGAATGTCTATGCCAAGATTCGTGAAGTTCTGAGAAACTATATGTGACTACCACACAATAGGGGGCGCTAGCGAGCAGTTTTTTTGAAAAATTACGTTGTTTTTTTTACATTCTCGAAAAAGGTCTTGGGCTCTGACGTGTGTCCCAAGTTTTGCGTCCGAAGCTCATTTTATGCTATCGCAATTTTAAAAAATTGTATAGGCCACACCCACATTCTGAATTTGTTGCGGCACTTTAAATCTGAGTTCATAGTCACCCCGAGAGTATGTGTAAAAAAAAGAAAAAAAGTTTAGTCCATCCGCTCTTGAGTTATAAATTGGTGGCGCCCTCTATAGTCCAAAATGAAAATGCTTTGGTGTGCCTATTCCCCAACACAGATTAAACCTATTTACCAAAATCTATGATGTTTGGATACATGGTTGATGAGTTATGAGCATTTCTTTCTAAGTCCCGCCTTTTTGCGAGTACGTTTTGATTGACGGTGACAATATTTATCATCCTAACATGCTCATTTTCTACACTAATGTGTCTGACCCTCCATTGATGCTGTATACGAAGTTTGGTGTAGAAAAACTGAAAATTGAAATGTAAGTGAATATTTAACTGTTTTGAACATTATGCTAATTTAAATTAAAAAAAATGTAGGCGGAGCTTAGGGTTCCAAGAGGATTATTTGTAGAGCAGGTCCACCCGGATATGTTTGCAAAATGTCAGGTCATTCGGAGTTACGGTGCGACTTTGTAAATTTATTCCGAAATGGGATTTTGATAGGTGGCGCTAGCAAGCACGTTGGAATATTTTAACCCATTGACTCCAGAATTTTGCAATTTGTACCGGTCCTGGCGCCCGTGCAAAATTATACAACTTTCTCAGCATCCTAAAGCCCTCAAAAACAGGAAATATGATTCCTTATAATAATAATAATAATAATAATAATAATACCACGGAGAACAATATGATCCTCGCACTTCGTGCTAGGACGCCGTTGGGTCCTAGCGCTCCGTGCTCGGGCCCTAATAATTAAAACTGCGGTCGCACTTGTGCGCACAGTGATGAGCGGGCCCTCGCGTCCGTGCGCCTGTCGGGGAGGGCAGCCGATCGTCCCGGCGTCAAGCAGATGCGCGCGAGTCCTCGGAAATGAGTCGTTTGTCATTTCTCGAGGAGGCTGTCTGGAGGTGCCGTAACCGAGGACACACTGATTTAGAGGAGAAAGGAGTCTCTCTGGAGGAGCTATAACCGAGGGTACAACGATGTAGAGGAGAGAGGAAAGAGGAGTCTCTCTGGAGGAGCTATAACCGAGGGATCTATCCTCCGGAGTCGATTTCAGCCAACAGTGATGTTTAAAAGAGGCGTGACGCATGGCTGGACTTATGTCAACGAAGCACAGCTCTGCAAACTGTTCCCATTGTGATTATAAGTTATTTGAGATGATAAAATATGCATCAGACTTCCTGCCCTTTACCGTTTGTTTACTCACTAATTACATCTCCCCTGGATGTCAGGCTATTTCTTTTTTTAATACAACTGCTTTCATTGTGACGCGATATTTACAGTGAGAACAGCAGCTGAGGTCAGTGCAGAAACAGAACAGTGTGTATAATATATATCGCTCAATAATATATGTAACAGGCAGCCCACATTTCACACTTTATTTGTAGGCTTTAGGAGATATCTACAAATAAACAGTAGGGTTAGGGTTAGGGAGTGTATAGGTGTCTGTTGTAATGAATATGCCCCCAGCAAAGGGCGTTGTTGGACTAACAGTGTGTGTGTGTGTGTGTGTGTGTGTGTGTGTGTGTGTGTGTGTGTGTGTGTGTGTGTGTGTGTGTGTGTGTGTGTGTGTGTGTGTGTGTGTGTGTGTGTGTGTGTGTGTGTGTGTGTGTGTGTGTGTGTGTGTGTGTGTGTGTGTGTGTGTGTGTGTGTGTGTGTGTGTGTGTGTGTGTGTGTGTGTGTGTGTGTGTGTGTGTGTGTGTGTGAGTTGATGTTGCAGGCAGACAGGCAGGTGTCAGTAGGTTATCTGACATGTAAATTGTCAAAAATTGTACATTCTCCGTTAGCTTACAAGCTCCCCGTTTGAGCTAGCAACTATTTTCTTCGCAATTTAGCATCATATTGGATAGGGGTTGAATTTGTCCTTCATTGGAATTTTTCCTATCATACCCCTAGGAGGAGTTTGCAAAAATTTCCTTAAAATGGCTGAAAAACGCACATTTTTCCAAATGGCCGACTTTCTGGGGGGTGTGGCAAATGAAAAGAAATTTGAAATATGTGTGCAATTATAATAGCAATGTGTATACAGCGTTTCGTGATTATCGGAAAAAATATATGCGAGTAGTTTGTAGTAATTTGTGAAATGTAAATCGTCAAAAATTGAACATTCTCCGTTCGCTTACGAGCTCATCGTTTGAGCAATCAATTATTCCTTCGAAATTTAGCATCATATTGGAAATGGGCTGAACTTGTCCTGGATTGGAATTTTTCCGATCATTCCCCTAGGAGGAGTCCGCAGAAATGTCCTTAAAATGAATGAAAAACGCACATTTTTCAAAATGGCCGAATTTTTCGGGGGCGGGGCTAATGGAAAGTAATTTGAAATATGTCCGCAATCATAAGAGCAATGTGTATACATTGTTTCGTGAATATAAGAAAAACTATATGCGAGTTGTTTGGAGTAATTTGCGACATGTAAATCATAACAAATTGTGTATTCGCTGTTAGCTTACGACCTCCACGATTGAGCTATCAAAAATGTTCTTCTCAATTTAGCATCATATTGGATAGGGGCTGAAGGTGTCCTCGAGTGAAATTTTTCCGATCATTCTCCTAGGAGGAGTTGGCAAGAATGTGCTTAAAATGCATGAAAAACGAACATCTTTGAAAATGGCCGACTTTGTCAGGGTTATAAAAGCCAATTTGAAATATGTCCGCAATCATAAGAGAAATGTGTATACAGCGTTTCGTGAATATTGGAAAAACTATACGAGAGTAGTTTGGAGTAATTTGGAGTAATTTGTGACATGTAAATTGTAAAATTGAAAGTTCTCCGTTTGCTTACGAAGTCCTCGTTTGAGCTATCAACTATTCCTTCTCAATTTAGCATCATATTGGATAGGGGCTGAACTTGTCCTGGACTGGAATTTTTCCGATTATTCCCCTAGGAGGAGTTTGCAAGAATGTGCTTAAAATGCATGAAAAACCCACATCTTTCAAAATGGCCGACTTCCTGGGGGGCGGGGCTAATGGAATCTATTTACAAATATGTCCGCAATTCCATGAGGAATGTCTGCGCCAAAATTCGTGAAGTTCTGAGAAACTATATGTGACTACCACACAATAGGGGGCGCTAGTGAGCAGTTTTTTAGAAAGATTACGGGGTTTTTTACATTCTCGAAAAGGTCGTGGGCTCTGACGTGTGTCCCAAGTTTTGCGTCCGAAGCACATTTTATGCTATCGCAATTTTAAAAAAATTATAGGCCACGCCCACAATATGAATTTGTTGCGATACTTTAAATCTGAGTTCATAGTCACCCCGAGAGTATGTCTAAAAAAAAGAAAAAAAGATTAGTCCATCCGCTCTTGAGTTATAATTGGTGGTGTTTTTGGCGCCCCCTATAGTCCAAAATGAAAATGCTTTGGTGTGCCTATTCCCCAAGACAGACTAAACCTATTTACCAAAATCTATGATGTTTGGATACATGGTTGATGAGTTATGAGCATTTATTTCTAAGCCCCGCCTTTTTGCGAGTAAGTTTTGATTGACGGCAACAATATTTATCATCCTAACATGCTCATTTGCTACGCTAATGTGTCTGACCCTCCACCGATGCTGTATCCGAAATTTGGAGTAGAAAAACTGAAAATTGAAATTTAAGTGAATATTTAACTGTTTTGAACATTATGCTAATTTAAATTTAAAAAATGTAGGCGGAGCTTAGGGTTCCAAGAGGATTATTTGTAGGTCCACCCGGATATGTGTGCAAAATGTCAGGTCATTCGGAGTTATGGTGCGACTTGGGATTTTGATAGGTGGCGCTATTGAGCACGTTGTAATATTTTAACCCATTGACTCCAGAATATTGCAATTTTTACCGGTCTTGGCGCCTGTGCAAAATTATACAACTTTCTCGGCATCCTAAAGCTCTCAAAAAGAGGAAATAAGATTCCTTATAATAATAATACCACGGAGAACAATAGGTTCCTCGCACTTCGTGCTAGGACGCCGTTGGGTCCTAGCGCTCCGTGCTCGGGCCCTAATAATACCACCAATAACAATAGGTTCCTCACACTTCGTGCTAGGACGCCGTTTGGTGCTAGCGCTACGTGCTCGGGCCCTAATAATACCAAGGAGAACAATAGGTTTCCTCGCACTTCGTGCTAGGACGCTGTTGGGTCCTAGCGCTCTGTGCTCGGGCCCTAATAAGAATCGTGCGAATAACAATAGGTCTTCGCACGCTTCGTGCTCAGGCCCTAATTATAGTGTCCGTCCCAAAAAATTATAGTATTGTGACACAGAACGATTTAAGTGATTTTAGAATGTATTTTTTATTGGTAGTATGTTTGTGCCTGCACCAAATAATAACAAATTAGAAGGAAAAGAATATTTTAAAAAATACAGATTTCAGTATTCTGAGGCTCTTTGCCCCATTTATTTTCCTCGCGGATGGCAAAGAAACTCCGACATTATACGATTTAAAATGAAAACAATAATCATGGCTTGATATTGACTAAGAACATGTTTTATGAACCACAAAGCTTCCGGTCTTACAAGACCCGACCGGACAAAACGACGTGGTGCAGGCACGAAACGTACTACCAATAGAAATAGATGCTTTTTAAATCGTTCTGTGTCACACGAAAAAAAGGGGAAAATCGTGTTGGTGAACACGAATCAATAGATTAAATGTCATATAACACGAAATGCCGTGAGACTGGGTTGCAATACAAGTGTCACCTATTTTGCAACTTTAATCTAACAGTATCAGTGTCACCACAGAAACAAAGCGTTTGCGTGTGTGTGTTTGTCGCCCAGCCAAGCATTCTGTGGCTCCTCTCGATACCCACATGCCTTGCTCAGCACAGCCTCTCCTGGCCATCTGCCGTTGCGGGCCCCAGGCAGGGCTGCAGTCTGGGTGTCGGGCCCCCAGTGGTGCAGGGGTACAGAGAACAGTCGGAGCCGGAATCTCTTCCAGTACTCCCTGTTCAATTTTAAACGGATCTGCACAACAAGTCCTCCAACTCATACGACCAAATAGGTCGATTGTTCAGCAGCTTTTACAACCTATAGTCACGTTTGAAAGTTTAGCACCTCTAGTGGCCGTGTAAGAAACAACAATTTGCGGCAATTGCAAACTCTCCAGAGGGTCGTATATTCACAAATAACACTCTCTGGAAAATCCTAAATTGTAGAATAGTTTGGCCATTAAAATGCTATTGGATTAGACTTCGAGCGAGAAGCATATTGTACTTTTAGAATCCACGTTCAGTGGATGTGTAGGATCTATAGTTTGATAGATATTAGGAAGATTATTTGAGGTCTCGCCTGTGTATGTCTTTCTCCCTATGTAAAGTTAGCGTCAACCCTCACCGGGTGAAAACAGTATTTCCGGTCTCGAAGTGTTCATAATAAAACCGTATTCCCCTAACTGTCAAATGATTTTACAGTGATATCTGCCGTACTCATCCACTAAAACACACCAGTTTATCCTTGTTAATTACACAACATTAATTGGTTTAACTTATGTAGACTGCTTTTGTGTTTTTCCCATAGATTTTTCCCTTTTGATTCTGAGAGACACATTTATTTTTTCAGAGGTTTTGATAGCTACCAGCTACCGTTGAAGCTCGGTGATTTGGATGCTTTAGCAGTAATCAACGTTGGGAAATGGTGTTTATGCGATGTGAAATCCGAAAAAAATTTTTTTAAATAATACTTTATTCCGAGTGTGCTTGCTTTTCTCTTTGAAAGTCATCACATAACGGCATTGTAATACACGGTTCGGCTGCATTAAATATTACATATCTGCCGTAGTTCTATATTTATAGAGCCCTGATGAGAAGACTTCTAGACAAACAGGAAGAACTGCCGCCAACACTGAAAACGTGACGTGGATCATAAATATATCAGCAATTAAACAACATCTTACATTTTTTTTCACACAATACGTCTCTTTGCAGTATCAACACTAATTTGGCTGTCTTTTATATTTGATCCAATTGGTAGATAGGTCCTTACCCCAAGTGAAGGAGTTCAAGTATCTCGGGGTCTTGTTCTCGAGTGAGGGAACAATGGAGCGTGAGATGGGTCGGAGAATCGGAGCAGCGGGAGCGGTACTGCGGTCGCTTTACCACACCGTTGTGACGAAAAGGGAGCTGAGCCAGAAGGCAAAGCTCTCTGTCTACCGGGCCATTTTAGTTCCTACCCTCACCTATGGTCATGAAGGATGGGTCATGACCGAAAGAACGAGATCGCGGGTACAAGCGGCCGAGATGGGTTTTCTCCGCAGGGTGGCTGGTGTCTCCCTTAGGGATAAGGTGAGAAGTTCGGTCATCCGGGAGGGACTCGGTTTTGAACCGCTCCTCCTTCGCGTTGAAAGGAGCCAGTTGAGGTGGTTCGGGCACCTAGTTAGGATGCCACCTGGGCGCCTCCCTAGGGAGGTGTTCCAGGCACGTCCAGCTGGGAAGAGACCGAGGGGTAGACCTAGGACCAGGTGGAGGGATTATATCTCTTCACTGGCCTGGGAGCGCCTTGGGATCCCCCAGTCAGAGCTGGTTGATGTGGCCAGGGAAAAGAAAGTTTGGGGCTCTCTGCTGGAACTGTTACCTCCGCGACCCGACCGAGGATAAGCGGGAGAAGATGGATGGATGGATGGATGGATGGTAGATAGGCTGTATTTACACCATAACGGTGCACAGCTGATATAAAGGGAAACCTAGTGGTTAAAGCACGTTATTGAATTGTATTATTTGTATTATTAGATATTAATAGGATCCCTATAAAGTATATTCATTACTCGTTATTCTCTACTAATAGTTAATTAAAGACTGTATATAATGACTATTTTGCACATCCCTTTCAAGATTTCAAGATTTTCTAAGGTTTATTGACATATCATATGCACAACTATGTGTGTAGTTATGCAATGAATGAAACACTTGGGTCGCAGGTTCCTCAACAGTGTATTACAAGACATCTATCAATATGTGTGTATACCTCCAGCAATGTTAAAGCACTTATTTTAACTTGTATTATACTCTTATAAGATGTATGTAGATAGTATAAGAAATGTGCAGAAAGTTTAATGGTGAATTACCGATACCGATACTGCTTATCGATACCGGTATTTTCCGATACTCTTATCGATACTTTTCAATAATTTGGTGCTCAAAATTATAGACATGATTACAAGATGTGAAGATTAAACAACAGTCATTTTATCGTAATGTATTTGTATTGATTATTTATTGTAACTTTTTCAATGTCATACTAAGCAGTGTGTTTGACAGTGTTTCTCTGGAAGGGGGGCGGTAATTAGGGGCAGTTCATAAATCCATGTAAACATGACCATTATTCAGTTAAAACGAGACGCTGCGTGTGCACCTCCTAAACCGGAAGCCCCAGTTGGCTAACCATTATATTGCGTTTATTATTTATAATTGTAATGATGGATTATCAGTAATCATTTAAAAGTTACACAGAGACATTGGATTAACTTTTTGTATGCCCTTAAACACAACCTTTGATCACAAAACGGCAAAGGTAAGACATAACTATCATCATGGCTACGTAAAGTGAAGATGTTTTCTTGCTCTTTCCTGGCTGCTAGTTCAGTGATTTTTGGTCGTACAGTGATGAGACTTACACCAATGGAATCAGCTTTCATGTGATATGTTGCTGTGCAGATAAAATGACGTAGAAAATATCGCTTTTGCCAGTTATGTGCTAAAGTAGCAACTTTACATGGACGCTGCTGTCAATAGAAATGAATAGGGGAAAGACGTAGTATATACACATTCTCCTGGTTGGTTTCCAGCCTCCGCTTTTCTCTAACAACGAGGAAGAGGTGATGGTTCCATTGGCTCATGCCATGATCAGACGTTGTCGCCGAGTTTGGGCTGGTGCTCGCCAGTCTCTTCTCCGAAGTTCAGCTCGGATGAAGGCTGTTGCAGACGTCCATCGCAGGGTCGCTCCCTCCTACAGACCAGGCCAAAAGGTTTGGCTTTCCACTAAGGACTTACCACTCAAAAAACTGGCTCCGAGATTTGTGGGTCCTTTTCCGGTGTCCAGAGTCATCAACCCGGTGTCTGTACGCTTGCAACTCCCCAGGAATATGAGAGTGCATCCGACGTTTCACGTCAGTAAAATCAAGCCGGTGTGTGAGAGCATACTTGTTCCCACCTCCAAGCCCCCTCCACCGCCCCAGTCCTTTGAAGGGGGTGAGGTTTACAAGGTCCGTAAGCTACTGAAGGTCCGTAATAGGGGGAGGGGGAAGCAATTCCTGGTGGAGTGGAGGGGTTACGGTCCTGAGGTTAGGAGCTGGGTAGCTGCTTCATTTATCGTAGACAAGACTCTTATCCACGACTTTTACAATCAGCCTGGGCCATCAGGAGTCGGCGCTAGAGGGGGGGGGGGGGGGGGGGGGGGTACTGTTGTGCACCGACAGAAATGTTAGAGAGGTTCAGCTTCATGTTGTTTTATGTTTGTTTTCTCACTCACCATTTATCTCTCATTCCAGGCTTCCTGATTGTTTTCACATGGCATCCTTTCTGTGTCTCCTGTGCTCATCAGTGTCAGTCCCGCCCCTGATTGTTCCCACCTGTTTGTCATTATCATCAATCAATCAATGTTTATTTATATAGCCCAATATCACACCTCTAATGTGACATGTTTATGCCGTGTGTAAATTGAAAAGATAACACATTTGCAACATAGGTAGTCCAAATGTTTGGAAATGCATGTGTGTATAATAGGAAGATGAATCCACGAGGATATCCATCCAGGACTTATGATCCAGGACCACAGCCACGACTCAAGATCCAGGACTTGCGATCCATGACACAGGACCGCAGGATCATCCATGACTCCGGATCCCGGCGTATATAGACACCAAAAAGAAAGACATTTGGGGAAGCTGGGTTAATCGGAACATGAGAGTACACAGGTATAGACAGAGAGAAGGAAGAAGTAAGATGTCCCCCGAAAAACTAAGCCTATATCAGCAAAGCTAGGGGCTGAATCTAATCAGCCCTAACTATAAGCTTTATCAAAAAGGAAGGTCTTAAGCGCACTCTTAAAAACGGATACGGTGTCTGCCGTCACAAACTGGAAGCTGATTCCACAAAAGTGGAGATTGATAAGAAAAGGCTCTGGCTCCCATTGTACTTTTAGAAACTCTAGGAACAACCAACAACCCTGCATTCTTGGAACGCAATGCCCTAGTAGGACAGTAGGGTATAATGAGTTCTTTAAGGTAAGATGGCGCCTGCCCATTAAGGGCTTAGTAGGCGAGAAGAATAATTTTAAATTCTATCCTGTGTTCTATAGGGAGCCAGTGTAAGGCAGCCAGAACAGGAGTAATGTGGTCCCTTTTCCTAACTCTGGTTAGTACACGAGCTGCAGCATTTTGAATCAGCTGAACCCTGATTATAAGGAGTTACAATAATCCAGCCTTGAAGTAACAAATGCATGGACTAGTTTCTCTGCATCGTTTTGAGGCAAGATATGCCTGATTTTTGCAATGTTACGTAGATGGAAGTAGGCGGTCCTTGAAATTGATTTTATGTGGGCGTTAAAGGATAAATCCTGATCAAATATAACACCAAGATTCCTTACGGTCTCACTGGAGGCCAAATTAATGCCATCCATAGTTAGTATATCTTTAGATAATTTGTTTCGTAGATTCTACGGGCCAAGTACAATAACTTCAGTTTTGATCGTGTTTAACATCAAAAAATGTAAGGTCATCCACGTTTTTAAGTCCTTGAGGCAGTCTTGAATTTTATTTAGATGATTAATTTCATCAGGCTTGATTGATAAATATAGTTGAGTATCATCCGCATAACAATGAAAGTTTACAGAATGGTTCCTTATAATATTGCCTAACGGAAGCATATATAATGTGAACAAAATAGGTCCAAGCACTGAGCCCTGTGGCATCATGTGTTTAAATTCCCCTGTCTCCCAGTGTTCCTCGTCAGTTCGTGTTGTCTCTTGCTATGGTCAGGTCTATGCTCCTTGTACTTTTGAAAAGTTTGATTCCTCACTACGTGAGCGCTTTCATTTTTTGTTCTCTATTTTTGTCATCTCGGCTTGAGATTTGATAGTTACCTTTTTTTGTTTGTCAATGCTGTATTTGGAAAATAAAGTATCCTACAAATACTCTACCTCTGTCTCCCGGGTCGTGCAATTGAGTCCTACATCCTAAGTGTCTGAGTTCGTAACAGTATATAATGACTATTTTGCACATCCCTTTCAAGATTTTCTAAGGTTTATTGACATATCATATACACAAACGGTGTAGTTATGCAATGAATGAAAAACTTGGGTAGCATGTTCCTCAATAGTGCATTACAAGACATCTATCAATATTTGTGAATACCTCCAACAATGTTAACTATGTTGAAGCACTTATTTTAACTGATATTATACATATGTATTATACTCTTATAAGATGTATGTAGATATTTCATCTCCGGCCTTGTCAGGTATTGAACAATCAATAAATAAAGAACACAGAATTATTAAATATAAAACACCGAATTTGTGTGATTATACTAAATGATTTACAAATAAACACCACTGCATATTTACAACTGTTACACATGCTGATGTAACGCAAATGTTTCCAACTTGGGATCAATAAAGTATATCTTATCTTAAGATGATCGATGGCTACTGTCATATTTGCAAAATGTACCTCTGAACCTTGACAAGTGCATGTTTCAGGCTTATCAATTAATGTAATGTAATGTAATGTAATGTTATCAATTAACAACAGGAGGGGTCACAAACATAAGACCAGCTGTTAAATAAAGCTCTTCTGACCTTAGCTGGCATGTGGGTATATATATTAATGCTGCCCATTATGGGCACAAGCCATTTTCACCCATTTATTAATGATATGTTTTAAATGTGAGTGTTTCCTATCCCCTAAACCTCCAGGGATGTACACAGTTTAATACTGGCAACTTCTTATTATGGGAAATACGAAAACGTCTTTTAAAACTACAACTCTCAGTAGAGACGTGCCATAGATAGAGAACATGTTGCGAAACATAATAGCCAGCATGTGTAGTTCTGGGGACGGGGTGGACCCGTTCAAATCCAGTTTTGGACAGTCTGCCGTGGTTCCATCCCATTTCAAGTGCTGTTCGACGCTCGGCGTAACCCTCGGAGCACACTCTCCATCAACCCTGTCTCCTAAAAATTACGTTCCCACAGAACTAAACTGCATTCTCAATTACGTTTAGCAAGAAACGTATTTTCTAACACGTTACGTTAGTTATGAACGTATCTCAAATACGTTTATTTTCTACATATCTTCTAGAAACAGATTTTCTCCCACGTTACGTTTGTTATGAACGTATCTCAAATACGTTTATTTTCTACATATCTTCTAGAAACAGATTTTCTCGCACGTTACGTTAGTTATGAACGTATCTTAAATACGTTTATTTTCTACATATCTTTGTCATTTATTGCCTTGCTTATAATAATGATAATAGTCATTTATAAATATCATTTTAGAGCACACCTTTGAAATCGACAATCGGGTTCAATATATGGTTACATTTAAATCAGTAGGCAAGGCTGTAATTTCGCCAGCTGTTACTCTCATGAGCGAGGCAGAAAATAATAGTTTTAACATGCCAAAAAGCTACTGTGTCGTTTATTGCACCTCAAACATTAAAACAAATCCAGAGTTACGTGTTTCTGAACTTCCTCTAAGAAGAAAGGACAGTAACAGAAGAGCTCTGTGGCTTCAGGCTTGATCGCCGTTCAAATTACAGCGTTGGTTTCCCCAAAAGAGGGCGGGGCTGTAAAGTGACGTAGATTTTACTATCATCTATTATTCAAAACCATTCTATTTATTCTAACGTAAATTACATGCCAGTGTTTTATCTTTTTATTTATTTGTTTTTATTTTAAATATTAATGTCGGACTTTTTATGCATGTCGATGTATCCTTGGGCAAGAAACTTAACCCTGAGTTGCTCCCGATAGCATGGCCAACGGTGTGTGAATGTGTATGCATGTTAGGTCCTAGAGTAACATACACTGCTCTGTGTGAATGGGTGAACGAAATGTAGTATGTAAAGCACTTTGAGGGGTCTTAAAGACTGGATAAAGCGCTATATAAGTACAGTCCATTTACTGTCTGTGAGGAAAAGAAATGGGGCTTAGAGCCTCAAAATACTGAAATCTGTATTTTTTTTATTCTTTTCGTTCTAATTTGTTATCCTTTTCTAAACAACACACTGTTATTTACTCAACAATAACACACAATTATCTTTGTTTTTATTTATTCGTTTAATTCTATAATCTTGGGCTTTTTAGCATGCGTTTTAGCCGTAAATAGCCGCCAAAACTGAATATGTGACGTGGATCATAAATATATCAACAATTAAACAACATCTTACATTTCTTTTCACAAAATACGTCTCCTTGCAGTATCAACACTAATTCGGCTGACTTTTATATTTGATCCAATTGGTAGATAGGTTATATTTACACCATAACGGTGCACAGCTGATATAAAAGGACTTAGGTATAGACTATAGGAAGATATTACTGATCTTCTTTGAATATAAGAATGTAAATACTGAGTTGAGAGAATAGTCAGGGGATTTGGGTGATGGGAGACACATCTACAGTATGGAATCACAATTTCAATAGCTTACCATTAAATGACGGATATACCTTTATGTCTGTGATGTTTTACAAATCAGATATTAATGTGTGAATGTAAAACATGAGAAATAGTATAGCAATATCCTGTAAAAACATGTAAAAACATGAATAAAACTACACATCTTCAGATGTTATACATACATAAGTGTCTAATAATACAAAGTTATTATTAGTATGCTCCTCCGCTCCCTTCAATAGCTTCCAGTAACTGCTAGAATCCACTTCAAGACAATGGTACTTGCGTACCATGCTGCAAATGGATCTGGCCCTTCCTACATCTAGGACATGGTTAAACTGTACACCCCAGCACGTGCACTCCGCTCTGCATCAGCCAAACAGCTAGCTGCACCCGAACTGCGAGGGTAGAATAGATAGATAGAATTACCAACAAAGCACTTAGATACTAATAAAGGACTGGCTTATCTAAAGCCAGTTGAGTAGCACTTCAAATGTTTGGTTCAATGAAACCTGATGTACTTATATGATTCTGTTTTCTTCAAGGTTGTATCTTCCTGGTCGAATGTACTTACTGTAAGTCGCTTTGGATAAAAGCGTCAGCTAAATGCAATTTCAGGTAATGTAAATGCTGTGTGTACCTTGTGTGCACCGCCTAGTGGTTAAAGCACGTTATTGAATTATTTTTTGTTGAATAATGTTATTTTTGTTGAATAATGTTATTTGATGAAAAGAATATTATGGGTACATACTTTCATAGGGGGAAAGTAGAAGGTCAATGATAGAAATATAGAATATAAAAAATCAAGAAGATACTGTAAGTGATCTCTATAAAACAGTTGCTGGATGTACAAAGATATTAATACGAGGAGGTGCAAAACAGAAAAATGAATTAGCCTTTATTAACAGATTAAAGAATACTTTAGGTTAAGGTCTTCTTTCAAATAAGAAAAAAGCTTTGGGGGTATCTATCTACAGATAAATATTAAGCCTGACAAAGTACTTAACGTCTAATATATTGCTTTCCTGCAATGTTAACTATGTTGAAGCACTTATTTTAACTGATATTATACACATTAATTATACTCTTATGTATGTAGATAGTAAGAAATGTGCAGAATATGACAGTTTAATGGTTGAGGTATACACATATTGATATGTCTTGTAATTCACTGTTGAGGAACCTGTGACCCAAGTTTTTCATTCATTGCATAACTACACCGTAGTTGTGTTTATGATTAATACACCTTAGAAAATCTTGAAATCTTGAAAGGGATGTGCAAAATAGCCATTTTATACAGTCTTTAATTAAATATTAATAGATAATAACGAGTAATTAATATACTTTATAGAGATCTGCAGATAAATGTTTAGTCTTCTCAAGCACCAACTCATCAAATATCTCTCCTGATTGTTGGCACTTGACAATCACCTTTCCCTGAATTTTACTCAGGTGTAACTAAAGTCTGCTTCAAGGGTTGTGTATATTTAATATCATTAATCAGAATCTGCAAAGTAACTAAAATAAATGTAGTGGAGTAAAAATACCAGGTTAACCTCTGAATTATTGGAGTAGAATTACAAAGTAACAATGAGCTGTCAAGTGGGTATATATTAATGCTGCCCATTATGGATACAAGCGATTTTCACCCATTTAGTAATTACATGTTTTAAATGTATACACACCAATGTGTTTCCTATCGCCTAAACCTCCAGGGCTGTACACAGTTTAATACTGTCAACTTCTAATTTCGGGAAAAACGAAAACGTCTTTTAAAACTACAATTCCCAGTAGAGACTGCCATAGAGAACATGTTGCGAAACACAATAGAGAACCGCAGTGACGCGTCGTAAAACCCGGAAGTAAACTTCTTCCGGTTCCTTCGCGAAAAACCAATGCAAATTCTCCATAGGATTTTGGAAAATAGCTCGAAATAAGGTCTGTGGTTGACACACATTTAAGAGAGGGATCACGTTTTGTTCAGCCGGATAATCTCCACATGTAAACCCTACTTTTATAATTTTTGAATCATAAATCTAGTCGCCAAAAGCGAAATGCTAACGTTATGCTATAAACGAACTACAAGCCAGTAGAGCAGCAGGCACGACTTCAACGTCACGCCAACTTAAGATCGTTTCAACTGACTTGCACTGAAACTGCACTTTGAACACTTTAAATATATTAACATTTTAAATTGTATACCCCGGTTATCTCGGCCCGTTTTGTTTAATGTATACCACGTTTATCTAGGCACTTTTTGTTTTATGTATACATGTCACACTGTGGGAAACGATATTTCGATATTTCTGAATGTATAACACATGTAGAAATTTTGACAATAAAGCTGAATTTGACTTTCGCGTGCTTGCATATTTTAACAAAGCTTTTCATTTTAGCCACACTGAATTTAACTAGAAGTCATGGCTGTGTCAATTACCAGTCTGATATTGTTTTACAAAGATGACAAGAAGAGTGTAGATAGAGGAGAGAACCACTACAAGTCAGGACACGTTACAGTGCAGCCTAGATGAAGGTGTGCTTACCGGTGTTGTCAGGGCTAGCATGAGGGACAAGGTTTATAGTGTCGGTGAGTAGTGATAGCAAGAGTACCGTTAACCTAGAGTTAATTTATTCACATGAATTCCCATCAACAAATCAATTGTATGTGTCACATGAAATCTTTATTAGGCACTTTTCAACACAAGACAATTCAAAGTGCTTTACAAAAAATGAAAGACATTAAGAAAATGGCATTTAAAATCAGTCATTAAAAAGAAAAGCTAATAAAATAAACATTAAAAGAAAAAATACATGGATAAAAGTTACAGTGCAGTCTAAGATATGAATAGTTCAATTAAAAGCAGCGACAAAAAGAAAAGTCTTCAGCCTGGAGTAAAAGTTGCAGCGGACCTGCAGGTTTCTGGGAGTTTGTTCCAGATATTTGGAGCATAATAACTGTACGCTGCTTTACCATGTTTAGTTCTGACTCTGGGGACAGAAAGCTGACCAGTCCCTGAAGACCTGAGAGATCTGGATGGTTCATCATTTAGCAGGAGGTCAGAAATGCATTTTGGTCCTAAACCATTCAGTGCTTTATAAACAGCAGCAGTATTTTGAAATCTATTCTTTGACACACAGGAAGCCAGTGTAAAGCATACATGCAAATTAGTCGCTTTTCGGCGCCTCCCGCTTTTTTAACGCTGATTTGAGTGACTTGTGTAATTCGTGGAGAACCGAAGAGTTTTTGTTTGGGGGGGGGGGGGGGGGGGTCCGACTCACGGACTAACGGACAACTTCTCTCTTCAAAACATAGACTTTACTTGGGCGGGCCGCCCACGTATAGCCTATTAACGGCCGCCAAAGTATATTTTTGTATCCATCCGCGAGCATGACTAGTGGACAAAGGATCCCTCGCTCTACGCCTCCTGTACCTGTTCGCTCTGCTATCGCGTGAAGGGTCTGCTTGCTAACAAGCGACCAACAGAAGACAAACAGGAGTCACATGTTGTTTCACATCAGTCATGCGCAAATGACGCGCACTTCTGCACCAGTCAGTTGCGCAACCACCGCATGTAAGTACATTTTTCTGTTGGCTGTTATAACATCATTAGCTCTAAAGTGCATGTATGTTATGTATTTTTACCATAGACTATATATAAATGGTATTTTTTGTAGAATACAATTGTATTGCATCAGCTAACTGTATTGCGTCAGCTAAATGAAATGTAATTTATTGTAGGCTATATAAGCTTTATTTGTACCTAAAGGTGATCGGCCCTCCGATTAAATTGGCAATTTCACTCCAAATGACTCCATTAATTATTAAGGTACAATTCCAAACGTGTACACCCTTTTAATTTTAATTTGGCAAATACTCCGTAAGCTCAATGCTAACATATAAGAGCGATCGACGCGCTAAAATAAATTAGCATTACGCACGCGGTAATTTTATACTTGAACTATATTTCTGTCAACCTGATCAACATAAACGACATGATCTTAATACTTAGTCATATTTTTCCTGTGCACTGTGGAAATGACACATGACTGCTGTGTAGTTTACTAGTTTGGTATTGAAGTAGCCATATCTGATATTGAATAAGATTTAGAGGCCTAGCCATGAGTCTAATGAGTGTTTAATAATGGGAACACTTAACCTTAGTGACAACTCTAATTTTCATTCATTTTCAGAATGAAAGATCTTGAGGAAAGTGATGCACTTGTTGTGAAAGAGCTGGATGCAGGTTGCAAATCCAGCTGAAAGTGGTCATGGCTAAAGCTAGATGTCAAAATTGAGGTGAAGTCACATTCCCACTGTCAGACTTTTTCAAAAAAGTTGACAAAAAAGGATGTGCTAGATGCACTCTGTGCACAAAATAAATAAATTATGGCAGCAGGGGCGTGCCTGGCCTGTTGGCACACTGTCAGACAGAAATTCACAAACATAAAGTGACCACAATCACAGAAACACAAAGTGTTGCACAGCTCCTCAGAAAGAGCCCATTCCCAGCAACCCCCAAAGCAGCAGCTGACAAGATCAGGGAAAGGATAGCGCCTACACTACGTGTGTGTGTGTGTGTGTGTGTGTGTGTGTGTGTGTGTGTGTGTAACACAACTGTCCTAATGCTTTTGTGCAATGTTGGGGGAGCTTTTAGAGCAAATGCTAAGTTAAAGGTGCTGTCAGTAGGAAGGTTCGTTGTAGCTAAATTAGATTTGTTTTCCTGAAATGAGTAACCTCATATATTTTAATCTGTTTTCTAGGCAATGGTCCTGGCTGTTATTGCTGAACATTCCCTACCTCTCTCAACTGCACCTGTCCTAGTTGAACTGAGTCAACAACTGGCTGCAGACAAAATAGCACTTAGTAGGATGAAACTGTCACGAACCGCTGCCTCTTACAAGATGGTGCATGGTCTGGGCCACACATTCTCTGAGAGAACGCTCTCCAACTTAAGGAAGTATCCCTTTTCTCTTAATGTAGATGAGAGTACATCTAGCATTAATAAAAAAAGTGCTTGCAATGCTTGTGAGCTACTTTGACCAAGAGCTGAAGGATGTTGTGGTGGAACATTTGGGTTCTCTGGAAGTTGTTAAAGTCAATGCTGCCAGCTTGGAGGAGCTCATCTGCAACTTCTTTAAGGAAAAATATATTCCCTGGTCAAACCTGGTCAGCATAATGTTAGACTCATGCAATGTGATGCGAGGCAGCAAGTCAGGACTGGAGACAAGAATTAGACAGAACCATTGTAAAACGCTTCTTGATGTTGATGGTGATTCATGTCACCATGTGCACAATGCTGCAAAGAAGTTTGCAGAGCCCTTTGAGAACTACTTGGAGCAGCTGTTTACAGATCTCCATACTGACCACCTGTGGGCATCAGATCAGGTAACTGAATGTCAATTTAGATTTTAGCTTAAGTGATAGATTGAGTTTGTCTTCGTGTTTTCTCTAATGTGTTGAGTGGTGTGACACTTAGTCTTCTAAAATGACTTATGTCTTTATTTGCAGATCATGTACCTGAAAGAAATCGCTGAATACATGGAGGTTTGTCTCCCACCGTTGGTTGTCTGCGTATGACGTTGGGATGCAAACAAAAAGACTGCTGCCTGTGTACAAGGTCCTGTACTATGGTTTCATGGGGAAAGAGGACAAAGCTCTCTACCAGGATCCATTGCAGCAGCTATATGAAGACTACCATGTCAGCGAGAAAGCACAGCGAAGGATCACATTTGTGCACCAAGACCTCAGTAAGAAAGGTATGTATATTAGTTTAAACAAGGAACTCAAATTGTGAATGTCCTGTTTCTGAGAAAGTTATTAATACTATAATAAAATGTGTTATCTTCGTTTTTCTTTTGGTAGGTATGACTGAATAGGGGAAGAAGAGGAAGAGCCGAGTGGTAAAGAAGATCTGGTTTGAGAACCAAAAAGTGGACCTGCATCTCAGTGTGTACCTCAGTGTACTGCCAATACTAAAAGAGTATGTGATGGTTTTCCAGGTGAGTGTTTTTTTTATATATACAGTGTATATAACACACACCATATAGAAATAACATGCATATTGCAATTTTATAAACAAAAGATGGTTCAGTATTTACTGAAACGTGCCCTTTCTGTGCATTTAAGGAAAGTCAGACCTTGGTCCACAAGCTGCATGACAAGCAGCTTCAAGTGTTTGTCAACTTCCTGGCTTGCTTTATCAAACCAGAGCATCTGAAGATTTCGCCCAAAGCATTGACAGAATTGGACTTGGCCAACCGGACACTTTATTCCCAGCTCTATATTGGTAAAGTGGCAGAAAACCTGGAAGCAGCCCGTCGAAAACACCCGGTTAGTGTGTGAAATAGATTAGTTAGTATTTAGGTAATGTTATATTAAAGTAAAAAAGAGTCCTGGTGGAAAGAGGCCAGGTTAACCCAAAGGCAGCACACCTCTTACTATTTCACATACATTTGAATATTATTCTTACACCAAATCTCGGGTTTTACCATAGTCATTTTTGTATGAATAATTGTTGCATGCCTTATTTAAACATTGTTTTGCTTGATGTTGACTAGTGCAGGCCATCATTTCACTGATAGCTTTAGTATTGAGAAACGTAGCACTGTGCTGCATGAAACTTAGGATATTCATCAAAGTGTTTTTTGTTTTTGTTTTGTATTTGTGTTAGGATTTCTTTGAAAAGGTGACCAAGGCATATGTGACTTGTTGCAAGTACATGCAGGTCAAATTGCCACTTAAAAGTAAGACCCTACAAGCCTTGTCCTCTATTGATCCTGTTGTGAGGGGCCATTCAGAAGCAGGGACTCAACTGATGAAGCTGGCAGGAATCTTGCAACACCTAGTTCCTCCAGAGAGTGACATCACCCAGGAAATAATCAGATACAACGTTGACTTAACACTGGCACAGTATCACGAGGGAGACAACATGGTCATGTGGTGGGCTCATGTTATGAGCACAGGGAAATATCCAGCTCTCAGTGGGGTTATCAGAGGTGCTCTTTCTATCTTCCATGGGCCCATGGTGGAGTCCTCATTTAACTTAATGGGAGATATTCTTGACCCTAAAAGCTCAAGAATGAACATTGCCACGCTCGATGCAATTCAGACAGCAAAGTATGCCATGAAGTCTAGGGGCATGACTGCCACCATGATGTTTAAGAGAGAAGACGAAAAGTTTGGACCAGTTGACAGAACACTGTGCCGCAACATGAGGTCTGCTGCAAGAAGGGATAAAGCACAGAGAGAGGAGAGGCTTATGGAGAAAGGGAGGAGACAGGTGGAGTATGGCTTCAAGAAAACATGTGCAAGTTCCCAAGAGAGCAAGAGGACAGCACAGCAAGAGGAGAAAGAAAGAAGCAAGGTTGAGACATGCAGCTAAGCAACGGAATGCTGCTAGACGTAAAGCAGTAGAAACACTTGTGCGTGCAAAGAAGAAGAAAAACCCTGAAAGTCAAAAGTGTATAATATCTACCTGTAAATAATAATAATAAAAACCCTTGATTTATAACTTAACATCTATGTCTCCTCTTGATCTGAGTATATTATAAAGAATAGCCAGTTAATTGAAGCATTATACAGTTCTGTTTTATATGAGTGTTGAGAGATGTATCCATACATCTCTTAATTTTGCCCTCAAAGTGCACCAGATTGATGCATTTATCTTCCCGGGGGAGCATGCCCCCGGACCCCCCTAGAGGAGGTGAGGTCCCCCCACAAATAAACAGGTTCATATGGATAGGATACTAGATAAGTTTGCACTCATTATATATAATGATAATAGATATGTTTCATTGCGGAGGACCCCCTGTTTTGTGTGTCCCCCACTTCTTAAACCAAAGTTATGCCCTCGATAATATCTACCTGTAAATAATAATAGTAAAACCCCTTGATTTATAACTGAACATCTCTGTCTCCTACTGATCTGAGTATATTATAAAGAATAGCCAGTTAATTGAAGCATTATAGCACAGGCCTTTGTCAGACGGTATATTACACTGTTTTTTTTCTGCTTCGAATAGTTCTCTCTTTTTTCACCATACCTGTGTTTGCATCCCTGGTAAAGACTTCAGAACTGGAGCGATGTGATCCTCTTTCTTAGTGTTGGCAAGGACTCGAGCAGCGGTGTTCTGAATCAGCTGCAGCTTTCTAATAGATTTTTTAGTGAGACCTGTGAAGACACCATTGCAGTAGTCCAGTCTACTGAAGATAAAAGCATGGACACGTTTTTCTAAATCCTGCTGTGACATTAGTCTTTTAATCCTAGATATGTTCTTTAGGTGATAGTAAGCTGATTTAGTAACTGTTTTAATGTGACTGTTGAAACCAATAACTAATTTAACCCGCTGACAAGAGAGCCCACCTCCGAAGATTGTGACTGGCTGAGGGACAGACTCGGGGGCAGGTTCTCAGGAATTTCTTGGCTTCTCTCCCCCGAGCCAGAAGAGGAACACTACAGCTTGGAAACACTTACTGTTCCTGAAATTATCAAATCTGTTGGGCATCGGGGACCTGAGGCAATTGTGGGAAGCATGGCATTGTCTGAAGAGCAACAGAGGGCAATTCAGGTGGCTACCACTGGTCAGCGAACCAACCCAAACTGGCATTTGTTCAGGAAAGGAAGGTTGACTGCCAGCAACTTTGGAGCTGTCCTGAGGTCTAAGCGTGTGACTGCTTCCTTTATTGCCAGGGTGCTAGGGCAACAACAGGCCCTTGATGGTGTTTTGTCTGTACAGTGGGGGACTATGAATGAATGTGAGGGCGTCAGGGCATTCACCACTGCAACTCAGATGCAGGTCCTTGAGTCAGATTTGTGGCTCTCCCTATCAGGATTGTTGGGGGCATCTCCAGATGGTCTGGTAGGGTCTTCCGCTGTGCTGGAGGTAAAGTGTGCCTACGGAGCCAGGGAAATGACAATTAGTGAAGCATTGCAAATCAAGGGCTTCTGTGTCAGTAAGGAAGGAGAAACATTCAGCCTGCGTGAGGAACATCCTTACTGGCACCAAGTGCAAGGTCAGCTTCACCTCACTGCAAAGAAGAAGAAATAAAAAAATTGTGAATTGTTTTTAATTTACATTTACTCGCCTATGCAATGTTGTGGTTGTTAGAGTGTTAGGTTTCCTGTCAGCTCGGCTGTTGGGAAGATATAAAATATTAGTTTCATGGAAGTCACACCTTCACATATACTGTAAGAGCATTAAGACATACAGTACATAGGCTAAAACAAAACATCTAAAGATATAACCTTGCACTTTGATAAGTCTCGTGAACATTTTCACTATTTTGACATTTTTATAGATCAAAATTGAACTAAAGAAATAAATGGTAGATTAATCCATATCGAAAATAGGTGTCAGCTGCTACACTAATTATAATAGTTATATTTCTTAATTAATTAAGATAAGATATTACTGTATTGATCCCAATTTGGGAAATGTTTGTGTTGCAGCAGCATAACAAGAAAAACAAAATATAAGTTATTATATATACAAAAGTATGTGAGGGATGGAATATTAAATTGAATATAAATGTAAAATGTACATGTGATTTTACGTCCAAGAGAAGCTATGGAGCAGAGCGTTCTCTGCCAGCCAGAGGTGATTTGTTATTAGTTCAATATGTCAAACTGATTTCCCTGACTACAATCTTTAGTTACATGGTGAAACGTTATGCTGCTTGTACTAATTAGACTTTTCATATAAGCCACACAGGTTTTAATAGGATGTATTCATTATCTTTACTTATGTTGCGGTCTTTTCAGCAGCGCCATCTCTAAAACGGCGATACAGTCACTACCCATCATTTACATTTCACCGTGACATGGACAAAAATGTAACGTCAGCTTACCTCATGGCACGAATCCAGACTCTCCTTTGGAAAACATTGGCCGGGAAACGATAGAACAAGCACGTTTCATGCGAAGACCTGTGGCTGCAAACCGGAGCAAAGCAACAAACCATTGCGTAGCTAACTAGTAGCGCTAGCTTTAGCTAACGTTAGCTAACGAAACGAACTGCCGAGTAAAATTGGAAAACACTGGTAATTAATTATTCTATAATTTGTAAAAACGACAATTTCAAAAATACAGATTCTAATGGTCAGATATAGATATACAGATACTAAAGATAGGCAGGTACTTGCTTTCAAGCAGAACACAGGGGGAAAAAAACTTAGCGGGAGTGTTTACGTGTTCTGCGTAATGACGTACAACGGCCTCGACAATTTCTGTAGTCCTATTCAGCTACTCGGTAACAACCATCGTTTTTCAGACACGTAAACTCTTCAAAAATCCCCAGTGGGGTCACTGCTGACGTATTTAATGTCGTAGAACAAAACGTGACTTATCTCTTAAATTTGTGTCAACCACAGACCTTATTTCGAGCTATTTTCCAAAACCCTATGGAAAAAATGCATTGCTTTTTGAGGAAGGAACCGGAAGTGCTTAAAATGCTAACTTACTTCCTGGTTTTACGACGCGTCACTGCGGTTCTGTATTTTTCAGTGACTCTTTGAGAGAATTAAGCATACATCTGTTAAATGTTCAAAACAGCCTGTGTAGGGGGGCGTTCGAGTTCAGTTTTTAATAGTCTGCCGTGGTTTCGTTCCATTTCAAAGAGCTTGACGCTCGGCGTAACCTAGGCGCACTGCCTCTCCAACATCACGGGGTTTGTCAACGGGACTGTAGTCCCAAATGATAGCTGGGGATTATGGGTAGTGTAGTGTCTTCGGCCATCCTAAATCTCGAAATGTCCCGTCTGTTTCCGGTTACTTTATTTACGGCTAAAAAGCATGCTAAAAAGCCCAAGATTATAGAATTAAACGAATAAATAAAAACAAGGATAATTGTGTGTTATTATTTAGTAAATAACAGTGTGTTATTTATAAAAGAATAACAAATTAGAAGGAAAATATTTTTTGAAAACACAGATTTCAGTATTTTGAGGCTCTAAGCCCCATTTATTTTCCTCACAGACGGCAAAAAAAGTCCGACATTGTACAATTTAAAATAAAAACAAATAAATAAAAAGATAAAACACTGGCATGTAATTTACGTTAGAATAAATAGAATGGTTTTGAATAATAGATGATAGTAAAATCCACGTCACCTTACAGCCCCGCCCACTTTTGGGGAAACCAACGCTGTAATTTGAACGGCGATCAAGCCTGAAGCCACAGAGCTCTTCTGTTACTGTCCTTTCTTTAGAGGAAGTACAGAAACACGTAACTCTGGATTTGTTTTAATATTTGAGGTGCAATAAACGACACAGTAGCTTTTTGGCATGTTAAAACTATTATTTTCTGCCTCGCTCATGAGAGTAACAGCTGGCGAAATTAAAGCCTTGCCTACTGATTTTAATTTAACCATATATTGAGCCCGATTGTCAATTTCAAAGGTGTGCTCTAAAATGATATTTATAAATGACTATTATCACTATTAAGCAATATGCTAAATGGCAAAGATATGTAGATAATAAACGTATTTAAGATAAGTTCATAACTAACGTAACGTGGGAGAAAATCTGTTTCTAGAAGATATGTAGAAAATAAACGTATTTGAGATACGTTCATAACAAACGTAACGTGGGAGAGAATATCTGTTTCTAGAAGATATGTAGAAAATAAACGTATTTGAGATACGTTCATAACAAACGTAATGTGGGAGAAAATACATTTCTTGCTAAACGTAATTGAGAATGCTGTTTAGTTCTGTGGGAACGTCATTTTTAGGAGACAGGGTTGTTACAATCACAGAGCTTGAGGACTATCACAGGGTTTGTCAAGCGAAGCGGAGAGAATACTTACTTCCGGGTGTAATATTCTCTAAAGCAAATGAGGTGCTCCGACCCTCAGTCCTGACGGACTCCAACTAGTGTTTATTAATCAAACAAATAAATAAACACAAGGATAATTATGTGTTATTGTTGAGTAAATGGAGAATTGCACAGGGGGAAATAACGTATCTATGCCACAATTTTAGATGCGGATTTTGTTAAACTAATACGTTTGCGCTGTGGACCAACACTATACATTGACGGGGAAGGGGGTAGCAATAAAGATAACACCATTAAACAGTTACACAACATAACAGAAATAATATCGATACCAGCGTCCCTAGCAACCACCTTGGTAACAATGAAAACGTTGTATGGACACAATTTCCTGAAGTAATCTTCGTAATAACTAGCAAACTAAAGATCATGTACATCCACTGCACACATAATCTGAAATAACAACTCATATTTCTCGCATCAAATGACATCAAAACGCAATTTAATGGCCAAACTAACTTTAAAATAGGCATTTTCCACCGAGAATAAAACGAAGTTCGGCCATGTTTTTTTTTTCTGCAGGGAGAGATTTGAAGATCACGTGATATAGACGCCAGCCATTGGAATGAATGGTGAACAAAAACGTAAGGATCTTACAATTTCAGAGGCGTTTTTGTAAAAATACTACGTCCTACGTTGTGGACCAATGTAGTTATTACACATTTTTTTATGAGACTGGGTTGGGCATGCATGTTCCTTTGCTGTTATCCAGAATATACTTAATATTGAGAACATTACTCTAGCTGTGCCGCACACCTCAAAGTGACTCGTATTAATACTGTGGGCTTCAGTTAATTTTCCATCTAGTACAGTAGAGCGACTGAACCATGACCCGCCTCGCTGGACCAGCTCTGTAAATGTCACCCATATGGCCCGCTCATTCATTTCCTACAAAACAAATTCCCACAAAAGACTGACTGTAAGTGTATTTAAAAGTCAAAAGCAGCCAGAAAGAACCCTCTCATCCACCTCTCATTTTCCCATGAGCTAGAGGTGCTCTTTTAATTTCCCTCTCTGAAAGGTCAGTCGCAATGTTCTTCATCTCCTCCTTAATTGATTCTTTAAATGCAGCTCGTCTTGCACAGGGGGAGTTGGGGAGGAAAACTAGAGAAGTGTTTGCCTACCTTTAGTCACGGTTAAAGGGCCTAAAATGGATACCCATCTCCTACTAATTGTATTGGCTGTGTGTAAATGTATGTTCCTGGAGCTTGAAGCCTGGATATGTACTCCTCGGGCATAGCAAAACCGGGAATTAACCATTTGCAAATGGAAAGAAAATAGTCTTTAGTGGCTGTGGCTGAGCAATGGTTGTGCTAAAATATTGACATTTATGAGAACATGTCTTTGATATGTATTGGAGATAGTAATTTACTCAACAACTTGTACATACTGTGGTTTCTGCACGCACAACAGCAGCTAACCTAGGTTTGTGAACAAGCACGTGAAGAAGGGACCCACTTAAAATAGGACCTTTATTACATACTTTTCAAGAAGCACCAACTCCACAAACTATTTTATTAGTCCTTTTTTACATAGTTTTCTAATTGGTTGTTTTAATCTTATATCCATAACTTCTTATAACCTTAAACCTAACCCTTAAACAGTCATGGCATCATAAAAGCCATTACCGTGACCTGAATATTTTTTGGGAAATGAGGAAGTGCCTTAATGCCGCAGGCCAGCAGGGGTTTTCTCCGCCAACATTTATTTTTGCTTTCTTCAGCAGGAAAATCCTCAATTTTTGAAGTGTAATCGCCAGAAATAAAAAGCAGTTTCTATGACACATAGAAGCTTGGGACATTTATTCAAGAGGTTATTTTTTGAAGAATTGTATGTCCTAGAACAAATCATAAAAAATATTTAGGCCTTGTGAATTTGGGCAAAAGGTTTTTTTTTTTAAAAAAGGTTGACTTAGAGGAAAAGGGAACCGGAAGTGGTAAAATGCAGGTTAGGGCTCAATCCTGCTCTTCTCTACTTTCCAAATAGTTTGGCTGTCAGACTTTTTCACATTACATTACATTGCATTTAGCTGACGCTTTTATCCAAAGCGACTTACAATAAGTGCATTCGACCAGGAAGATACAACCTTGAAGAAAACAGAATCATATAAGTACATCAGGTTTCATAGAGCCAAACATTTCAAGTGCTACTCAACTGGCTTTAGATAAGCCAGCCCTTTATTAGTATATAAGTGCTTTGTTAGTAATTCAATCACTCGAAGTGGAGTCTAAAGAGAAGAGTTTTCAGTCTGCGCCGGAAGATGTGTAAGCTTTCTGCTGTCCTGATTTCAATGGGGAGCTCATTCCACCATTTTGGAGCCAGGATAGCAAACCCACAAGTTTTTGCTGATGGGAACTTGGGTCCCCCTCGCAGTGCGGGTGCAGCGAGCCGTTTGGCTGATGCAGAGCGGAGTGCACGTGCTGGGGTGTATGGTTTAACCATGTCCTGGATGTAGGAAGGGCCAGATCCATTTGCAGCATGGTACGCAAGTACCAGTGTCTTGAAGTGGATTCTAGCAGTTACTGGAAGCCAGTGAAGGGAGCGGAGGAGCGGCGTGGTGTGGGAGAATTTAGGAAGGTTGAAGACCAGACGAGCCGCTGCATTCTTGATGAGCTGCAGAGGTCGGATGGCACATGCAGGTAGACCAGCCAGGAGGGAGTTGCAGTAGTCTAGGCGTGAGATGACGAGAGCCTGGACCAGAACCTGCGCTGATTTCTGGGTCAGCTGGGGACGTATCCTCCTGATGTTGTAAAGCGTGTATCTGCAGCAGCGGTCTGTAGCAGCAATGTTTGCAGTGAAGGACAGTTTGTTATCTAGGATCACACTCAGATTCCTTGCAGTCTGAGTCGGGGAACCAACAGAGGTGCCGATGTTGATTGTTAGGTCAAGAGTGGGACAATATTTTCCCGGAAGGAAAAGCAGTTCAGTCTTGTCAAGGTTGAGCTTGAGGTGATGAGCAGACATCCACCGAGAGATGTCTGCTAGGCAAGCAGAGATGCGTGCGACGACCTGGGTCTCTGAGCGGGGAAAGGACAGAATTAGTTGGGTGTCGTCAGTGTAGCAGTGGTATGAAAAACCATGCGGGCTCATGACAGACCCGAGCGAGTTTGCGTACAAGGAGAAGAGGAGGGGACCAAGAACAGAACCCTGAGGGACCCCTGTAGGTAATTGACAAGGGTCGGACTCGGACCCTCTCCAAGTAACCCTGTAGGTGCGGTCTTTGAGGTATGAGGTGAGGAGGGAAAGTGCAGTGCCTGAAACTCCAAGTTCTTGGAGAGTGTGAAGGAGGATCTGATGATTCACCGTGTCGAATGCAGCAGACAGGTCCAGAAGGATGATGACAGAGGAGAGGGAGGCTGCTTTAGCAGTGTGCAGTTCCTCAGAGACAGCAAGGAGAGCAGTTTCTGTTGAGTGACCTGCCTTGAAACCAGACTGGTGCGGATCCAGAAGGTTGTTCAGATGGAGATAACAGGAGAGTTGTTTAAAGACAGCGCGTTCAAGTGTTTTAGACAGGAACGGGAGGAGAGAGACAGGCCTGTAGTTTATAACATCGAGGGTTGAGAGTGGGTTTCTTTAGGAGAGGGTTTACTCTTGCCTCCTTGAGACTGTTTGGAAAGTGACCAGAAGTTAGAGAAGTGTTGATGAAATGGGTGAGAAACGGTAGAATATCAGGAGCGATAGTCTGAAGGAGGTTTGAGGGGATAGGGTCCAGAGGACAGGTGGTAGGACGGGCAGAGATACCGTAATTTTCGGACTATAAGCTGCGCCTTTTTTCCCATTTTTCGACGCTGTGGCTTATATAACGGTGCGGCTAATCTATGGATTTTTACAGCTAACGGCCACTAGGGGACCTCCTAAATCTATGGATTTTACAGGTTACAGTCCACCACCTTTAACTCTATGGGCTCTATGGCCGGTCCGCGGACCCCCACCTTTAAGCGGCGGGCTCCAGCAGGAAAAGCTGGAGGCCGGAAAAGAGTGAGACAGGTAGCGCGCAAAAGTAAAAGTGGAACCGAGAGTGGTACGAGAGACAGAACGAGAGCAAGACAGACAGACATTACGAGAGCGAGACAGTTTGTCCCCGTACCACTGGTTGAAAACCACTGCTGTAGATCACTGCCGGTACGTGTGCTGGGAGCGCACCGTTTAAGTTTGAAAGTTGAAAAGTTTGTGTGTCTGAAACGCTATGTGATACAGTACAGTTTACACAGCATAGTACATGTTCTGTAGCTACTATTGCACTAAATCGTAACACTTGAATACGTTATGCAAATATGCAACTTGTTTGTTGAAATGTTAATAAATGGGAGCTTCCTCAAACAGCCATCTCTTTCCCGACAATCCCCTCTGTGCACAAACCCTTACATATGGTAATTAAACATTAAAACACCTGCGGCTTATAGTCCAGTGCGGCTTATATATGTACACATCATTCAATTTAGCTGCTGCGGCTTATATTCAGGTGCGCCTTATTGTCCAAAAATTATGGTAATGAGGGTAAGAACCTCACTTGGAGAGAGAGGGGAGAAGGAGGTCAGTGTGTGGGTGAAAGGTGGGTCTGGTGACCCAGCTGTGAGTAAAGGTGAGTCAGAAAAAGAAGAGCGAATATCATCAACCTTTTTTTAACAAAGTCGCTTGACAGAAGGGAGGAGGGGGGAGGGGCTCTGGGGGGGTCCAAGAGGGTGGAGAAGATAGAAAATAGTTTTTGGAGATTGGAATAGGAAGATTTGATCTTATCTTGAAAGAAAGGGCTTTTTGCCTGAGAGATGGAAGCAGAGAAAGAGGAGAGGAGAGCCTGATAGGTTAGGAGGTCGTCATGGTGTTTGGATTTCCACCATTTCCGCTCTGCATCCCGAAGGATGGTTCTATTAGCACGCAGTGCGTCATTTAGCCAGGGAGCAGGAGGGGACTGACGAGCCTGCCGAGATATGAGAGGACAGAGAGAGTCCAGAGAGGATGAGAGAGTAGAGAGGAGAGTTTCTGCAGCAGAGTTTGGAGGCAGGAGTTGGAACGAATCAGAGGAAGGGAGGGCTGAGAGCACCGATGAGGCAAAGGTAGAGGGGGAGAGGGAACGAAGGTTGCGGCGGACAGGTGCAGAATTAGAAGAGATTAGGTTGTTATGTTTGGAAAGGGGTAGAGAGAATGAAATGAAGAAGTGATCGGATGTGTGAAGCGGGTTTACAGAGAGGTTAGAAGTAGTGCAGTTCCTTGAGAATATGAGATCAAGGACATTGCCAGCGTTATGAGTTGGTGGGGATGGAGACAGTGAGAAAGCAAAGGTGGTTAACAGAGATGTTAGTTCGTCTATCTTCCCTGTCTGGAGGTTGAAGTCTCCGAGAAGTACAGCGGGAGGGCCAGTTTCAGGGATGTGTGAGAGGAGATTATCTAATTCCTCCAAGAAGTCCCCCAAGGCGCCTGGTGGACGGTAGAGAACAACAATGGTTAATTGTGTAGAATGGGTTACTGTGACGGCATGGAATTCAAAGGTGGAAGGAGTGAAGTTAGGTAGCTTGAAGAGGGAAAAGCTCCAGTTGGGAGAGAGCAGGAGACCAGTGCCACCTCCTCTGCCAGAGGATCTGGGTGTATGGGAGAAGGAATATGCTGTGGAGAGAACTGCTGGGGTGGATGTGTTGGATGGAGTAATCCAGGTCTCCGTGAGAGCAAGGAAATCCAGAGACTGCAGGGAAGCGTAGCCAGAGATGAAGTCAGCCTTAGGAACAGCTGACTGGCAGTTCCACAGGCCCCTGAAACGAGATGTTGGATCTCAGTGGAGCATGTGGGATAGACAAGAGCAGGCCGGTTAAATCGATTAGGAGATACACAGGGCCAGTGATAATTGCGAGAGGACACATGAACAGGAATGGAGAAAATACACATGATTATAGCATGAGGGGCTAGAGAACCAAAGAGAATTGAATAAAACAAAGAAAACACCAGCGATGCTTAGCTCATCAAAGTAGGATTTGCCTCCTCTTTGCCTCCCTCGTGACTCCCACAGGACTCCAATTTCTTTGTCAGTCTTTGACTCCCACAGGACTCCAATGTCTTTGTCAGTCTTTGACTCCAACAGGACTCCAATTTCTTTGTCAGTCTTTGACTCCCACATGACTCCAATGTCTTTGTCAGTCTTCGTCTGGCTGAAGCTGACCGCTCCAGGAAAGAGCCACCTAAGATGGACACCTGATTGCTGAGTTCTCACAGCTGTGCGGGGCACGCCCCTCTAATTAGTTAACTCTCTTCAGCTGGTGGGCGACAGTGTTCCTGCCTATTGTAATGCAGGGTTGAGGCGCGTGACCCACTGAGACCTGTGTTACAGGTTGAGTTGAGCAGATCTGAGATTTAAAATTTCTCAGAAATCGCAGTTTTAGCTACAATAACTACAGAACAATTATACAGAGTAGAATAAATGAAACAGAGAAGTCTATTTAAACAAGAATATAACTTACAGTGATTGCTGAGTCAGTATAGATAGTGTCCTCACCGGGTCTGGATGCACACTTTTATTGACATTGCTGAGACACTGGATCTCAGTAAGATATCACTTTGGTGAGTGCAGAATTATCATAACAAAATAAATGACAGTTATGGAAACGATATACCTGTATTTGCCTTCAATGCTGTTGTAATGCTAAAGATGTACTACAAATGATCATTGATCATGATTGTCATTTGGGGCACCTATTGGCCAATATAAGAGTGATGATTTGTGCAGTGGCAGATGAATGATGTCCATCAGATCCTCTCCTAACACCAGCACTGCAATGCCTCACTCTGCTTATTAGATCACCACCTTTAATAGTGTTGCTCTGACTGCTGTAGTCCTTGGTCAAGTTTCATCCCAGGCACAAAGGCTTACACACCTTAACTGTCATTTTTCACTTTCTTATACTGTAGAAGTCTTTCCGTAATGTATGCAACACACCCCAATGAAGCTATTTGACTTTCACTCTCGATCAAAACAATCGAATGCAAATGATTTTCCATACTGGTTAAAAATGAAAGAAAATACAGTTGAGCAGAGGTGGGTGGCACTTTGGCAAACTTAATATATGTCCTTACATTTTGACCTGATATAAGAAAGACCTGCTTTGGACACCCACAAAGACACAACTTGGTCTGGTGTGGACAACGCTGCTGGATACAGAGAAGAAACAACAAACTCTTGAAGAGTTAAGAGCACAAAGACCATGGAAAGAAAACAGGAGTGGCATGCCAGCACGAAAAACAGGCGCCCAGACTTTTCCTGCACACAGCCAGTCGTAGAGAATAGGTCTGATCCGTCTGTGTTTCAAACCTTACATAAAGAACTGACTGTTTTGAAGGTTGCCCCTGTTTGATTGTCTACAACAGTGGTTTCCAACCTGGGGGGCGCCAAAGATCGCAGGGCCTCAGATAATTAAGGCCAAATATCATATTTAGCCTTTTTTTTTTTTTTTATTAAAAAAATATATATTTTACATATAATTGTAACGCAATACAATACAAGTCAGTAGCTAATATAGAAATAAAAAGACAGAAATGTATAATTATTTCTTTAATATAAATGTTCTTCTGCCCGTAAAGTTTCCAAACCAGGTTTTCTGGATAAGCGCATTTTTAAACATAGTCATTGTCCATGCCGGTTCAGATTATTTGTCACAGTTGCTCCGATCAGATCGATCTCCTCCATTTTGTAGATTATTTATGACTTTTGAATCCACATAAACACATCGGCAAAATCCGGCTTACTTTGAGCATGTGTTTTCAACAGGTTTAATCC
>NC_136902.1:63442765-63515265 GCF_949606895.1 Notothenia rossii
TAGTTTTTTTCATAGGCTATAAACAGAGATGGTATAAGTATATATATATATATATATATATATATATATATATATATATATATTGTACTTGAGTAAAAGTAGAAGTACTCAGATCTTGTACCTGAGTAAAAGGAGAAGTACTCAGATCTTGTACTTGAGTAAAAGCAGAAGCACACAGATCTTGTACTTGAGTAAAAGCAGAAGTACTCAGATCTTGTACTTGAGTAAAAGTAGAAGCACACAGATCTTGTAGGCTACTTGACTAAAAGGAGAAGTACTCAGATCTTGTATTTGAGTAAAAGGAGAAGTACTCAGATCTTGTACTAGAGTAAAAGTACTCAGATCTTTCCTTAGTAAAAGTAGAAGTACCAGAGTACTCTGTTACAGTAAAAGTCCTGCATTCAAAATGTTCCTCAAGTAAAAGTAGAAAAGTATTATCATCAAAACATAGTTAAAGTAGCGACAGTAAAAGTAGTCATTGTGCAGATTGGTCCATTTCAGAATAATATATATGATATTTTTTATAATGATTGATAATGAAAGTGTTCTCAAAGTTGGTAAAGGTGCAGCTAGTTTGAATTACTTTGTATACTGCAGGGTAGCTTGTGGATTTACTCCAGGTGGAACTAAAGTCTCTCAAAATTGTGCCCAAGTATAGTACTTGTTGAGTTTATGAACTTAGTTACTTTACACCAGCCAACCCCAATTAGCGGCCCGCGGGCCAGATCCGGCCCGCGAGAGGCAAATGCATGGCCCGCGCTGATCTACTGGCATTCACTTGTTATAACATAAAAACATAAAATAAAATGTCCGCGGTTTCGCTTTATTTTGACCTCCGTCGACACTCGTAAACCTGACCCATGACCTTATCGCGTGCATATGCAAGACGTGCTTCGCGCGCTTGACTTACTCGTCACCACCTGGAATAGCGGCAAACACATATAAACAATAGCTCGCCAGCTAGCCGCCTGTCATCCCAGCCCAGCGATTGACCAACATGACACTAACGGGCCGTGGATAACTCAAACCCAGGATGGAATTCGCTAAGAAGAGGAAGGTAGACCAGGAGAACCGTCAGTTCAAAACTGACTGGACTGAGAAGTATTGTTTTTTTTTACCGGACCACGTCAATGCTAAACCGATTTGTTTGATTTGCATGCAGAATGTAGCTGTAATCAAATCAGACAACCTGAAGCGGCACTTCACCTCTATTCATGCTGCCAGTTTTAATGCTAACTATCCAGAGAAATCCGACCAGCGCACACAAAAGATAGCAGGTTTGCTTGCATCATACAAGCACTCTGTTTCCACAATGTTGAAAACAACATCGGCACAAGAGAGCGCATCAGCTGCCTCATTGCACGTCTCTTGGATGCTTGCTAGAGCCAAGAAGCCGTTTGCTGATGCTGAGTTAATTAAACGGTGTGCGATAGACTTTGCTCGTGAAGTTTTAAATCATGATGAAAAACAACAAAAAAAGGTTGTAGAGCTATTAAAGCAGGTGCCGCTGTCGGCTAACACGGCAACCAGAAGAGTAGAGGTTTTAGCGGAGGAGTGTTTTTCCAGTCTACTCACGGATTTGAAGAAAACAGAGGCTACAGTATATCCTTAGCCATAGACTCCTCCTGTGACCGAACCGACATGGAACAGCTGTCTGTGTTCGTACGATTTTTTGATGGGAAGATATTCCGGGAAGAGCTGCTGTGTTTGCTCACTCTGCCCGGGCACACGACCGGGGAAATAATCTTCCACGAGCTGACACAGTTCTTCGAAAAGAATGGTTTGAATGTGAGTCAAATCGTCTCTGTTGTAACCGACGGGGCTCCGTCGATGGCTGGAAAGCACAAAGGCTTGGTAAGCAGGCTTTCCGCCGTTAACCCGGCGCTTCTGACATTTCACTGCATCATTCACAAATCAGTGTTGTGCGCAAAACTGTGTGGAAAAATGAAAGAAACAATGGATACTGTGACGAGACTGGTTAACTTTGTGCGTAAGAGCTCTAGTCTGCAGCATCACCTTTTTAGATCGTTGCTAGAGGAAATGTCATCTGAACACAAGGATCTCTTACTACACAACGATGTTCGCTGGCTGAGCAAGGGCCGTGTGTTGGAGAGGGTGTGCGACCTGCGTGATGAACTGGTGTCGTTCTTATCAAGCCTGCAGAGCCAAAAAGCCCATGAGTTTTTGAGCTTTTTAACTGAAACCAAGGTGATAGCAGATGTTAATTTTTTGTGTGACATCATGTCTCATCTAAATCACCTTAACCTGCAGCTGCAAGGCAAGAACCACACTGTTGCTGAGATGTACGAGGCGGTTGAAGCTTTTCGGTCAAAGCTGCACCTTTTGGAGAGAGATATTCATGGGAGGAAGCTGCACTTTCCCCGTCTGCGTGAGCACTGCGAGAAGAATGAAATGCCGGAAGATCCAGTAATGAAGGATTTTGTGTCAAAACTGGCAGAAAACTTCAAGGAGCGATTTGAAAGCTCCCCTAAAATCTCACGTGACATCCTCCTCTTCCTCAGACAGCCGTTCTCTGTGTCAGCAGACGGGCAGTGGACTGGAGAGGCCAAAAGGCTGGTGCCTTCCATAGAAGAGGGAGCTCTTCAGATGGAGGTCTGAGAGATGGGAAGCTCTGAGTTGCTGAAAGCTCAACACAAGGATGCACCAGTGTGTGACTTTTGGATCAACGTGGTTCCCCAAGCTCGTCTCAAAAACACCAGAGGTATGGCTATGTTCCTACTCACAATGTTCCCCTCAACATATATCTGCGAATCAGGATTTTCTTCAATGAATTCTATCAAAAGCCAGGACAGGAACAGACTCTCCAGTGCACATCTTGGACAGTGCCTCAGGAATGCCACAACAGAATACAAGCCCAACATCAGACAGGTTGCCTCATCCCACCGCTCTCACTTCTCTCACTGATTGGTGAGTGAACAACATCAATTTATTTTTTGCAATTTGTCAATTCTATTGTGGTATAATAATTATTAAGACAAAAATAACCATTTTATAGTTATATTTTATATGTACATTAATTTCCTAAATAAAATGCTAGGCAGCGTAATTAAAAACAAATTATTAATATGATAGAGAAAAAACCTTGGATAATGCAGGGCTTTTAAAAACAGCCCACAAACTGGTTAAATTGAATACAACATTAAAATAATATATTAAAAATAAAGTTAAAAAAAACCAATACTATTTGTTATTTACAGCCTGATATTATTTGGTACACATATTTAAAAATGTTAAAACTAATAATGTGGTGTATTTTGGTACGACATTATAAAAGTAACTAACTGAAACTCTCTCTCTGTCTTCCTGTCTTTCCCAGTGTGTGTGTGTGTGTGTGTTACAGTGTTTGCTGAATTGGATGTGGACCTGTCTGACTATTTGATCAGAGTTCACTCTGTTGTTTTTTATTTTAGTTTTATTGTTATGCCCCATCAGACCACAGCAAAATCATTTGTATTTGTTAAAGCATTTATTTATTATTATTGTTAATAAATGTTTGATTTCGGTCTAATTTTGTTTCAAGAATGCAGTTTTCCTTTACTCTCAACACAGGGTTTGTTTAATTACTACTGCCACTACTACAACAATTATAATAGAGGTAACATCTGCACATAGTGTAAAACAACTTTTAGTGACATAACATTTTGGCCCTTAGCTTGTCATGCTTGAAAACAATTGGCCCTTTGGTAAATATAATTGGGGAACCCTGCTTTACACCATGTGGCTATAAAGATAGAAAGACTAAGCCTTGCACAGAGGCATGAAAATACATTTTCAAAATGCTCAACAGTACTGCCAAAATTATAAACTGACTGCTGCACAATTAAAATAAATGCTTTTATATATTTCTATTAGATGTGACTCTTTGGCGTTTCTGTTATTATTAACACTGCTGCTTTAGTTGTTCTGACTGCTAATATCCTCTGTTATTCCTAATTTTAAAGCCGATATTCTGTGGTTTGGGGGAGGGGCTCGGATCCTTGTCACCTTTTTCATACCTGATGAGTTTGCATCCCTGTATGTTAAAAAGCCTCAGTCACCTTAATTCATGTAATAAAAACATCTCAGGTCAGTAACACTCAAAGCTAAATGTGCAATACCATGTTCAGCTATGTTACTATTTATAATGTTATTGTTGTTACATCAGAAGATGTACATATTGGAATGATTTCTTGACTTACAGTAGGCTATTTTTTACAATGTGTGTTGGAAGGATTTATGAAATTACTATGAATATTGTCATTGTTGAAGGCTTTTAGAGAAGGTTGAACTATAAGCCTGAATTACATAACATTTTGTACGTAAAAACTAGGGCTGGGACTTTAACGCGCTAATTAAGATGAATTAATTACACAAAAATGAACGCGTTAAAAAAAATTACGCATTTTAATCGCACTTAGTTTTGCACCGCGGAACGTTTCTCACTTGATGAGTGTCAGGGGTACCGATTATACTGGAGCACCAACTAACGTTCATTACTTCAGACAACAACAAACCACAGTGAACAATAGTCAAACATGAACGAAGAAGCTGATGAGACCGCTTTGGTTGGCCCCGTGTATGGGACATTTTGTTTTAAAAAACGGACGGATGGAAGCGTCAATAAGAGCACGGTTGTTTGCAAATTATGCAAAAAGGAATTTGCATATCACCGCAGCACATCAAGCCTCAAGTATCACCTCAATGCAAAACATATAGCAGCTAGCGTGGAAGCTAGCGTGGACGTTAGCCCGACTCGGAGTACAAGGACCCACACCCAATTTGCGTTGATCAAACAGTGGCCTATGCAACAGAGAGATTTTATTTTTCATCAGGATATTGGAAGAATAGGAGGGATTGAGGTCAATCACTGGCACTTTTTTATTTTATTTTAAATGGTATACTTTATGTTGAACTATTTATTACGTTGTTGGTGCAACTGGCACTTTATGTTGAACTGTTTATTGTTTTGGCCAAGGTTATTGAGAGAGTTGGACTAAAATTGATTAGATTTTTTAAATCAACTGTTGGTAAATCAACAAAGTCTGTTATGGCCTCTGAAGCATCAGAGAGATGTTTTCTAATAGTCAGGTATTCCAATGTTCTGAATGTACTTGAAAGTATTGTGTTTTACTTAAAAAACAAAGTGTTATAGTTTGCAGAAGGTCTACCTACCTATAGGCTACCTGAATCTCTGAAATGTACTATATTCCTAAATATGCTATTGCTACACTTTATGGCAAAAATTGCACTTTTCTGTTGGTCTTGGTTAAGTACCACCATGAAAAAAATAAACAATGTTTTGTTGCTTAAGCTTATGTATTCAGTCATTATTCAATGGTATACTAAAATCCATGTGAAAAAATTGCTTCTCACTGTTTTCAGGTCAAATATGTATATGTGATTAAAAATGCAATTAATTTCGATTAATTAATTACAAAGCCTTTAATTAATTAGACTAATTTTTTTAATCGAGTCCCAGCCCTACTAAAAACATAAAAGCCACAATAAATAAATCACAATTATTCTAGTTATTTTTACCTCCCGTATTGCTTTCAACCCACCAGCTTTTATGGTGTTGTTCGGTCACTAACTGTAAGCTTGTCACGTACAGTCTATGGTCACTCAGAGTAACCTACAGTTAATTTAGCTGCTGGAAAAGAAAGATCAGGGGGGGAGGGGGGGAGAGAGCTGTGGTTGATGGGCCATTAGTTGTGTAAATACCAGTCTATGGTAAATACACAGCTGAGAGCTGCCGTTTCATTCAGACTGTTTATAAAACGGTAACAACGGACTATTTTTATTAGCGGATGCATGTCAATTTAAATCAATACACAACTATTTTTTAAATCAATAAAAACATTTTCTAAATCCATAAAAGCATTTCAATTAATACTGGGAGTCATGTCGTTACTTTGTTGAGAATGTGGCCATGTAATAAGCGGGATAATTTGCAGCGACTTGTTCCTTATGGGGAAAATAGCACCCGTCATGCAGATGAGGATCCCTCCGCTACGCTTTGGGATCCTGATCTGCCGACGAGGCTCCATTAAAATATAAATGTTTTTAGTGAATTACTGAGTTTAGGCACGTTAATAACGTGTTAATGAAGTTGAATACAGTATATTCATATGTGTCAGTGATTTCATGTCAATTCGGCGAACATAAACATAAATGATCGTGGTGAAGATGATGATTAAATTAGGATTAAAAATCGAGAGCCGGGCTGCATTTCCTCCCGTTCGTTTTTTTCGACTAAACAACATTATTTTGTTAACACTAGAACCGCCAGAGGTCGCTGTATACCTAAAAACACCAACGGGTAAAATGTACCCGCTATAGATTTTCAAGGTAAAATGTTCTTTTATTTATCATACAGAACAGTGAGTTTTGATCGCACAGGGATGAAACGTATACCAATAGAATCTGTGGACTCTCAGCTTTTCATATGATATAGGTTGTGCAGATAGCATGAAGTTTAAAATATCGCTAAGACTGCTGATTTAAACGCTTGGTGTTAGACTTGTGTTTTGTTTAGGTACAAATCTCTCTATCGATATATCTGTAATGTTCTGTTCTATGAACATATAATTGTCTACATAAACAGACAACATGGACTACTTCTCTCATTCCGAGTGTCCATCTTTATTCAACTGGCACGTAACCTGCACACATGCATTAGGTCCTCAACGTGAGCTCAGTCATCCAAGATCTTGTATTCTCCAAGATGTTACACTATCTATAAATATCTATCTGTCTATCTCTCTCTCTATCCATCTATCAATATATCTATCTATCTCTCTCTCTCAATCTATCTCTCTATCTATAAGGAACCGCAGTAGACAAAAGGCGTTGCTATAGCAACACGTCATGTTTACGCTGCATTTTCTATGAGGTAAATATTACCCGCTGGTGGATATAGGTATAAATGGCATTTTTTTTGCCGATTTTTTTTGCCGATTTTTTCAATTCAGTTAACAACAGAGTGTGCTACATAACACACTTTCAGGAAAAGTCACGGACTGGAAGACTTTAATATGTTATTGAACAAAAGTTACATACAATCAAAAAACAGCTGCGGGTAAAATTTACCCGTTGGCGGTTCTAATGTTAAATAACAACATGGTGATGTTTTGTAAATTATTACATGTCTCTTATTTAGCACAGAGTATGATATCCGTGACATATGGATCTTAACAAAGTTCCGCTGTACATCCAGCGTACTGTATCTGACTTTATTTCACATGAGCTCCAGTGTGGAACCCCACTGCACCCCCTGGTGGATCAATGATCCATTGCAGCTGGCTTCATTATAATTACATTTATCTATCGCTACATCTGTACAGATGTAGTGATTCATTTCAGACAGTTTGAAACGCGAGGGCCGTGATCAAGGGCGCCGGAAGCAGGGGGGCCAGGGGGCCATTGGCCCCCCCACTTTTCAGCCCTGCCCCACATTTTCGCAGCAGCAGATGCCGCGGAAAACTGTACAAATCCCGTTTCAATAATTCCCCTCTACTCTAAAGTCGCATCTAAAACGCGATCTGATCTAGCTGTGTACATTTTGTTATTTTTGATTGTTATATTCAGTCTCACTAGCTTCAGGCATGTTTGAAGCTTGTAAAGGGAAGATGACAGCTCTCACTCGCCACTCTGCTGTTCCTCAGCGCCGCTCCCCCTCCCTTCCGCTGAAATTATGAATGTAAGTTGTATAGTAATCATAGATAACACGGCAGGGTCCGTTACAGTTTGTTTTTATCTGATTTCAAATAAGCAAAGTCTTGGCTTTCAGTACATTAAACTTGTTTCGGCAAATTCAGATGATAAATAGGCCTACAACTTTGAAGCTTGTAACGGCATAATTACAAGCGGAGAACGGAGTAATTTAACGTCACTGCAGGCATAACAACAGCCGGTGTTTCTCGTGAGTCTTTCCCCCGGGAAACAAACACAATACACACAAACGCAAAAATACACAAACACACACGTATATACACGCGGCGCGGAACACTGTACAAATCCCGTTTCAATAATTCCCCTCTACTCTAAAGTCGCATCTAAAACGCGATCTGATCTAGCTGTGTATATTTTGTTATTTTGTATTGTTATATATATTCAATCTCATTAGCTACACGCATTTTTTAAGCTTGTAAAGGGAAGACCACAGCTCGCCTCTCACTGGCCACTCTGCTCTTCCGCAGCGCCGCTCCCCCTCCCTCCCGCTGAAATTATGAATGTAAGGCATAGTAATCATAGATAACACGGCAGGGTCCGTTACAGTTCGTTTTCATCTGATTTCAAATAAACAAAGTCTTGGCTTTCAGAATATTAAACTTGTTTCGGCAAATGCAGATGATAAATACAGGTTTGAAGTTTGTAATGGCATAATTACAAGCGGAGAACTGAGTAATTTAACGTCACAAAAGGAACAACAGCCGGTGTTTCCCGTGAGTGCAGTAATCCAAACGAAAATATCTTCCCTCCGTAGTATTTTTGATCATTTGCTCCGCTAATAATCAATCAGATCGATGGATTCCAGAGAAGAAAAACACTTTAAAGGCCTTTTTCTCAAAACGATGACTCTGTAACAGTCATTATATAATGTGACATATTTTGCTTAATATTTGGAGTACAAAAACAATTCTGATCTCATTAGAAAGCTAGGAATCAAAATGTGTCTTCGGGTCAATGCGAACGATTTCGATGGAGCAGGTCACTTTGCATTAGGTAAAATAAAGCAGGCAGACATAACAGGAAGAATATGTACATTTTAACCCAATCAAATAGGACATTGTCACACCATTCAAATGTATCCATGTAAATTACAACCAATAAAAAAGCTTAGATTTGTTTATTTGTTACGTTGTTTACTTTATTTGTTACGTTGTTCTGCTGTGTGTGTCAGCCGTTAACCTAGAGATATAAAGAATATATACACTTGCAAACATGTCAGAAGAACCAGCGCAGAAGAAAACTAAATACGGTCAATCTAAACTTAAATTTAACAACTGGAAGGTCACATCCCTGACTACCACATCTCCGGAGGCTGGACCTTCTTCAAACAGCGAAGCCAGATGAACCCAAAAGCAGCAGCTCTAGTCTGCGGCCGCAGAAACTGTCAAAACCGCCGCCGACCCCACCGCCGCCGTTGTTGAACCGAAACAGGCTGGTTCCAACTGCATGGAGGTTTGCTGTCGGGACATTGAGGCGGTTAAAGCTGTACAGCTAACTATCAGAAAAAAGGAGACCGCTAGTAGATTATTTGGGCAAAGAGAAGGTACTTCAACGCAGAATGGTACAAAAACAGAGTGGTTAATTCTTTGCAAAACCACTAAACGATAGTGATAAATTGCGATGTTAACAACCTCATGATAACCTCATTTTTTTTTTACTTAGGATCATACCTGTGTTTAGTCTAGAAAAAGGTGAATGTGTGCATTTTATTATAAAATTGTGTATATTTACAGACTGTTGCGAACACTAAGAAGCTTATAAACATCAGGTTTAAAACTAAGAGCTTTACAAAAAAGTAACACAATTAAAGATGTTTGGAGTTTTATTTGAGTTATTCATTTACATTTTTTGTCAAAGAGATGCTGATTTGAAACCGTTACGGCATTTCCTGTTTCTGCCGGAGAGAGGGGAGTTTGTCCCAAAGCTTGCCGCTGTATTTACTCCCTCCATCTGACAGGAGGGAGCCTCATGTGTCACTCCACGGAGTTCACTCCGTCACGGAAGGGGAGTGTCTAGGGCGTAGTTTGGGATTGGGCCATACACACGCACTTTTTTTGGCCCCCCCCCCAATTCTAAAATGAATCCGGCGCGCCTGGCCGTGATTGGTACATGATCTGCCCTCGCTCAAGGGAAAACCTCCAGCTTGACTTGAGACTGGCCCCGTGATAGATAAATGTAATTATAATGAAGCCAGCTGCAATGGATCATTGATCCACCAGGGGGTCCAGTGGGGTTCCACACTGGAGCTCATGTGAAATAAAGTGAGATACAGTATGCTGGATGTACTGCGGAACTTTTTTAAGATCCATATGTCACGGATATCATACTACTGTGCTAAATAAGAGACATGTAATCATTTACAAAACATCACCATGTTGTTATTTAACAAAATAATTTTGTTATTCGAAAAAAACGAACGGGAGGAAATGCAGCCCGGCTCTCGATTTTTAATCCTAATTTAATCATCATCTTCACCACGATCATTTATGTTTATGTTCGCCGAATTGACATGAAATCACTGACACATATGAATATACTGTATTCAACTTCATTAAAACATTATTAACGTGCCTAAACTCAGTAATTCACCAAAAATATGTATATTTTAATGGAGCTTCGTCGGTCGATCAGGATCCCAAAGTGTAGCGGAGGGATCCTCATCTGGATGAAGGGTGTTATTTCCCCCATAAGGAACAAGTCGCTGCAAATTATCCCGCTTATTACATGGCCACATTCTCAACAAAGTAACGACATGACTCCCAATATTAATTGAAATGCTTTTATGAATTTAGAAAATGTTTTTATTGATTTAAAAAATAGTTGTATGTATTGATTTAGATTGACATGCATCCGCTAAGAAAAATAGTCCGTTCGTTGCACCCCACGGAATGACAGAGGATTTTAGCAGTCAGAACAACTAAAGCAGCATTGTTAATAATAACAGAAACGCCAAAGAGTCACATCTAATAGAAATATATAAAAGCATTTATTTTAAATTGTGGAGCAGTCAGTTTATAATTTTGACAGCACTGTTGAGCATTTTGAAAATGTATTTTCATGCCTCTGTGCAAGGCTTAATTATTTTTATCTTTATAGCCACATGGTGTAAAGTAACTAAGTTCATAAACTCAACAAGTACTATACTTGGGCACAATTTTGAGATACTTGTACTTTATTTAAGTATTTCAATGTTTTGCTACTTTGTTCTTCTACTCCACTACAGTTCAGAGGTACATGGTGTACTTTGACTCCACTACATGTATTTAATACCTTTAGTTACTTCACAGATCTGGATTAATTAAGTGAAATATAATCAAGTGTTAAATCAGACTTTAGTTCCACCTGGAGTAAATCCACAAGCTACCCTGCAGTATACAAAGTCATTCAAACTAGCTGCACCTTTACCAGCTTTGAGAACACTTTCATGATCAATCATTATAAAACATATCATATCTATTATTCTGAAATGGACCAATCTGCACAACAACTACTTTTACTGTCGCTACTTTCACTATATTTTGATGATAATACTTTTCTACTTTTACTTGAGGAACATTTTGAATGCAGGACTTTTACTGTAACAGAGTATTCCTACACTCTGGGACCATAGGCGGAGTTTGACATTTGTGCTTGGGGGGGGCAAACCTTTTTTACTGACGTCACTCAGTACACAGTCCCAACTATTTCGTGCTCACCGCACTGAGTATGACTTTTCCACATACGAACACAACTCGTCCCGTCATGCACGCCTCATGCCCGCCGTACACACACACTCATATGGAAGGGGCGGTCACTCCCCCCAACAACAGTGCATTACATAACTGTAAAAAACGTATCAAAACTGTGCTTATCTTATACTTATTTGATAACTACTATATCCCTTGGTGTCCTACCTTAGTTCAGAAGTAGACGCCGTTTTTTACGTTCCGCATATACGTCCACTATCCCCTCAGGTGACAGCTGTGCGGTTATGTCGTCCTCAATGTGAAGAACCGCAAGTGAGGAAAATCTTGTTCCTCCCATCGTTGACCGCAGCCAGTTCCGAATTCTCCTCATTGCAGAAAAACTTCTCTCAGAGGTGGCAGATCCGATAGGCAGAGTCAGTGCCAACTGGAGCATCTTGTATAGATTTGGATAGCTCTCCTTTTTAACAGTCTTTCGGAGATGCTCAAGTGCAACAGGTGCGACAGCAGAGGCTTTAACAAGGTCCATCTCTGCTCCAAGAAGGAGAGGGTGAATTTTGAGCAGCTGTGCGTATTTTTGTACGAGAGGTTCAATTCCTTTTTTCTGACATTTAAACACTGCTCCACATGCTCGTGCCAGCTCTATGGACTCTCCCGTGAATCGTCTGTCTAGTTCGTTGATGAGGGTGTCCAGCACAGGGAGATAGAGGTGCTGCTGATATCCAGCTGTATCACTCTGTGACATTTGTGCGCCACTTTCATCAGTTTCTCTTTGGCCCAAAGTAGTTGTAACCAGGAAACTGTCGAGGGAGGTCGGGGGTTTTGTAACCCGTTTTATTTTGGGTGCAAGGGGACCCGGAGTCTGACACTCAACATCTGCATCCCCAGGTACTGGCACGTTGTTGTCCCGGCAGAACTGTTTCACTGATCCCCACATATTGCTCCACGTATCTGCTTGTCTCTGAGATTTGAAGTGCGCCTTCAGGTTGTCGGTAAGCGCTGCAGCTTCGGAGAGTGTGCAGCTGGAGGACTGTAGGGCCTTGTGCGTAACATGAATCACACGCAGTATGTCTTCCAATACAATAACACATGTAATGAAAGACATTCTGGTCATGTGGGCATAAAGGCCACTGGCCTCCACAGACCACTTGTCTCCCTCGTCACTCATTTCTCTCAGGCACCCTATAATTGCAGAGTAGTGAGTTTTAACGGAATTCACAGATCGCCACTTGTACGCCCATCTTGTCTCACTTGGCTGTATTATTTCAGTTTGTTTCAGATTCAGTGATTTCTGCATTTCAATGAATCGATGATGGTTTGACGGCTCTGCAAATACAGAGTAGAGTTTGTCAATGACGTTCAGGAATGTTTTCACGCTGCGGTTGACAGCACAACACTCCATAAGCACCAGATTTAGTTTGTGTGCCATGCAGTGCACGTACACTGCGTATGGGTGGGTCTCTTTGATGCGCTGCTGCACACCAGAAACGTGACCAGACATGACGGAGGCACCATCGTAACTCTGGGCAACAACTGGGATATGTTTCAGTCCACACATCTCAAGTCCTTTGTTTATTGCTTCCACAATCCCAGCCGCGTTGCGAGATGCTGAGCAATCAATAAAACACAAAAAACGCTCCTTGATTTCAAGCTGCTCTGCATATCTGATACATACTGATAATTGTTCCGTTTTGCAAGACCTGGCCTCATCTGCAATTATAGAAAAAAATCCAGTATCCTGCACTTTCTCTTCAATTTCTGCACGAACTAAGTTAGCGCATATGTCAATGACTTCGTTCTGGAAATCCGGGCTAGTAGCATTGAAATAGTTGGACTGCATGTTTTTAAAAGCAGAATCATACTTGGAGAAAAATCCACAAACCTCAAGAAAATTTCCACGCGACTCTGACTCGCTTCTCTCCCGATGCCCACGAAAAGGCAATCCGAGTTTGGACAACAGCCTCACAATATCAACAATTTTGCACAAATAAGATCTGTTCTTCTCAACAGAATCTTTGTGGCTTCGGGAAAGTTTCGCTGCAATAGATCCTTAAGATGCAGTCACTTTATAGTTATCCCATTTAACCATGCAGTTCAGATGGGCCTGGGATTGTGCATGTTTCTCCAGTTTGCTGCTTAGTTTTTTCCAGTCACTCAGGCCCTTTCTAAAGGAATCCTCCACACCGCTGTCAGTCTGGAAGTGGCGGCATGAAAAACAGAAGACGGCATCAATTCGTACTGAATATTCCAGCCAGGGATAGTTCTTGTAATAGTACGTGGAAAATGATCGTTTCGTTTTCCCAAACATTTTTGAGGGGAAATCGGATAAAGTAGGCTGCTTGGGACAGCTGTGCTTTTCCCCAAGATCATCATGACCCACTGACGGCCCCGGTGCCGGTGGTCTCCCTGCTGTGGGGTTAATGTTAGCTGGTCCTGCTAATCCAGAGCTCTCCGCTGTGGGGCTAACATTAGCTAATCCAGAGCTGCTCGTTTGCGTGTCTGCCACTTGACATTGTGACGGCTGCTGGTTGGTAAAGTTAGGCTCAGTCGGTGGCTCTTCTGTTGTTGAAGCTGAAGACGAAATTGGACGTTTTAAAAATCGCCGAATATCCATTACTGCTAATTCAATAGCTGAATCACTTGGATACAAAAAAAAGTGAGGGAACTTTTGTCCTTAACTTCACACGTCACACACACACACACACACACACGTCACAACCCTTTATATATACAGTCTATGGTCACAACATGCGACTGCTCAAAAATGAAATTATTTCAAACAAAAGATGATATTATACAGATTTGTATTGTAACAATCATTTTATTACATCTATTAAAATATTTATATATACAAAATATTTGTATTGGAACAGTTTTAGATTTAGTAATGATATAACATATTTCAGCCACCAGGGGGGGCAATGCCCCCCCTGCCCCCCCGCAAAATCCGCCTATGTCTGGGACTATTACTTTTACTCAAGTACAAGATCCGAGTACTTCTACTTTTACTCAAGTACAAGACCTGAGTATTTCTACTTTTACTCTAGTACAAGATCTGTGTGCTTCTACTTTTACTCAAGTACAAGATTTGAGTACTTCTACTTTTACTCTAGTAAAAGATCTGTGTGCTTCTACTTTTACTCAAGTACAAGATCTGAATACTTCTACTTTTACTCAAGTACAAGACCTGAGTACTTCTACTTTTACTCAAGTACAAGATCTGAGTACTTCTACTTTTACTCAAGTACAATATATATATTTATATATACTTATACCACCTCTGTTTATAGCCTATGAAAAAAACTATTAGGAAAAAAGGCTAAAGCTAACGTTAGCAGATAGTGACAATGTATGCTAGCTAGCTAGCTCAACGATTCCTTAAATAATATTGCCACAGAAAAACTTTCCAGTTCACATCACGCTCTGCCGCTCCGACAGGGAGCTCTGCTCTGAACACCTGAACGGCCCGTTCTAACAGTTGTTCACCAGCGGTCCAGCCTATGCCACAGTGACTCCGGACGCACAGTTAATATTAACGAACGCACCCGTAGGTAATGTAGCTGCTGAAGCTAGACCATCATCTCGGAGCAGCAGAGCCTTATTATACATCCATGAGCAGAGCCGACAGGCAGGAAGACTCGAGCACACAGCTCGTACTTCGTTATAATATATTTAAAAAAAACACCATGCGTGTCATGATGGCACATAACAGCTCACGGCCGCATATTACTCCGGGTCCCAGCCCCCCCCCATACCCCAAAAATATTTGTATTGCAGATCTACATGAATCACACAAACAACATATTTTGGATTCAAAAAGGCGAATTTCGCCGAAAGGTGACAAGATTGCATCACTGAACATAGACAGAGCACAACTGAAACATAACATCTGAAACGATGTAACAACATAATACACTTGTGGGGATGCTTGGGATGTGAGGAGTGAGGGACACGGCTTAGAACGGGCGTGTCGCCTGGCAGGACAGGAGAGTGTGTGCACCAGTCTGCCTTGATCTATGAATTCATGTCCGTGACACTCACTGCTGCTCACAGCTGTTTTATAGAAGGAAATTCCTTCACTTCATGAAAAGGTTTTAACCACACACACCTCTACACACACATGACGGGTGTTATTTTCCCCATAAGGAACAAGTCGCTGCAAATTATCCCGCTTATTACACGGCCACATTCTCAACAAAGTAACGACATGACTCTCAATATTAATTGAAATGCTTTTATGGATTTAGAAAATGTTTTTATTGATTTAAAAGATAGTTGTATGTATTGATTTAAAAAATATTTGTATGTATTGATTTAAATTGACATGCATCCGCTAAGAAAAATAGTCCGTTGTTACAGTTTTTTAAACAGACTGAATGAAACGGCAGCTCTCAGCTGTGTATTTACACAACTAATGCCCCATCAACCACAGCTCTCTCCCCCCTCCCCCCTTGATATTTCTTCTCCAGCAGCTAAATTAACGGTAGGTTACTCTGAGTGACAAGCTTGTTAGACACAACACTGTCATTGCAAGTGACCCTCAGTTAGTTGACTTTTATGTTCAACTGCTAAATTCGTTACTGATAAAAAAAGGGCTTCTACTGTACCTAATTACCTTAACACTAGAAGCGCCAGAGGTTTTTGTATAGGCCTACCTAAACCTGTCAAATCCCGCTATTAGAATCCAATTTTTAACAACATAGGGTGCTACATAACACACTTTCAGGAAAAGTCACGGACTGGGAGACTTTAATATTTTATTGAAAAAAAGTTACATTGCACACACACAACACACATCACACAAATTGACCCGATTGGCGGTTCTAGTGTTAAATAAACTCACTAATTAATGAAACCAGTTCAATACGCATTATTCTTATTCTTATCATTCTTTATGAGTGCAGAAATAGTCTTAAAATCAGATCTGTTTTTTAAATGAAATCTGACGGCAGGCAGTTAGCTCTGATCACCTATGATAAATACGCCGCACCTAATCGCTGGCCATTCAGCCACAGACACTGTTCGAAATGGGGGGGAGCTAGGGGGAGCTTGGCTCCCCCGAAGAGGGAGGGAGCTCCCTTGATGGCTGACTTTGAGATAAATAGGGGGAGCCCAAAACAATCGTGCATATTTGTGTCACACAGATTAGAAATGTTGAGTTTCTGTAAATAAAAGTTCTTAAAATAAATAATAGTTATTGTTCATTACAGTTTCTGAATATTTGTTTTATATTTGTGAATATGTCTGGGTGTTGCCATCTGTACGTGGCGGCGCTGCATTCTTACTTACGTTGCTATGGTTATGGCGGTGATACCGGCTCGGTATTTGAAATGTTCATATTGATATTTTTTTTACTCTGGCTGTGTAATAAAAAAATATTGCAAAACGAAAACAGCCAAGCGTCACAGCTTTTGGATTCACAAGCAAAAAAGCGAAGGAGTCTAAAAATGACAACGTGAACGGAAAACAACTTTTAGTTGGCCGGCTGTAAGCGGCGTTAGGGTCGAGTTTGACAGCTCCACACCGAGGGAGAGGCCTGCCGATGCGGATCCTGAAGAGGCTTCAACAACGGCCACATCCGCCGGCATAGTGACACCGTCTGTATTAGTAGAAGAGTGTTTTTATAGCAATTGATCGCATCCGCGCTGCTGCGCCAGTCAACAGAGCGTGCGTGTGACATATTTAGTGGCAGGATGTGCTCTGAAAAATAGGGCTCCCCGAAAGCAAATGGGTAATTCGAAAACTGACAGAGCTCCCTCTATACAAATCAAACTGTAGACGGTGTGAAAGCAGCTATTGTTTTAAATAATGGTCGGAATGTGACCTGTGAGCCTTCTGAATTACCGTGGGACAGCACATTCTAAACTAAAATGTTCAATCAATAAAGTAACATCTTATCTTATGTTAATAATATCTTCATATTAATAATAATAATAAATCATACAGTATGTGTCCGAAAGGGAGCAGGAGGAAGCAAACACAAAAATATACTGCATATTAAAGCGAACGATTGTAAAGGTAAAAGTATGAGCATAACAAATAAAGAAGTGTAATGTAAACATTTACATTATAATTATGATTATTTAATATATAAAGACTATATATTATGGAATTACAAGATTAGATATACTTTAGTTGATCTCAAATATTGATGTGTTCAAATGCTCTTAAAAACACAACTGAAAGTCCATGAAACTTGTCTTTCTGTATTTGTGAATGAAGCGCCATCTCCTGGTTAAAACCTGAAATTGAAAATCTGGCAACGCCCTCTTGGAAAATAGTGGGAGGGCTTAACATTCCTCTATACTGGTCTTTGGCAGGCCGTAGGCAGGAAGCTGGAAGCTGGAGTCCGAAATTCAGTGCTATATCTGTATATGGGCAACTCTCCACCTATCAGGGGAATGGGGGTTTGGGCCACAGCCACAGCCATTGCCGCTCGAAAGCGCTGGAGACGCTGTAGTACATAGGCCAGGCCTGTAAGTGGCGCTGTAGTCTGCCACAAAAGCAGCAAAGAAGACTTCTCAGAATCAGCTGTTGCAAAAACAGGGCTGGAAAAGAGCAAATAGAGCAAAATGAGGCATGGCTAAAATGCATGATCTGTTTGGTATTTTGAAAAAGACTTCACAGACATGTTTTATATAGGTATGGCCCTACAATATATTATTCAAATATAGCATGATAGGTCCACTTTAATTTCTTCATATAGCGGGAATCCAAATTAATTAATCCTGAGTCCAATAACCATCAAAGTCACTCAAATAATGCTCCTTAATTACGCTTTCATCCTCCTTTAACAAAATACTTCACATTCATCCAGTTTGTAACAGTAGTTGTAGCATTTTTGAGACTTTTAAACTTTAATTACCGTTGTTGTACCTAAATAGTGATATCTTTGTGATATTTCTATTACAGATTCTGCGATACTTTTAGAAAACATGGACAGGTTGAACTCCCATAGATACCCCCCCACATACTCACACACACACACACACACACACACACACACACACACACACACACACACACACACACACACACACACACACGCGCGCAGTCACCCTCTCACTGAGTAGAGATAGTGTTGCTGTTATCTTCATGCAGTAATTTGGAGAAACCCCGATCCCGCTCCCCAGGGGGAGCATGCCCAACAAATATGATCTATGGCATACAAATGAGCCCAGTACATTTATTCATAAATCATCATGGCTGCCTTTGCTGGCAGGACCCTTTTTAATTGTCTTTGATTAACAGTGGCGTGTGCTGGAGATAGGCGCTTGGCTGCGTTCAGGTCCACTTTTGTTCTCGGGTGGTATCGCCAGCTTTCCAGGGAAATCATGTGTCAGAGAGGAAAGAAATCAGGGGCCCAGCTTGATATCAATACGGGTGTGTGTGTGTGTGTGTGTGTGTGTGTGCGTGTGTGTGTGTGTGTGTGTGTGTGTGTGTGTGTGTGTGTGTGTGTGTGTGTGTTTGTGTGTGTGTGTGTGTGTGTGTGTGTGTGTGTGTGTGTGTGTGTGTGTGTGTGTGTGTGTGTGTGTGTGTGTGTGTGTGTGTGTGTGTGTGTGTGTGTGTTCATAGACTAATACTAATGCACAGACTCCTGTGGCATGCTTTACGTGAGAACAAGCAGGGTTCAGTGTATAGAAGGATGATTATGTTTGAGATACATGAACAGACAATATCTTCTTTAACATGTATGAACACAGCAGAGGAGTGCGGATATATGTTAAAACAATAAATGGAGCCGACACATGTTAAAACATTGGACTTTTTTATATTCTTCATACACAGTTGTAATGAGGGATAGATACAAGGTGTTGGGTCAATCACCATTAAAACATCTGAGGCTCAGATGTTACTTCCAGTGTTTATGTACACTGCTGAATTGCACAAAACACCTGTTGTAATAGAGGCACGAGGCATGTGCTTTCAGAAAGTAGGCAAAGGAGTTCTGATCTATGGCTGAGATATCCTATCTGCCATTACTGTGAGTGCAGTACCTATCAAAACCTTTCAAATCAATAGGTTTTGCATTGCATTGTTAAATAGCACTAGATATAAGTACAGCGCAGCCGAGGCTGATGGAATGTCATTGGTTTAACAGGATTATAAACCAGGATTGTAGTGGACAAATGTAATAGTTTGAGGAATTTCAATCTGGGCCAAAGTGATGAGCTTACATACCAACCTAACACCTGCTAGCATGACTCAAAAGCAGATGCTTCTGTAAGGGTATAAGGATTTGAGGAGGCGTGAATCTTTTAGTGTCGTCCTAACAGTTACCAGATCCTAGAACCCAACGATAAATTGTATAATTTGGGGAACAGAGATTAACATTTTTATCGGACCAATCAATCTTAGATCAGTATGTCGGAGGGAAAGCCTGTATCACTCACCCTTCACTTCAGTTCAAATGTAATCACAAATGTAGCCAGGACCGTCTTTCTGAAACACTACAACTGTACCCATGACAATTACAGCACAATCTCATGGATACAAAACAACCTTCCCCACCCACTTACGAACAGCAAACACAATGACAGCATGTCAACGCAACCTCCAGCCAACTTACTGGACTGAAATCTAAATTAGTTCTGTCAATTAAGTATTTGTGTTACGACTGATTAAACGGGTATGAACTCAAATGCACAACTCACAGAATTTAACAAAAAAAAGGTTTTATTCAAACCAAAGCTCAACGATAGTGGTACAAAAACAAAATCACTCTTAAAGAGGAAAAACACTAGGAGCATGAACAACAAAAATACTTAAACAAGACGTGGCTCAAAGCTCTGCTTGGGGTTAATCCTGGATTGCTAATGCTGGTGGTAGTCACAAGGAACGAAACGAACTGGCACAGGACAAAGGGAGACGAGGACAATAAATACACCAGGTAATGGAGAACAGGTGGAAACAATCAGGGGCGGGGTCGACAATCACAGGAGTGGGAGACACACAAGGAAGGGAGGTCAGAGTATCTGAAACGAGAGGGAAGGTTACTATTCAAAAATAAAGGGGAAAATCACTAGACCAAGACAAAAACTAACTAACATAATTTGCGAGACATGACAGTACTCCCCCCTCTAGGGACGACTCCTGACGGCCCAGGAACCTGAGGGTGCTGGCGAAAAAAGTCATTCATGAGAGTTTGATCCTCAACAAATCTTGATGGGATCCAGGAGCGTTCCTCTGGTCCATAACCCTCCCAGTCAACCAGGAACTGTCTCCCTTTGCCTCTGTTCCGGACCGCCAACAGGCGCTTGACCGTATAGACCAGGCCGCCGTCGAGCATTCGGGGGGGGTGGAGGGGGTTTGGCCGCGGGAACCATGGGGCTTTCCTTTACCGGCTTCAGTCGTCCCACATGGAAGGTGGGATGAACCCTCAGAGACCTGGGGAGACGAAGGCGAACAGAGACAGGGTTAATTACTTTGGCCACTGGGAATGGGCCTACGAACCTAGGTGCCAATTTTCGTGACACCACATGAAGGGGAAGGTCCCTGGTAGAGAGCCAGACCCTCTGGCCGGGCCTGTACTCCGGAGCTGGCCGACGCTTCCGATCTGCCGCCACCTTCATGCGTTCCCCACTCCTTAGAAGAGCCCTGCGGGTGGCGGACCAGATCCGGTGACAACGCCGAACCAGGGCATGGGCGGACGGGACTGTGACTTCCTTCTCGAGGTCCGGGAAGGTAGGAGGTTGATACCCATAGGCAGCCTGGAAGGGAGTCAACCCAGTAGGGGCCGTGGGGAGCGTGTTGTGGGCGTACTCTACCCATGTGAGATGCCTGCTCCAGGAGGAAGGGTTCTGGAAGCTGAGGCAGCGGAGCCCAGTTTCTAATTCCCGATTAAGGCGTTCGGTCTGGCCATTGGACTCCGGATGGTACCCGGATGACAGGCTCACCGACGCCCCGATGAGGTTGCAGAACTCCCTCCAGAAGCGTGAGATGAACTGCGGACCCCGGTCTGAGACAATATCTTTGGGGAAACCTTGGATACGGAACACATGAGTCATCATGATCTCTGCCGTCTCTTTGGCAGATGGCAGCTTGGGTAAGGCAATATAATGAACCATCTTAGAAAAACGGTCCACCACCGTGAGTACGGTGGTGTTACCTTCTGACATTGGGAGCCCAGTGACGAAATCCACGGAAATCTCAGACCAGGGCCGGCTGGGAACCGGAAGCGGCTGGAGCAGCCCCATCTGTGCCCTGGAGGATGTCTTGTTGCGGGCGCAGACAGGACAGGCCTCCACATACTCCCGGACCTCACGCTCCATGGATCTCCACCAAAAACGTTGCTTGATAAAGAATATGGTCCTCTTGACGCCAGGATGGCAGGTGAGCAGCGATGAGTGAGCCCAATGGACGACCTGTGGACGTACAGTAACAGGCACAAACAGACGGTTTGGCGGACAACCACTAGGTGCTGGGCTCTCACCGTTAGCTTGCTTCACCACAGATTCTATTTGCCAAGTGACCGCCCCTACCACACGGTTCAGTGGCAGGATGGATTCAGGCTTCTTGGCAACCGGCTCGGGGTCAAACAAACGGGACAGGGCATCCAGCTTGGCGTTCTGGGACCCCGGCCTGTAAGACAGAGTGAAGTTAAAACGGTTAAAAAACAGAGACCATCTTGATTGGCGAGAATTTAGTCTTTTAGCCTTCCTAATGTACTCGAGATTCTTGTGGTCGGTCCACACTATAAAAGGGAGCTGAGCCCCCTCCAACCAATGTCTCCATTCCTCCAGAGCAATCTTTACCGCCAACAACTCACGGTTCCCCACGTCGTAGTTCCGCTCTGCAGAGGAGAGTTTCTTGGAGAGAAAGGCTCAGGGAGGAAGTTTGTTGTCTTCCTTGGACCGCTGCGACAGGACAGCCCCCACCCCTTCATTTGAGGCGTCAACCTCTACAACGAAATGACGAGTTGGGTCGGGGATGATGAGGATGGGGGCTGAGGTGAACCTCTCCTTGAGACGGCGGAAAGCCTCCGCGGCCTGAGGAGACCATACAAAAGGCACCTGAGGGGACGTGAGAACATGAAGGGGAGAAGCAATGGCGCTGAAACTTCTGATGAAGCGCCTGTAAAAGTTAGCAAAGCCTAGAAAACGTTGCACCCCCTTGCGGTTGTCTGGCGTAGGCCACTTAGCCACCGCACTGATTTTGGCCGGGTCCATCTGGATCAGACCAGGAGCTATGATAAAGCCTAGGAAGGATACAGTCTTAGCATGAAACTCACATTTCTCTGCCTTCACATACAGTTTGTTCTCCAGGAGTTTTTGGAGGACCTGACGTACATGGTGAACATGAGAGTCTTTGTCAGGTGAGTATATTAAAATATCGTCAAGATATACAAACACAAAACGGTTTAAAAACTCCCTTAAAACATCGTTAATGAGTGCTTGAAAAACTCCTGGAGCATTGGTGAGACCAAATGGCATGACGAGATACTCATAGTGCCCTGTGGGTGTGTTAAAACCAGTCTTCCACTCATACCCCTCACGAATTCTCACCAGATGGTAGGCATTACGCAAGTCTAACTTGGTAAAAATGTTAGAGTCTTGAAGTTGTTCAAAAGCAGTAGCCATGAGGGGGAGAGGATACCTGTTCTTTACCGTAATGTCATTTAAAGGAGAATAATCAATGCATGGCCTAAGGGACCCGTCCTTTTTTCCCACAAAGAAAAAACCCGCCCCAGCCGGGGAGGAAGACGGGCGGATCAGACCTTCACGAAGAGAGGTGTCAATGTACTCCTTCATAGCCTCCTTCTCCGGACCCGAGATGGAGTATAACCTACCCTTCGGAATTGGAGCCCCAGGTAACAGATTGATGGCACAATCATACGGCCTATGAGGAGGAAGGGAGGTGGCGCTCACTTTACAAAATACCTTGGCCAGGTCATCGTAACAGGGGGGAACAGAAGTTAAATCTGGGGTTTGATTCTTGCGGTCCAGGCTATGTTGAGTATTAGTAACCCGATCGGTACTACATTCCCCAGAAACCCCTCCTACTGCCATGTTTCCCACACACTTAAAACAATCCTGTGAACACTCCTGCCCCCACCCCTTAATTTTACCTGACCGCCAATCAACATAGGGGTTATGCTTGGTTAGCCAGGGAAAACCTAGGATGAGAGGATGTTGAGCAGAATTAAACAGGTGAAACGACATGAGTTCACAATGATCATCAATCATGATAGTGACGGGTTCGGTCTTGTGTGTGACATGAAATAGAAGTTTGCCATCCAGAGCACTGGCTTTCAAAGGGGACGACAAAAGTTCAGTATTAAGTCTCAGTTCATGAGCTAATCCCCAATCCATCAGGCTTTCGTCAGCCCCAGAGTCAATTAACACTTTTTGAGAGTTACTTCTTTCATGGCAGATTACCTTTATGTTGGTCAACTTGCGGGGAGGAAAGTCTGCCGTGGAAAGACGGCTCACCAGTGCCCTCCCTTTCACTGGTGAGCCCCGTCTTTTACCGGGCATCCAGAGAGAAGATGACCTTGTTGACCGCAGTAAAAACATCTTCCCTCCAGCAGGCGGCGCCGCCGCTCCTCCGTGGACAGCTTGGCACGTCCCAGCTGCATTGGCTCCTCGGCCTTGTTGGGGGACGCTGATCTCTGGGATGGAAGGAAAGAGGAACGTGGCATGGCAGTCTCCTGAGAGTGAGAAGAGTAGGAGTGCCCTCTAGGGTGGAAATAGGATAGTGCAGCCCTGTCCTTCTCCCGTTTCCTCTCAGCAAGTCTGTTATCAATCCTTATGGACATGGCAATGACAGAGTCTAGTTCCACTGGCAGATCCAAGGGTGCCAGCTGATCCTTAATAGGGTCAGAAAGCCCATTAATAAAGGCATCGAACAAAGCAGAAGAATTCCAGCCACTATCGGCCGCAATGGTGCGAAATTCCACTGCGTAGTCTGACACACTGCGTCTTCCTTGACTTAACTTGTAAAGAGCCCGAGCTGCTTCCCTGCCTGGGGACGTGTGGTCAAAAATGTTCGTCAGGGAGTCCGTAAACTGTCCCAAAGACTCGCATATCGGCGAGTCACGTGACCATTCAGCCGTAGCCCACGCCGCCGCTCGTCCGGTGAGATGGGAAATCATAAAAGCCACCTTGGATCTCTCCGTGGGAAAGGCTGTCGGTAGTTGGCTATAATGTAAGCTGCAATTCACCAGGAATGGACGGCAGTCATGGGATTCCCCGGAAAACTTCTCAGGCGGAGCCAGGCGGATTGACACGATGTGGGAAGCGGGCGCCGGGTCCGCATTCGCTTCGGGTCCGGCCGGAGGTGGGTGTGAGGGCTCAGTCTTGAGGTGAGCGAGCAGGTGGTGGATCTGCCCCGCCAGGTGGTTAATCTGGTTTGTAACAGATGACTCGAACTCCCTCTGGCTGTCTGTGACGTGTGATACTCCCTGCTGGATGGCCGTTAACTGATCCTCCTGTTGAGCGAGGCGGCCTCCCTGAGAGCGAAGCGCTGCTCTCAGCTGTTCAGAGTCGGCTGGGTTCATGTTTAGGCCAGTTCGTACTGTTACGACTGATTAAACGGGTATGAACTCAAATGCACAACTCACAGAATTTAACAAAAAAAAGGTTTTATTCAAACCAAAGCTCAACGATAGTGGTACAAAAACAAAATCACTCTTAAAGAGGAAAAACACTCGGAGCATGAACAACAAAAATACTTAAACAAGACGTGGCTCAAAGCTCTGCTTGGGGTTAATCCTGGATTGCTAATGCTGGTGGTAGTCACAAGGAACGAAACGAACTGGCACAGGACAAAGGGAGACGAGGACAATAAATACACCAGGTAATGGAGAACAGGTGGAAACAATCAGGGGCGGGGTCGACAATCACAGGAGTGGGGGACACACAAGGAAGGGAGGTCAGAGTATCTGAAACGAGAGGGAAGGTTACTATTCAAAAATAAAGGGGAAAATCACTAGACCAAGACAAAAACTAACTAACATAATTTGCGAGACATGACAATTTGTCACTCAAGCGTAGTATTCTTTAAGCTCTATTCAACAAACAGAACCTTTCTTTTTCACGCCATAGCATTGCATTACAAGTGCACAAATAAAGTATCCAGGTACAATGTGCTCTATTGATTGTATGTTTTTCTGTTTGCCGTAGTGTTCATTGACAGCTTCAGTCAAAATCAATGACATTTCCTTATTTTGCCAGAATATGGGATTAGTTTTGTATCATAAAGATAAAGCAACTTTCTCAGAGTAAAGCAAAACTATGAGTTTAAAAGAAAAAAAAACTGAGTCAAGCAAAATAAAATACATTTCAAAAATAAAACTACAATTTGCAAAAAAATCATTTGTGTAATCATGTAAACGTCTTTTTTCTTTGTTTTAACATAGTTTTTTTTTTTGCAGTTCTTGTTTCTTCTTTCTCAATGATCAGACTTTCGCTTTTGCTGCAGCACTCTCTTTTGCGCTCCTTCACTTTTTGTTTGAGATTCTGACACAAACCTCCCAGGTGGGAGGGACTTTCAGGGGTGCGTCCCCATTGGCTACTCAGTTTTTGAGTGACAGCCCAGTCCTCCAGCGATTGTAAAGTGCAGGCAGCTGAGGTGCGGTAGCTGAGCGTGGATAGAAAACCCTCAGAAGAACCAGCATTTCAATTATTATAATTAGTGCTGGGGGGAAACGATTATTTTGAAAACGATTAATCGGGCGATTATTTTATCGATTCGCCGACTAATCTAACGAATATTTTTCTGTTGTTCGATTAATAAAACACATAATGTATCTCAAATAAATACCAAAACATTCTTAATAATATAGTTTTTTTTTATTGCACAGCAAAATAAGAAATATAGAATAAAATTATACAAAATAAAAAGGCCAGCCTGTTTACTCTTACAGTCCAACAAAAACTTCTGTACAAAATTACAAAAGATACATTTTTTAGTGCAAAAACAAACACTGTGCCGTGCATAGTACAGAAATTCCTGAGTGTTTAACACAATATAACAGTCCCAACACAGAACCTAATGAACAATGAAACTGATTCTCTTAACTACTATTCTGGCAGCTTACATGCTAATGAAGAGTGTGCAATTACTGCAATATAAGTACTGGCCACTTTCCTCCTTCCCTCCTCCCTCACAACTCTACTCCTACTACTTTGAATTACTGTGGAGGAATGTGAGCATGTCCACGTGTTCTTTGGTGAGGCTTGCTCTTTTTTTGCTCACAATGGTCCCTGCTGCTGAGAACAGACGTTCAGAAGGTGTGGATGTTGCAGGGGCAGCCAGATAAGATCTCGCCACAACCAGGCCCGGTTCTACGGGGGTGCATAAGGGTGCATTGCACCCTCAGTTGAGTCGTTATGCACCCTCATTAGAAAAATGAAAAGTGAAAAAAATAAAAAGTTAAAAATATGTCATAATAATAGTAGTAATAATAATAATAATAATAATAAGAAGAAGAAGAAGAAGAAGAAGAAGAAGAAGAAGAATATAGTTGAAATAAAATAAATTGTAATTGTGGTTAAATAACATTGTCTGCTGCATTTATTTGGTCAATTTAAACGGTAACGTTATTATGTCAGGTGCGCGTGACCTGTGCCGCTGCGCGTTCTTCCTCTGCAAGGTGCTTACACACCAGTCAATGATGGACATCAGAAAATGGTTAAAACAACCAGCCCTTATCGCCAGCAGTAACACTGCATCTACTGCAGGTAATAACAGTTCAGATCATGGGGACATTACGTTACCCGCGGCCACTGTCGTGGACACTAACGTCCTCCCGCCCGACTCGCCGGCTTTGCCCGCCTCGCCCACGGAGGCGGAGCAGCCGCAGCCATCTTTGTTGCCCCAAACACCGCCACCCCTCAGCAGCCCGCAAGTGCCAGAGGACCTCGGCAAAACAGAGCCTGCCCAGGTATATTTAAAAAAGTACCCAACTCGCCTGTACAGTGAGGTAAGGCGCTCATTTTGAAGCTCATGGTTTCAAAACAGAGATTGGCTGGAATATTCATGTAAAAAAGATGCCATCTTCTGCTATGCATGTAGACATTTCGGTTCAAAAGGGGATTGATTTGTAGAATATCCATAAAGACAAAATAAATCTGTTTACAGTTCTGTTTCATATGGGTGTTGAGATGTATCCATAGATCTCTTAATTTTGCTCTCAAAGTGCACCAGATTGATGCATTTCACTTCAATATTTAAAAAAAAATCTTCCCGGGGGAGCATGCCCCCGGTCCCCCCTAGAGGAGGTGAAGATCCCCCTAGAGGGTGTTAGGTCCACTCCCCACTTATAAAAATAGCTTTTTACCACTGCACCCTCTCTAATCTCTGATGCACCCTGAGTCCCTTAGTTCTGGAACCGGGCCTGGCCACAACAGCCAGGGAGGGGAACTTTGTTTCATTTTCTTTTCACCATTGGAGTTGGTTTTTGTCCTTTGGAATGGCTTTCTCCCCAAAGTACAGAAGCACCTCATTCCTGACAGCATCTTCCCTCTGGTCATGGGCTGGGTCGTCATCTTCCATCTCCTCCTCCTCATCTGACCCAAGCAATGAGTCCAGGACAGACATTGGCTTCTGTCCTCTTGAGTGATCTAGCTGGCCACTGGGGGGGTCAGGCTCTTCCCTCACTCGTACTCGTCTGGCATCAATTGCAAGGGTCTGAAGTTTGATTTTCACCTTCAGGGTGTCGTCTGTGGACAGGAACTTGAGTTTTCGGAATCTCGGATCAAGGGCTGCGGCGAAGATGCACACATTCTTCCCGTCCTCGTAATAAGTAATCTCAACCTTCCATCTGAAAAATAATGGATTTAATGTGCACACTTTAAATCAAAGAAATTCAAGGTGCTTCAAGAGAAAGATAACAGTAGAATCCATAGCTCTACATGATAGAATCACAATGGGAAAACATTGATGCAAACTGGGAAAGTTTAATTCAAACTTATTTGTTCAAAGTTAGTTCACTATAAGAGATTTAAAGAGCTGAATATGTAAACTAACCTTGAAGCAATCTCTGCTGTGGCTGCAGTTTTGAAGGTGGCAATTGGAGCAGACTCAAAGGCTTTCTGCGTGGACTTCTGTAGGCCTTTCACCAGTGGATGCAGGACAGAGACCGTGACATATGCCTCTCCACTCAGGAAGACGGTGGCTTGCTCGAAGGGCTCAAGTGCTGGATGTAGGTCCCCCAGGATGCTCCATTGGTCAGCTCTCATATCCACGTAGTGTTTTGCTGCCTTGTTGACCTCTGGGTCTGAGAGGGTTGCGGTTACAGGCGACCGCTGCTCAAGGAGGCGTTTGATCATGTAAAAAGAGTTATTCCATTTGATGGGTACATCCTGTGACAACTTGTGTTGCGGTGTGCCCATTTGCTCTTGTTTGAGTTTCAGCTTCAGGGTGGCGACCTCGCTGCTGTGGAAGTATGTGACGAGGCTCCTTGCTGCCCCAAGTGCCTTGTTGATCCGGGGCTCTTTCAGTGCATGGTTGACAATCAACTGGGTGGAATGGCCAGCACATCGAAGTGAGGCAACACCATGCTTCTCCTCAAGGATTCTAAGGGCTTTCACAACGTTTGCTGCATTATCGTGGACAATTGCCTGGACATCATCATGGAGAGAAAAGTCAAACTTCTCAGCGACCTCTTCAATCCAGAGAGTGATGTTGTCACCAGTGTGTCTGTCAGTAAGGGGCTTTGTGCAAAGAACAAATGAGACCATCTCCCAGTTTTCATTAATGGAGTGACAAGTCACTCCAAGTTATGCCTCCGTGGCAATACTTGTCCAGGCATTGGTGGTGAGCGTTATCTTTGAGGACCTCTTCTTTAAGTTTCCCTTCAGATCGTCAAGAACACGTTGGTATGCTTTCTCCAGCTGCTTGGTAAACCACCACCCGGAGGGACATTTGAAGCCTGGGCAGGCATATTCAATCATATCTGTGAAGGCTTCACCCTCAACGAGAGACAAAGGCCTCATGTCTTTGACGATCACCTGTAAGATAAAACAAATATATTATTATAATTATTATTAATAACAACACAGCACCTTTCATAGAGCCATGTTGCTTACAATGTAAGAAGCTTAATTATTACACAATCCAAACAATGACACAAATAAAAATGCCAAGTGAAGAAACACCTATAAACTAGCTAATAAATCAGGACACAATAAATGGGATCAGGACAGCCATTACCTCCTAAAAGATGCTCAAAGGAAGCAAATAATTACTTCCTCTTTCCCAAGATAGGACGGCAAGGTTCTTTGCTTTGTCCTAGAAAACACAACAGCAATGAACAATGGAACAACAGCTATGACAGTGGGGCATATTAAATCTACTCTTAAACTCATTGCAGTGCTATGGTATAATTAGCTTTCTTGAAGGCTAACGTGGTTACTTTTTAAACAATGTTAAGTCCAACAATGCATTTCATGTTTATCTAAAAGCTTGTAGAGTACTATATCTACTAGGGATGTAACGATATACCGAATATCGCGGTATCGCGGTAAATACACTTCCCAATACCGTCGTGAGACTGACAAAATCTACCGCGATTTAATTTTTTTTTTTTTTTTTTTAAACACTTTTCTTTTTTTAAACCTTTATTCAACCAGGTGGTCCCATTGAGATCATCGATCTCTTTTTCAAGAGAGACCTGTCCAACATGGCAGCAAGTAGGTTACAACATGAAAATAAAACAACAGATAACACAAAAGGACATCGTATTTACAGGGCTACATTTACACACCTAGAGACATTGACAAGTACCAACCATATAGTTATATCTCGCCATGTCAATAAGCCTGGCGTTAGACTTTTTCGCTGTCCGTCATTTTGACAGACAGGATCGTAAAATATCCGTCATAATCCCTTATTACCCGTCGGGTCTGAACAGTTCACGATAGAGCATGCTCGTGAACTGTCAACGGGGGGGGGAGGGGGGGGCGGTGTTATGCCGTGTGTGCATGCACCTCGCGGGATGCGCACAGCGTGAAGCAAAACCTCCCAGACATGTATTGATCTGTACGGCAAAGTACGGTTTGGGAACTATATCATTTCCTTTTGGAGGGCATGCATAACACGGCATAACACCAGAGCCTCGCTGCGGGGAAACGTTGGCGCTGTTCCGAGTTTGTTCTAATCTGTCAAAATGACAGACTGCTTTCAGATTTTTCCGTCATTGTTAAATAAAATATTCGGTTAACGCGACCACTGGTGTCCCAGCAACATCAGTACCAAGCGAGAGAGTTGTTTCCAGAGCAGGGGATATTGTAAATGCCCAAACACCCCAGCTTATAAATACCTGGAAATGTGGACATTCTCATATTCCTAAAAACCTGTCTGATGATGCTGAGTGAGTGACTAGTGAGTTTGAGTTGAGTTACTTGAAAAACTAAAGTGAAACGTGATTTATTTTATTTCAGGGTCTGATTATTAAATGTCCTTGTTTATTTGTGAGATGCAGTGGCATAAAGAAAATGCTTACTTTGTTGGGTAGTACCAGTAGGTACAAAAACACTGGTTTTCTTGTTCCAGTCTGTTACTGTCACTTTGTTTTTGACACTTTAAAATACTGCTATCCTACAAAAAGGCTGTAAAAATCTGATTTATTATGTAATAAAGAAACATTTTCCGAGTAAAAAAATGTTTTATTGAAAGAAAAAAAAATTATGATTTTTTTTTTCTTCCCTTTATTATTCAATATCGCGATAAATACCGTACCGTGGACTTGTTATCGCGATATTATCATACCGTGAGTTTTTGGTATCGTTACATCCCTAATATCTACAAAGTGAAAATGTTTGGTAGTGCAACTCATATGAGCCCTATCACACTTGGATGTGCTGGTGCTCATTTTAATGTTTTCAATTAGAGATGTCCCGATCCGATCACGTGATCGGGAATCGGAGCCGATCACGTGATTTTCAAAAGATCGGAATCGGGAGAAAAAAATCGGGGATCGGGATCTTTTTTCTTTTTTTTTTTAAATACTTTTTTTTAATTTGTATTCAATGTCACAAAACAAAAATGACCATGTTCAAGTCTTAAAGTCATCCTGAGGCCTTAGGTTTGGTTTGAAATTACACAACATCATGTATGTGTTGCTTCTTTGGGGCTTGTTTTCATATACCTGGTTGCTTATTTCACTCAAATCTGGCAACAGAGTGGGCAGGGCGCAGTGTTTAATTGTAGCAGTAAGCTAACGAGTACTGATAAGCTTTATTTAGTTTCGATCCAATGCTGCTGTGAAAAAAAGAAGCTATATCCATGTTGGATAGAATATCCAATTTAAATTAAAAAAATAACCTTAAGGGACAACTTGAATGCTTTTTTTTCTCTTAATGCATTGCATAAAGATCGGATCGGGAAAAATCGGTATCGGCAAATTGTCAAAATCAAATGATTGGAATCGGATCGGGAGCAAAAAAAGGTAATCGGGACATCCCTATTTTCAATGCTCATAAAAACATTAATTAATTCATGACAACTGCGCACCAGCTTACGTGCACCCTTGGCCTGGACATTGCTTGGCTCCGCTAGTTGACATACATTGATACTATAAGCTGACTGACGTTAGTCTAATGTTATGTTTGACTCGTAAACGACCACAACATGAGTTAGCTCTCTGTGCAGTTTGTTCGTTCCGGGTTAGTAGCGGCTAGATAGCGGTGTTCTGCAGACGTAAACTAGCTACCATTCCAGCCAACATTAAATGCTGAAAAACGTTAACTAACACACAGCTGCCGCCGCTAGCTAGGTAGCTAACATTAACTACTAACCAACCAAGCACAAACAATCCGCACGGAGAGCTATAAGATAGTTAGCACTACCGAAGTGTACAGAACTCAAGCTGCACAACACACTACACAAACGTGGAATTAATTTTGCCAAAGTTAGTACTTACTTATCATTGTTCCCTCCACGAGAGACAAGGGGGTGCCTCCGCTTTAAATGCTCCGACATCGCTGTTGTGCTAGTGTCGTATGCCAACTCCATTTGGCAAAGACCGCAAAAAATAACAATGCCTTTTCGTTTTGGACTAAATTGAAAGTATACATTTGAAGACCTAGGGCGAGATGTTTTTGTTTGGGGGCTTTTTGCAGGGCTTCGTGCGCAATCCTGTGAGGAAGAGGTGGTAGCCGTTTCAGTCTCCATAGTGTTTAAAGTGCGATTGCGAATTGTTTGTTGTTGTTTTGGGAGACCCACGTGTGTGTGGCGATGCGTCGACGAGGAAATATGTCGTCGACGATATTTGGAAATCGACGCGTTGCTACAGCACTAATTATAATACTACAAGTGAACATATATTTAAGTATTGATCATTTGTGTTGTTTGTGCTGTACTATACGGTCTGTTTCTTTATTGTGTTAAGTGAGAAGTAAAGCTGTGCTATGAAAGTTAGCTTTTGCTACCTTTAGATCCATAACAATACAGCTAAGTAGCCTAACAGTTAGCTACATAGCTAGCAGTGAGTGAGCGTTCAGACACCTGCGCACACACTCAAACGGACACGTGTGCCTGACTCTACCAACATGCTTTCATGATTCTGTTTAGATATGCAAGTATAAGCCATGATAGCTTATTTTATTAACACGCTAATTTGATATGAAAATCAATGGAGGCTGAGTTAACTTTGTAGGAAAAACTACCTTCCATGACTGCCCCTGAGCTGTGTTTTATTTGTAAACTTCATATTTTTCATTTCCTAAAACATTATTTTCCTCTCATATTAACAGTGTGGATCATTGAGACAGCGTGATGTCCAGAGTCTTATCCCGTTTCCCCACTTCCTCTGAGGGGACAGCATTAGATCCTAGGAGGGGGGGCATGAAGAAAGACCTGCACCAGCTTCATCCACGCGTTGTTGTTATCACTGGCTCAGTGTCATTTCATTTGACCAAATGTCTTTACATTTAATAGATTTTATTATTATCCACCTTTTTGTTTTATGTCCTTTTATTTAAAACATTCTTTGAGACTTCATCTTCTGGTTCAAATTTCAATAAATGTAATTTGTATAATCACACTTTTGTCTTTATTCTACATGAAAATGTTAGAGATTCCATTCAAATATGTTGATTATTCATATCTTCCTCATGTATGTTGAGTTTTTAATGCTAAATGTATATCATTTTCTCACAGGATATAGAATGAGACAACACAGTTTTTATCCATTGTGCATGAATGCTTCAGCTCTTCAGACCAACATGGCAAGATGTGAGCATGTTCCTAATTGTGTTGGTATGCAGCCTAGGTCTGGTCTGTTTAATAAAGCAAATCTGCCACTTTTATATTGTAGAATTTGTTAAATTAAAGCAGTCTTTAATTGTTTTTCCTAAACATAGCAATATGTGCTTTTGAAATGTAACATGTCTTTGAAAAAATAACAGTATACAGTTTATATTGTGTATCACCTTTAGCTTGAAAATACATAGATGTGTTTTTTTTTATCTATAAAATAAATAGACAGACAGACACTATCAATCCCAAAATGGGAAATTATTTAACAGCAGCAGTGTGTCCAGGTATTAAAATATTCAAAGTTCGAATAAAGTATAAACTACACATCACAAGTCTGGAGTCCGATATGTTCGTGAAAACTCCCCAGGAGACACCAACACTAACGTGTCTTTATGATACAAAACTAATCCCATACCAGAAGACATCAACACAGATATTACATTGATATACGCAACAAAAGTTAGTCTGTATGAAATACGAAATGTCAATGGATGTACAAAGACACATTTTTTGTCTCTGTTTTGCTTCTTTAATAGCAGTACTTTTATTGTAAGAATAGTATTTCCTTTTTTATGTATTCATATTACTCAAAAACATTATTAATGGGTCACAGGCAGGGTTTTACAACTTCTTAAGGATTCTCATTAGGTTTAATATAGGAGGAAATTATGATGCTGAATCGACAGTGTGTTACAACTAGGTACTGTATGTAAATGCAATCATATATTTCCATTTCATACATTTGCCAGCATCGCGCTCTATTAAAAAAATAACGATGTTATTGCTACGTTTGATTTAGGGTAAAATGCTCAAAGGCTTATTCAATCACCTTTGAACTAGTGATGTGACGTTTGCGAGCAATCCGATTATTTTGAACGGCTCTTTGGTACGAACGAAGGGAACCGAGTCCTACTTTGTAAGAGCCGTTCTTTTTATCGTTGGTTCACTGCCTGCCACAAGTCCACTCGCATTTAACCTGTAAAACCCCGAGCCTGTTTTTCAGGTTTCAGGCTCGAAAATGACATTCCCAGAACAAATGACCATGTCTTCCCTTCTAAAAGGGTTAAATTAGTAATCTTTTTTCTCAAAGTAATGATAAACCTGTCAGATGGATGTAGAAAAGTCAGATTCAATATAGATGTTTTTTATTTTAAAGAAAATTCAGATTGAACATGGTAAAAAACTGTAAATGATAGTGTCCGTCCAAAAGATATTTTGTACTTATAGTGAAAACTAACCTTGGATGATGGGTTAGTAGACTAAAAGCTTTAGGAATCCAAGGTACAACATATAATAAGTACCCTGTATCAAGATTGATGCAAAACAAGTGATATTTGACCTTTTTAGACATATTTAGCCAAACAAAACCTCTTCTGGGGCCATTTGGGTGGATTTTTCATATCTCTGGCTCCCCCTGCTGGATTTTTACATGTGACATCTCTTTCTAACCGTCAGAGCCAATGGAATCGAGGAGAACTCCCACATAGTCCTTATTTGGTCATGTATGTGTGTGTGGCTGCTGCATTGCCAAGACCGGAAGCAGTAGCCACTCTGGTTGCTACCATTTCCAGCTAACTTTTGCTCTGCGATTTTTACATAAAAATTGAATTATGGATTATAAATACTTCAAATTATTGCCCAGAAAGTTTATCAATGTATGGATTAACCGATTCAGCCGCGTTTATTCTCGTTTTTATGCCATTGAACACGTCTTTTGATCAGATTAACAGCTAGGGTGAGACGATCTCCCTAGAAGCTACGTAAAGGTACATGTTGTGATGTCTGTCTTTGCTTCCCCTGTCGCAAGTTCGGATCACTCAGTGATGATACTATATACCTAAATAATCTGTGGAACCTCAGCTTTAATCGGATATCTTGTATGTACAGCTACAATCAGTAATAAGGATAATTTTATCTTGAGTTCTGTGCCAATGTCCGTTATCATTTTTCGCTAAGGGGTCATTTAGAAGCTTCTTATGAGACTTGTGTTTTGTTTTGGTAAGAGTGGTTTCTATCGTCAGTTAGCGGAGATTATTTCCGTTAATCTGGTATAACACATTAATAGGTTCTTAAATATTAAGATCCCCTGAGACACAGTGTCCTGAAGAAGAAAAAACAGGGTCCCCGCCGGCGGGGACCTTGGGGCTTAACAGGTTGGAACTTGATTTCCTGAATGCAAATGTTCCATTGATGATGCTGCTTGATTAGTAGTTTGGCTGGCTGAGAGATGTATCATCTTATACATTTTTTCTGTGAGTAAAAGTAGATTTCTGGCAATACAGCCAATCATTATCCTGGTGATTATTCCGCAGATAAACATATTAACCCCGTCCCCTTAAAAAAACTGCTCTTTTGAACGGCACCCGGAAAGGAACGGAGCCATAAGATCCGGAATTACGGCTCTTTGAAGTGAGCCTTAATTCCCATCACTACTTTGAACAAAGTATGACTGTTTGGCTTCCTTTTTTTCACAATTGTCTTTGTTGCAGTGACGTGCAGTGAGGTTCATGGCTGGTGAGGCACTGACTCTTTCAGAATCAGATTTATTATATTTTGCCCTTAATCGAAATATTCTGTTATTTTCAAAAACCTTTTCAGTCTGATGCCTCGATTCAATTCAAGATCCAATTTTCAATACAATTGTGGTCTTACCTTTACTTGAAGATAAAGTCCATGCGCCTATCCTTCTGGACAAAAATCTGTATTACTTTTTTGTGATTTTAGCTAGGTTCTTTGTTGCGTTTACCATCGTATAGAATAACAGTAGCAACAAGAGCCTGTGGGCTCACGTACGCCCCCTTCAGTGCAGCAGAGTACTGTCTGCCTCACCTTGTGAGGTCCCACATTACCCCAATACTCAGATCACTTCACTGGCTCCCTGTAGTTTATAGGATTAAGTTCAAAATCCTCACTCTCACCTACAGAGTTTTTGGTCAGACTCCTGCTTATGTGGCCGACTTAATTCATCCTTATACATCAGCCCGCCCACTCAGGTCTCACAGGCAAAATGTACTGTCTGTCCCACCTACCCAACCTCTTAAGGCCCAGATACACCGGCCCGAAATCGGCAGGAAATGAGAGTCGGGCCGAACATGAGCGTGGGCACGCCCTATTCGGAGTGGTGTGCGCCGCACCGTCGGGTCTTTTCTGCCGACCTGACGCCTTTTCCTTGCCGATTCAACATGTTGAATCGGCGTCGGGAACAACACCGGAAGTCGGACAAAGGGATAACACTGATTGGCTGTTCAGCTAGCGAATCAGTGCATGGGAAGCGTTAACGGAAGTGAGGGAGGTAAACAAATGATTTAAAATGGAAGATGTAACACACACGGACGGCTATTTCACCTCATCGGTTTATAGAGCTCCTGTTCGTTCATGTTTTCAATGGACGAGAGTGAAAATGGAAAGAAAAACGCTATTTGTTGTTTGTTTATATCACGGAGTCTGTTCTTCTTCTCTGTCTTCCGGTTGTTGCGGTTGTTGCCTCTTTTGAATGATGAATACACACTACCGCCGCCTGCTGGTAAGGAGAGTTATTGCCACTCACGCATGCGCAGTTCATACGTGCTCGGCTCGGATTTACGGTGTGTTCCAGTGCGCGAAGTCGGCAAATACGCAGGAGAGTCAGGCGACGCAACAGTCGGTGTCGGCGTCTGCGACTTCTCAGGTGACTGGCCGGTGTATCTGGGCCTTTAAACCCCACGGACCCGGTTCCGGGGCCGAAATCGCGTCATTTGCAGGAAACAACGTCTAAGGAACCTTAATATTTAATAAACTATGAATATTTCATATCCATATAACGGGAAAAAACTAATTTAACTGATCTTTTTCATTTTTTTTTTCAAAAAAAACACACAATGCTAACAGTGAGCCTCTGAATTAGCCCAGAGCGAAAAATGCTAACCTATTACTGCACCAAAAATCACTCCTAGCTCCCTTATTACTTATCCTAGCTGCACATCCAACACATCGTTTATGATCGTAAAGGCACAGAATCTAACGGTGCCCACCTCAACACTGAAAGATACAAACTCGCGACGTTATCAACAAAAACGTACATCAAAACATGTGGCGCTAGGTAGCCTACAACGCTAACATGGCTTACCTTGGTTTTGTCTGGTCAAAACTGGTCTTCAATGGCATTAAAACGATAACAACGATGATGTAGTTAATCCATAGTTAAATATCCAATGTGGCTGTGTCCCCTTTGAAATGTTCTGATAATCTATAAGCAATAAAACTGCAATTCCGTTTTTAAACATCAGAGCAGGCCATTCCTCCGCTCTGTAGAAAGATTGAGTGCGCAAAGACGCCATCTTTGTTTTTTAACATGAGTGTGTGCGGGACGATTTCCTTTAGATTCTATTAGCTCTAACGGTCAGAAAGAGATGTCACATGTCAAAATCGAAGAAGGGGGGCCAGAGATAAGGAAAATCCACCCAAATGGCCCCAGAAGAGGGTCTTTTTTGCTAAATCTGTCTAAAAGGGTCAAATATCCCTTTTTTTGCATCAATCTTGATACAGGGTACTTATTATATGCTGTAATTTGGATTTCTAAAGCTTTTAGTCTACTAACCCATCCTCCAAGGTTAGTTTTCACCAGAGCCGGCCCGACCCATTAAGCGACATAAGCGGACGGTTAGGGCCCCGCAGCCACTAAGGGGCACCCTAGCAACAAAAGTAAATTAAATATATATTTTTTTTTTATTTAAAAAAAAAACTCTCAGTACACAGTCGCCGTGATAAGTATGTTTAACTAATTGTGTTAATATGCCTAGATTGCCTACTCTCAAAGTCATGTATTATATTATTGAGTCAATAATATAATACATTAACCGTGCTTTACCTGAACCTCATCATGAGAGGACGGCAGGATTGTAATTTCCCGTGTTCAGTGAATGCAACAGAGGCAAGACACCAAACCAACCAGAGAGTTGAATGGAAATAAACATCTGTCTTATTGGCTGGCAGGTACCTATCCTGTGAGCTGTGACAATGTTTAAAATAAACTGTCAGTCGGACTCAGAGTTTTTGAAGATGGAAATAAGAAAAACATTTCTTAAAAAAGACGATAATTCATGGTGGCTCACACAACAACCCCAGAGCCACCACTTGAGCCCCGTAAACAAGGTATGTAAATGTCAGTAAACTTGCAAGTTATGCGAAAATTTAAGCAAAGCATAAATTACAGCTACGTTGACGTTACTTTGAATCGCGGGGGTAAGCTAAACCATTAGCAAGTAGCTATAGCTAGCCAGATATATTAAATAAACACTTTGTCATACAATCTAAATGTTATGTTTTTTAGGGTTTCAAAGAAAGCTCTCTGGGAAATGTTGACTTACTGTTCGACATGAAGCTAGAAGCTACCTTACAGTACACAGTTGATCCGGAGTCCTGTCAGTTAAAGTGTTTCATAGTTAGCTTAGCTAAGCATCAACCTAGCACTGAAATATATGGATGTTATGTGACAGTATTTCTGAGAAAAAGTCAGCTGAAATGGTGGCATAGTTGCCACTGTGTATCAACAGTATGTTTGAACGTATTTGCAGCAGTAAATGTGGCTGTTTGGCCACTGACGTTGCCATAACAACACCTGCATTTAAATGTGCAACCTCTTCTTGTGACAGATTTTTGCAAGAAATTATAATTCTTCTGAATGATATTCCTGTTGACAGCTAGTTTCTATGTGAACATTATGAGATGGACAGCCAGAGAGAATACATGAAAAACACTTACAGAATACAGTTTAAGTGTTTGTAAAATATCCATAAAGAAAAATCTGTTTACAGTTCTGTTTCATGGGTGTTGAGAGATGTATCCATAGATCTCTTAATTTTGCTCTCAAAGTGCACCAGATTTATGCTTTTAACTTCAATATTTAGAAGAAAAAAAAATCCCGGGGGAGCATGCCCCCGGACCCCCCTAGAGGAGGTGAGGACCCCCCTAGAGGAGATTAGGTCCACGGTGTTTACATGCTTATTTATACAATATGTGTGCTTATGCTAACATCATAAGACAAAAGTTGGTTCCGTGATGTGTGTAGTGAGAATGCGCTAGAGTGAGGGGGGCCCCCAAGCCAAAGCTCGCTTAGGGCCCCCAAAAGTCTAGGGCCGGCCCTGGTTTTCACTATAAGTACAAAATATGTTTTGGACGGACACTATAATTTACAGTTTTTTACCATGTTCAATCTGAATTTTCTTTAAAATAAAAAACATTTATATTGATTCTGACTTTTCTACATCCAACTTACAGGTTTATCATTACTTTGAGAAAAAAGATTACTAATTTAACCCTTTTAGCAGGGAATATATGGTCATTTGTTCTGGGAATGTCAACCTGAAAAACAGGCTTGGGGCTTAAGCTCCTAAACTATGGAATGCTCTGCCTGCTCATCTACGGTCTGCGGACTCTGCTGACTCTTTTAAAACTTTTTAAAAGACATTCCTGTTATTGCGTAATCCAAGGTGAGGCTGAGCTCGTCGCTGCCTGAGCTCGCATCTCTCACCGTATATAGGAACAGTAAATACGCCATTGCAGCGATTTCTACTCTAAAAATGATCGAAATTATTGGAATCATACAGTAAATACAGTTATAGCACAGACCAGTGGAGAAATATTAATATTTGTTTCATTGTATTGTTATTAGTACTTTTCATGAAGACCTCACGTCCCTGCTTTGTTGGAATGTACACATAGTGTCATAAGCTAAAGCTAGCTCTGCTGAAGCATCCACCTGAAGGACCAGGTTTAAATTAAGTCAGAAGAAGAAGAAGATACACTTTATTAATCCCTTACAGGGAAATGTCTTTCCCCACTCTGTTGTGTTTACACACATTACACACACAGGGGAAGATATACATGCAGATAGGAGAGGTGGCACTGCAGAGAGGCTGCCAGGTACCCGGCGCCAAGGGAGCAGTTTCAAGGTTAGGTGCCTTGCTCAAGGGCACCTCGGCAGTGGAGGTGAACTGGGAGCTCTCCAGCTACCAGCTCACTCCATATTTGTTTGGTCCGATCGGGACGTGAACCAGCGACCCTTCGGTTCCAAGACCAAGTCCCTTATACAGACTGAGCCACTGCAGCCTCAAAGTACACACAGTTTTAAAATCCTGCAGTGCTATAGATAGTGCAACCCAGTCTCACGGTATTTCGTGTTATAGTCACGACATTTAATCTATTTATTCGTGTTCACCAACACGATTTCCCCCTTTTTTTCGTGTCACACAGAACGATTTTAAAAGCAATGTATTTCTATTGGTAGTATATTTCGTGTCTGCAGCACGTCTTTTTGTCTTGGAAGACCGGAAGCTGTGGGGTTCATAAAAACATGTTATTACTCAATATCAAGCCACATTTATTGTTTGTATTTTAAATCGTATAATGTCGGACTTTTTTTGTCGTCTGTGAGGAAAATAAATGGGGCTCAGAGCCTCAGAATACTGAAATCTGTATTTTTTTAAATCTTTTTTTCCTTGCAATTTGTTATTCTTTTCTAAATAACACACTGTTATTTACTCACCAATAACACACAATTATCCTTGTTTTTATTTATTTGTTTAATTCCATAATTTCGGGCTTTTTTGGCGTCCATCAGGAGCTGAATTTCAAAATAAAAATAACCGGAAACAGACGTAGGCCACAGCCACTGAACTGATTGTCCAAGATCCTCAGCTATGGTTTAAGCTCGCTGGTTGGATGTTTTAGCCGCAATGCATGTATGCGTGTCCATAATGCGCAGCATTAATATATACCCACATGAAAGCTCATTGTTACTTTGTAATTCTACTCCACTACAATTCAGAGGTTAACCTGGTATTTTTACTCCACTACATTTATTTGAGTTACTTTGCAGATTCTGATTAATGATGTGAAATATAAACAACCCTTAAATCAGACTTTAGTTACACCTGAGTAAAATTCAGGTAAAGGTGATTGTCACGTGCCAACAATCAGGAGAGATATTTGATAGTTGGTGATTGAGAAGACTAAACATTTATCTGCAATTGACATGAATGGAAACGAGTAATAAAGTATATTCATTACTCGTTATTCTCTACTAATAGTTAATTAAAGACTGTATAATGGCTATTTTTCACATCCCTTTCAAGATTTCAAGAAATGTCCGAAAACCAGTCAGTATCTGGTGAGAGGGTTAGGACTAGGGTTAGGGTTAGGGTAATGTTGTGAATCGAGTGGCCCATGGTGGTGGTGGGGTTATGGTATGGGCAGGCGTATGTTATGGATGATGAACACAGGCCACTCGATTCACAACATTACCTTAACCCTAACCCTAACCCTAATCCTAACCCTCACACCAGATACTGACTGGTTTTCGCACCCCCCCAGACCCCCCCAATAAAGCAAAAATGCATGTTTCAGAGTGGCCTTTTATTGTGGCCAGCCTAAGGCACACCTGTGCAAGAATCGTCCTGTCTAATCAGCATCTTGATATGTCACACCTGTGAGGTGGTATGGATTATCTCGGCAAAGGAGAAGTGCTCACTCTCACAGATTTTTTCAGATTTGTGAACAATATTTGAGAGAAATGGTTATTTTGTGTATGTAGAAAATGTTTTAGATCTTTGAGTTCATCTCATGAAAAATGGGAGCAAAAACAAAAGTGTTGCGTTTATATTTTTGTTCAACCTATCTACGAATTAGATCAAATGTAAAAGTCAGCCGAATTAGTGTTGATACTGCAACGAGACGTATTGTGTGAAGAGAAATTGAAGATGTTGTTTAATTGTTGATATATTTATGATCCACGTCAAGTATTCAGTTTCGGCGTCATTTCTTCCAGTTTTTCCAAAGGTCTTCTCATCAGGGCTCTATAAATAAAGAACTACAGCAGATCTGTAATATGTAATGCAGCCGAACCGTGTATTACAATGCCGTTATGTGATGACTTTCAAAGAGAAAAGCAAAAACACTCGGAGTAAAGTATTATTTCTTTAAAAAAAAAGTTTTTTCGGATTTTATATGGCATGAACACCATATCCCTACATGCATTGCGGCTAAAACATCCAATCAGCGAGCTTAAACCATGACCCAAACTTGGGTAATCAGTTCAGTGGCTTAGTATCGCAACGATGCTACGTCTGTTTCCGGTTATTTTTATTTTGAAATTCAGTTCCTGACGGACGCCAAAAAAGCCAGAGATTATGGAATTAAACAAATAAATAAAAACAAGGATAATTGTGTGTTATTGGTGAGTAAATAACAGTGTGTTATTTTGAAAAGAATAACAAATTAAAAGGAAAAAAAGATTTAAAAAAATACAGATTTCAGTATTCTGAGGCTCTGAGCCCCATTTATTTTCCTCACAGACGACAAAAAAAGTCTGACATTATACGATATAAAATAAAAACAATAATCGTGGCTTGATATTGAGTAAGAACATGTTTTTATTAACCCCAGAGCTTCCGGTCTTCGAAGACCCGAACGGACAAAAAGACGTGCTGCAGGCACGAAACATACTTCCAATAGAAATACATTGCTTTTAAAATCGTTCTGTGTGACACGAAAAAAAGGGGAAAATCATGTTGGTGAACACGAATAAATAGATTAAATGTCATGACTATAACATGAAATTCCGTGAGACTGGGTTGGATAGTGCTATAGTGCTAAATATATACAGTATAGGGAAGATGGAAATTGGCCAAAGTTAACTGTTCCAAATAAAATACATTAAAGAGTTAGCTGCCTGTTGTAGTCTGCTTGACTTGTTAGCATAGCTCCCTTACTCTTGCAATGAGATCACTTGGTTGACGCAGAGAGGGGTTTTAATGCAGAGGGTGTGGAGGAAAAAGGATGTGGAGCTCATCAACAATATTATGTTGTTGATGCACATCTTTATCATCCCGACTAATCGTTAAGAGCAATGCTAGTTTTCTCTGTAAAGATGTACTTTGACATAGAAGTGTCTTTAGCCAAATGCTAAATTCTCCATCTTAGGTTGGCATCATACTGTAGCATGATTGTGGCCAACGAGCACTTAACACAAAGCAAAGCTAAGGCTGGTGAGAATGTTTGTCAGGCAGTTGGTCTTAACATTTTCAGTTTTTACAGCTGGTGAGGGAAAATATGGAAGAAAATCCATCCAAAAGTTATCGATTTTTCTGCCTGGACCAAAGTGGTGGATCGCAGGGCTGCCACTTTACTAACATGGCTAATAATATGCTTACGTAGAGACATCAAAATTGTTTTTGATAGCAAAGCTGATTTGTGCAAAACTGCCAAAGTTTGATCTATGCTTTACACCTCATTGGTATGAATATTGTGCATAACTTCTCAATTCCCTAGTGTGTGTCCATTCTACCTATTATTGTCTTTCAGCAATAAAAGGACAAAGAAAGCGCTTACAGACCATCTGAGTATCTCTCCTACACTCACCTGTACAAGGTTATGTTGTTGAGTGGAGGTTGAGGGTTATTCAGATCAGCTTGGCTCTGGCTTCAAATGAGGAAAGAGCATTAGTAAAGGTGGGAAAGGTGGCCATCTTAGAGTGAACATGATTGATGTGGGCACAGCAGCATGCAGCAGCGCTCATGCCGAGCCCTCGCCGACAGTCGCCGCAGCGACAGGCATCAAGAGGAAGTGAGTTGACCTCAGGGTCATCGTGACAAAATGCTTAACAACAGTAGCAAAGCACTCTGGGTTTTGGGTCAGGGTCATATGAGTGAACATAGAGGAGCCTCGCTCCAGCCCTGTATTATTTGGATTCAGAAGCTGAATGCATAAATATTGCCACATTGCAGCTGCTTTGGCAAGATGGTCATGTCTCTGAGAGTGAAAGTATTCACTTATATTTGTATATGCTTGGTATGATTATTCTTAGCCCTTGTAGCTCCAGGGCAAACTATTCAAGGATTCAAGAATCATGTATTGTCATTGTGCACAGGGTTGCAAAACAAAATGCAGTTAATGCCTAGTCCATCATGCTGCCCAGGAAAAACATGACAAAACAGTGCAGAATAAAAAGCAGGTTTTAAAGTTGCATTTAGTAGGAATGTGAACAGCATCAACAGAAACATAAGCAGATTCTCTGAGGAAAGAAACAGCTAGCATTTTAACATTACAGATCAGATATCAGAGAAACATTGTCCATCATGTCTGATGTTTGAGCAAGTTAATGACGTAAACATTACGTACTCTTCTCATCTAACCACAGTCCTGCACGTTGTGCTGCTGTCCACCTTCATGAGCAACAGCCTGACCAAGTCCGGTTCCTGGTTAGCCTGAATCATATATTCCTGTGACCGGACATTGTCCAAGAGCATGCTGTGTAATGGAACAGACTAAGGTCCAAGCTGAGTTAGCTTAGCTCCCTTGTCAGTGGTCTTCCCTCTCCTCCTGGGCGCTCACTCTGGGGGGTTTGGTCCAGCAGCTCTGGGTCCTTGGGTGCTGGTCTGGGTCCTTGGGTGCTGAATATCTCAAGATCGGACGCATTCATTTAATTCCTGCTCAAACATGAATGTTAATTAATACAAAAACACAAAGATTAAAAAACAATTGTTTTGGAAGACCATGGCCCCTACCGGACACTTCATCTGCATCCGGTGACTTCGCCATAGCCACATGTATAATCGGTGTGATGGGAATGTGCATTCATGCCTCATGAATATGTCTGTGTGTGTCCTTCAGACCAAACTCAGCATGCTTAGCAATAGGTAGAAGTTAGCTTGATTTTATATTCCAAAGCAAAGCCAGGGGAGGCAGACCCTGGCCTCAGCCTCAGTCACCCAGAACCACGGCTGCAGGCCTCATCTCCATTGGAATCAATAGACTGCAGTAATAATGGTGATCTATGGGGCCAACATCAAAGAAGGCACTGACCTTTCCGTGTTAAGGGAAGACCACCAAGCGGGCGTGTGCGCAGAATAAATGTTTTGTCGAAGAACAAAGCTTATAGCTGTGTGTGCAAGGTACACACTATGTGCACACAGCCAGTGGTCTACATGAATATGAAGCAAAAATCATGCATATATAGAAGCCACTGCATTGCTTTCATTTACACATAAAATATGGACAGGTTAGCTTTTCTCATTTCATGGCTGCCCCCAGATACGTTCATCAACATGTCATTTTGTTTGTTTGCCATTGAAAATAATGTATTTTATTTGCTTCATTCCTTGGAACGTCACACTTCAAATACAGTTTTTCTATTTACATGAGAAAGGAGGCTTTAGTTCCTCTGCCTCAGATCCTCATGGCATAGATCATTAATAAGATAATGTGCTTGCTTTTGTTATAAAGGAGTGCTACTGATATTCCCTTGGCCTTCATGGAGCATTAGAATACTGAACTGAACCAACAAAGAGTTTTTTAGGATTGATATAGCTTTAAAATGTAAAGAAAATAGTTTTTAAGATGACAAACATCATATGTGTGATTCATGGCACAATTCAAACGGGATCGAAAGATACATTTTCTCTCACCATTGACTTCAATACATAATCTTTCCAAAATAAGGTCCCATGAGGTCCACCGGAAAGGGAGGGACTTTGCCTCTCTATTGTGACGGTGTTCGGTGAACTTTCCTCAGAAATATAGCTTTTTACCAAATAAGAATTTGTTTTCATGAAAAAATGTTTTGAAAAAAGTTGAAGTGAGACGCCTTGTTAGCTCGGTTGGAGCGCTTAGCATTATTGACTCCATAGGCCGGTTGGCCTCTTCCTGCCTTTCCTGTCTTCCTCTCATATAAAGAAGAAAGGCCAACAAATTATTTTTACTATTTTTGTTTCATATGGTAATATGCATTAGTATCTGATATTGGATCATGATAATGATTATAAGTATATACATTTAACATATAATTTGTATCAGTCTGACCATTACGTCCAAAAAATTGCATCGATGAACTCATTTTCATGACAATACAAAGTCAAAAGGTTTCTAAATGTGTTGATTAAGTGGATTAATTAGTTAACAAAAAGCTTTTGGGATGATTAATGATTTTGTATCACACACACACACACACACACACACACACACACACACACACACACACACACACACACACACACACACACACACACACACACACACACACACACACACACACACACACACACACACACACACACACACACACACACACACACACACACACACACACACACACACACACACACACACACACACACACACACACACACACACACACACTCAGACCTTACCAAACAGTGCGGTGTACCAGTTATTTGCCTCTCGCCCCCATCAACACCCAAACCCCCAGGCTCCTCCTTGGCCCTTCCCCAGCCGAGAGCCTCTCTCTGGGGTCATTATGGGCTCTGATATGCCCCGCTGGCTCCATGAATGTTAATGCCCAGTGGAGGGAGCAAACACACACACATACATTCATGCAATTACATACACACGCTCCTGTGTTTTTATGGAGTATGCTCACAACCTGAGCAAACGGTGCACACACACACACACACACACACACACACACACACACACACACACACACACACACACACACACACACACACACACACACACACACACACACACACACACAAACACACAGACAGTGATGTACATGTGGGCAGACACACCTGCACAGTCTTGCTATCAGATCAGAGATCACACAGATGGCAGATGTCAGTGTCACACAGGCAGCTCAGCATAGATCCGTGTTAGCAGAGCAGGGATATGAAAGAGATGGTTTTATGACCTCTTCACCTTCCTTCCTCTGTCCTCCTCAGGACTCTCCGTGCATACTTTGCCTCCTCCTTCTTTCTCATCAGCTCCTCTTTTCACTCGTCCTGCTCCTTTCTTCCTGCTTTCTCCCAGCTCCCCCCTGATCAGGCTGACTTTCTCCTGCTCCCTCATGCTTACTCTTGTTCACTTCCTCCTGCATCCTCCTGCTCCCATGCTCCTGCTCCGGTCCCTTCCCCCTGCTACAATTTCTCCTTCTTCGTCTTGCTCTATTTTTCAGCTCCCTCCTGCTCTCATTTTTCTGCTTCCTTCTGCCTGAGCTTTCTCCTTCCAGCTTCCTTGTGCTTTTTTCATCCAGCTCACTTTTGCTTCCTCCTGCCTTGTCTTCCTTCTGCTTCTTCCTGTTACCTTCCTCCTGCTCCCTTTCCTCTGCCCCCTTCTGCTTCTTACTGTTCCCTTCGGCCTGCTCCCTTCAGTTTCCTCCTGCTCCCTTCCCCTGCTTATTTCCTCCTGTTTTCCCCTCTCCACATCCCCCTGCTCCCTTCCTCCAGCATCCTCCTGGTCCATTGCTCCTGCTTAATCTTACTGTCTTCCTCCTGTTTCCTTCTCCATGCTCCCTTTCCTTTGCCCCGTTCTGCTTTCTATTGCTCCCTTCCTCCTGCACCCTTCACCCTGTTCCCTCCCGCGTTCTCCTGCTCCTGCTTCCTCATGCTTCATCTTGCTCCTTTCCTCCTGCTCCCTCCTGTTTCCATTTTTATCTTTGGGGTTTTAACACCTCCATGAGAATAGGCGACATCAGGTTTTACTTGATGAAGGGTCCTGGGAGATTGAGTGGCTCAGTTGCCATTGGTGATGTCCCAATAGTAAGCAATGTCCAAGATCATGATCAAGTTTAACATGTTCACGCAAATCTTTCCTGGCTCTCAGACACATGTCCACACATACAAAGTGTATGACGGTGAGGATGGATCAATGTAGTAGACGATTAACATCCACATTCAAATTAAGTCGGCTGCCCCTTCTCACGCTTTTTGGCCCATCAGTGTATTCATGTCACTGTGTTCCCAGATCTCATAAGCAATATGTTACCATTACTCAGAAAGGATGGAGAAAATAACTACAATGAATTGTCCCTCCCTTTCACTTTCCACCTCCTCCTTTTTCCTCTCAGCGCATCGTCTTTTTAATCTAGTCCATCTAGGCTATTTATCTCATCCTTCTCATGCTCCCTCTTGGTTTGTGTTCCCTGTACTTTTTCCTCTCCTCTTATTCCTTCCTTCCTTTATTTTCCCTTCTCTCCCTGTACCTATGTCACATTTCCCTGTCAACTTCCTGGATCAGCTATCGTCTCCTCTTCCCCCCCCCCTCCTCCTCCTCCTCCTCCTCGTTGAGAGTAGAGAGGATCAGGCGTTCCACTGGAATAAGAATTCCTGCATTATGTGATAATCAGAGTTTATTGTAATCCTTGACCCTGGCCCTGCATTTCAAACACAGATTGTGGATATGTGTGTGTTTGGATATATAACACAATTTGTCTTTTGTTGTGCAGAGCAGACTATTGTGCAACTTGTTCATTCAAATGTTCCTGTACACAAACAAACAAACACACACACACACACACACACACACACACACACACACACACACACACACACACACACACACACACACACACACACACACACACACACAAACACAATGCATGCAGTGTCAGTGTAATAGTGGTAGTGAGGATGTGTGTGTGCTTAAATAAGGGATTGCCGTCCTCTGGTTGACCCTGGTGTTAAGGATGGTGATGGACTCTACTCGTAATGGCAGAAGAGGATAGACACACGCACACTCCAACTTTCATTTCTGGCAATGCAACTATACTGTATTATTGTGTGTATTATTAGTGTAGTATGTCTATGGGTTGGTAAAAATGTTAAAAAATATATTTGTATTGTATGAACCAAAAAAACAATTGAAGTAATGCTGTGGCCATACTTGAAATTTCTGCTCTGATGAGTAGACCTGCTGAGCCAATGAGCTTTATTTTTTATCAAAAACGATGGTGTCATGTTTGTCTTTCTGTGTTGTTGTATTTTGATATTTAAACTACTGTTTATATGTAGAGGACAACTAAATATTTGATCTTTAATTATCACTTCTCAGTTGTGCCTTGAAGGGCCTATTGTGGAAAAGACACTATCTCCGCCTGATACATAGATCAATCATTTCTAAAGATTTACATCTTTATCAGAGATAATTGGAGCATAGTACAAAGAAAAGAGGTCAGAAAGCACAGTGTGTTTACAGTAAAAGTGGTTGTAGATGCCTGGTGATGACACACACCCAGCCTATTTTGCCCCTCACACCAACGCGGTTCCCGTTCTAGCTCCGTGCTTGAGCTCTTCTGGTTCGGAACCATTTTGTTCACACCGCCCAGAGCCCGACTGGTGCTGTCGCGGCTGCGTCATGACGTCACCGTTTACGTCACTGATTTTCTCTCCAACGGCGCTCACAACAACAACAATGGGGGACTGCGTCGGGTCGATGATCGTGTTGCTTTTAATCATACAAAGCCAGATTAAATTAAATAACTACTTCTCAACCCTTATACTTTTCTCCAGAGTGCCGTGGTTCATTGTTTATTAATGTGTTTCAGCGGCATTTACCGACCGCTGCAGTGCTGCCCGCTGTTTGGCATCACAACGCTGTTATGAAACTTTCTCTGGTATAACACGGGTGAAGTTAGCATAGCAACCGAAGCTAAACTGAGTATCTTGACTACTTATTGCTATCCTATTGTGGCATAAGCCGTTTTCTACAGGCACATTTTACCGGCGTATTTTTCATTAAGATTCTACTTGTGATAGTTGGACATGACAACCTGTGCTGCCCATGTATTGATTCTATCTGATAGCTGCTTTAATACATAAAACAAAACGTCTGCCTGCTCTCCACAATGATCAATGGCAGCGAACGGATGGTCAAAGTAAGGTTCAAATAAACAGAATCACACGAAGCCTGGTTAGTGTTGCCTGACATTATAAAGTGTGTTTTTTTTATAAGTGCGTGGTTGCGTTCTAGTCACTTTGCTCAGCGCTACTACTTGTTACCATTTTTATTTGCCGTACTCGCCATAAACTGTTATTGCTCAGGTTGATCCCCCCACTGCCCCCGCCTCCAACGTAAGCATGACGTATGTGGTTCTTGCTTCTAGACCGACAATTTTTTGGAGCTTGGTAAGAACCGGTTTCCGGGGGAAAAAACCGGCTCCGCTGCGGTGTGAACAGGAAAAAACGGTGCTTATCAGGCTCTAGCTCTGAACCGTCCCTGGAACCACGTTGGTGTGAAAGGGGCATTTGAGTGTACTGAAGCAAGTGAACTAACTGCTAGCAAGCTAGCCAGCTGTGAACATGCATTGGGAAAGAGACAGTACGAACACCTTTATAGCCCTTATTTGAATCATTAGGGTCGGAAAGTTGTAAAATGCACTTAAAGCCAAGAGAGAGAGTGTATGAAAGGGGTCCCGCTTCCAACGCTGTATCCAGTTCTCTTTCTGCCTCCATGGCTAGCCCTTGCCCTTCAAGAAGCTAGCTAACTGCCCAGCTAGCTTGTTCGCTGCTTTTTTGCACACTCTGACATTTTGTTGCTTCAAAAGTCAGCACATATACAACAATGTGTTAATTCTTCCTCAATAAATTGCTGACGTAGCACAGTCGTTTTTAGTCTTCTTATGTGACCTATTGACAGTTGAAGTAGAACAAGAAAGCACATAATGAGGATGGAACACTGGAAGAAAATGCCAAATTAAGGATGAATAAGTGAAACCAAAGGAAATATATGTACCACCCGACTTCTCCAGTCCCCATAAAACACACTAAATGAGCTAGCAGAGAGAAAACCTATCTCCACACACACACACACACACACACACACACACACACACACACACACACACACACACACACACACACACACACACACACACACACACACACACACACACACACACACACACACACACACACACACACACACACACACACACACACACACACTGTATTGACATGTCTGACAACCAATAGCAGGACATTTTTATCAGCTTGTACACCAGTCTTGCTTTCCCAATAGCTTTGACAGCTTTCCGTTGAAGTGTGCATGACAGAGAGAAGGAGAGAGAAACAAAAGAGAGAGGGTGACGCTTTAAAAAAAAACACACATTCAGACCCAATAGTGCAACGGTAAGCCAATTGAGTGAAAGAAAAATCACTCCTACATGCATAGTGGCAGGCAACGGAAATGTCCCTGCAACCCCAATGACTGGCTATTAATAAATGGAGTAAGAGACTAATGAGAAGATAATTCTCTGGAGGCAACTCTTCTTCCCTCTTTGCTGCATGCCCTCTCTCATCAAACCCTTTCACAGCCATACATGTAACAAAGTAAACTCCTTTTAGACAGCATTTCAACACCAGCTCACTTCTATTGGTCTGTTATACCAAATATCAGACCAAATCCTATATGAATAAACAATATTAAGAATCACAATATTTATTAATCCCAGGGTTAATTGTGTTAATAAAGTTTCATAAAGTTGTGTGTTCAAGCGTAAGAGATAACAGTAAAAATGTTTTAACAGAGGACAGAATAAAACTAGAGAATGCAATTCCTGAAGAAATTACTAGTGGGAATGCTTTATGCTGAAAAGCTGATGCTAAACTGCTATGCTGAAATTTAATGTGTAAGAAGAAGTGAATAATTTAGATTGAAATGATACATCAACACTGGGGGCTTGAATGTGTGAGGAGAGAAGAAAATAAAGTAAAAAGGCTTGGAAAAGCAGCAGAATATTTGAACTGCAAACTTTTGAACTAACTTGATGGCGAATGATCTGTCGCGATGCCAACGGCATTTGATGATATCCCAAAATACGCTTCGATGCGTTGATGGCTGCATCGTTACCAAACCTGTGAAGTTTTGGGCCGTTTGGAGCATTTTCACTGAAGTTATGAGAAAACCGTGTTTCATGGTGAGCATTGTGTTGCCATGGCAACGGCATTTGAATAAATCTCAAAACTTTCCCGTAGATGTCTTCACGGCTGGACTGTTAGCACACATGTGAAGTTTGAGCACTTTTTAAACATTTTCATAGGAGTTATAGTGACATCGTCTTTTATGGCGAGGGATGCGTTTCCATGGAAACGGCATATGATGACACCCCCTAATTGACGTAGAGCTGTTGAGGGCTGGACCGTTAACCATTATCTGAAGTTTGGTGCTCTGAGCATGTCAGTTGGAGTTATGACATCATCGTGTTCCATGACACAGGTGTTTATATTTGAGCTAGCGACGTGTCCAGAGATCAAAGGTTTCCATGGTGATGTGCAGTAATCAGTGAGAGGAGAGCATTTTCAATTTTCAATTTTTCACCTCTTAAATGTGAACGTTTTGTTGAAGAACCGTAACAGATATCGGTGAAATTTCAAAGCGTGAAGCATGTCAAGGAACTTGAGCATCTGAAGTGTACTTTTTGTGTACTTTTGGGTTAATAATGTGGCCTTTTTGGCAGATTAACTAAAGGTGTGCGGCTGCTGTGGTGGGGAAAGATGAGGCTGAATTTACAATGGGGTTTAATGACATGTTACAGACATGTTGAAAGTTTTTGTCACTTCATGTCCTCAAGAGGCATTTTGTTTAATTATTTTGCTTATTTTTTATTTAGTTTTCAAGCTACGAGATGTTTTCCTACGTTTCTCATGAAAAATAATGTCTCAGGAATGTAGGGTTTGGGAATTATGGCCACTCTGTGACATCACACACTCTAAAATCTGAAGAAGGCCTCTTTACCAAGGTCTGAACAATGTTCAGTATCTCTAAGAGTACGAATCAGATTTAAAAGTTGTGTTACACGAATAATGTCAGAAAGATGTGTAACATTTTAAAGTTGGAATGAAGTTTCTGAGTGAAAGTATGAAGGAGCAGTTAGCAGTTGAAGTTGCATGAAGATTGTTCAAGTCTGAAGAGTTTCTTCATTGACTTCCATGTTAAAAATGTAATGAATTATGGGATGTATCTCTGGAATTATGAAACTTATGAATGATAAAACTAATAGCCATCGATTCCCGACCGAGCTGAACGTTTTGATGTTTGAACGGAGTTTCTTTGATGTGGAATGTGGGAGAAGAAGAGGTGCAAAATAACCCTGCGGAAGAATAAAGAATTTCGTGCGTAGCATAACAGATAGTTGGAATACTGTATCAGCATTCCCACTAAATAAAATAGAAAAACATATATTTATACTAACACAATAAAGGAGGTTAAATGTGTGCATTGTATAACATTTTCCCCACAATTCTTCTTACTTATATGTTCTGTTTTTTGACTGATAACTCTTTCAAAATTATATTGACATGTTGCATATTCTCATATTAGGGTACTAAATTAAAACACATGGGCCCAGGTATTATAAAATCGTAGAAAAACCAGACATGTCACAGAAATTTATGTTCGTAATCCTGTTTTTTCGTGTGTCAGTATTATTTCAGAAGACATACATTCTTACAATGAATTATATGGCTTGTAAAACCTGAGAACAAATGGACTTTAACTATCGGTAGACAAATTCACTGCTTCAATGCTTCTATTATTAATGTATTTTTTGGATTATTCTCTACTTATTTCTTCATATTTACCCAGGTCACAAATGTCAATGCATAAAGAGCCTTCACTTTATATCTTAAGAAAATAGCATTCACATGGAAGGATCCGTTAGTTTGGACCTAAACAGAATGTTAATGTTAGATTGTGGTTACTTTAAAGGATTGAAGTATAAAGACTCCTATATTTTAGTAAAGTTTTTTTTTTGTGGAAATTCTTCTTTAATGCTTGCAACCATGCATTTGCTTTTATTTGTCCACTTTTATTTTGTCAGGATTGCTTTAAATTTTATAATAAAACATTGCTGCATCCTTAACTCTATACTATGACTCTGTTTATTAAATGCATTGTACTATGTTTAATTTGAAGTGTCATGGCCTAAACTAGTGTGCAATACAAAAAAACACAACTGTTCACTCTTTCAGCGTCCACCAAGAGTTTAATAGTATCCCAGTCATGACCCATTTTAACTTTTACATATTGATCTCTCAACAAACAAGGGCCTAAGTAAATTGTATGTGTTAAGCTTGGGTGCACATGAATCGCGTATGAACAATAAGTAAATCAGACTCGGTATTCTCTTCAGCATGTCTCCGGTAAGTTTATTCACAGACTGACAACAGTCAACATAGTGACGTCACATTAGGACGTACCTTCATACAAGAACAGAATAACAGTGCGACTGCTACCGTAGTACACAGACTAAGGGCGTCATCAAATAATAATACTTAACACCCCCACTCGCTCTTAGCTTACTGGGTTACCTGAGAACAAAACAAAATAAGGCTTCTTTTTCTTTTACCTTAACTATGTTAACTCTTTGCCCTTCTAGGTGCCAAACATATCCTGAGCAAACCTCTTTAGCTTTATTTTGGTGGCTGGTTTTGTCATCACATCAGCGATCATTTGCTCAGTAGGACAGTATTCCAAAATTACCTTTCCACTATTTACAGTCTCCCTTATGAAATGGTACTTAATATCAATGTGCTTGCACCTTTGCCTGTTTACTGGGTTTCTGGCTAGTGCTATAGTACCTTGGTTGTCTTCGTACACCTTTGTTTGTGCATATTTGTATTTGTCTATACCTCTGAGTAATTGTTCTAAGTAGATGTATTCCTGTATGGCTGATGCTAAGGCCATGTACTCTGCCTCGCAGGTAGATAGTGCAACCGTAGGTTGTTTCCTTGCCTTCCATGAGATCAAGGAGCTTCCTTCACTGAGACTGGCACAATATCCTGATGTACTACGTCTGTCTGTTACGTCTGATGCCCAGTCAGCATCACTGTACACTCTCAGACCTAGTCTATCTGTGTCATTTCTCTTAAAGCATAACCCCTGTTCTGCTGTACCTTTAAGGTATCTGAACACATGTTTTACTGTGTTTCAGTGCTCTTCAGTTGGTTCAGCAAAGTGCTGAGATAGTTTACTGACCACAAAACATATATCTGGTCGAGTGCATGTGGACAAGTAGATTAAACTTCCTACTGCCTCCCTGTACTTTCTTGGCTCTTTAAAGTTTTCAGCGTCTGCTGTGTATTCTAGTTTTGGCTCACATGGTGTGTCTCTGGACTTGCAATCCTGCATTTCAAATCTCTCCAGTATTTTGCTCACATATCTCTTTTGAGACATTTTGACTTGACCTTCTGTTTGCTCAAAATCTATACCTAAGAAATATTTCAACTTTCCCAGGTTTTTCATTTTGAACCTTTCAGTGAGCATCCCCTTTACACTTTCCAATACACCCTCGTTGCTGGCTGCTATAATGAGATCGTCAACCCATATTATTAGGATTACCTTTTCGCTGTGCTTTTCTCTTGTATACACACAGTGATCAGCGGGGTTTTGTACAAAACCATTTTCAGTCAAACATGTATGTAACATAGCATTCCAGTTTCTGCCTGACTGCTTTAAACCATAGAGAGATTTGTGCAACTTGCATACTAACTCTTCACCTGTTTTTGACTGTTTCTCATAACCTTCTGGTTGTGTCATATATATTTCACAATCAATGGGTGCATGTAAATAGGCTGTTTTAACATCCATTTGGTGTAAGATTAAGTTCTCCTGTGCTGCCTTTTGCATGAGTACTCTTACACTTGTCATATCAGCTGTGGGTGAGAATGTCTCATCATAGTCGATTCCTGGTTTCTGACTGTAGCCTTTAGCTACAAATCGCGCCTTGTACTTGTCTGACCCATCAATGTCACTCTTGAGTGCGTAGACCCATCTACCCCCCACTGCCCGTTTGCCTGGTGGCAATTGGGTGAGGTTGAAGGTCTCGTTCTCCTCCAGTGATCTCATCTCCTCGTTCATGGCATTTTTCCACTGCCTTGATTTGGGTGACGCTATGGCGTCCTGGAAGGTTTGAGGAATGTCGCATACTGCTCTGTAACAAAAATCCATGCATGTTTGCAGTTTGTCCTCCGTATCGTCAGTCTCAAACTCCTGTAGGTGAGCTGGTCTCCTCCTGGTTCTGGGTGGGTTTTTTCTGTTTGGAGTCTCGGTGACTTTACCCGGCTGTGTACGTTCAGTCTGTTCAGGTAAAGTCCCAGAAGCACCACTTTGAGTATCTTGACCTGGCACATTTCCCACATCACATTCATCAACAACATTTTCATCGCTGTCCTTGACCCTGGGATGTACATCACTATCACCATATTCATTGTATGACTCTGGTGTTTGTGTTTCCTTTTCTTTATCCCCCTTTGTTGTGAATTTTACCAATCTGTGCTTTTGGACCCTCTCTGTGGCTGGATAATACACCAGGTAAGCTGGGCTATTTTTATCATAGCCTATGAAAACACCTTGCTCACACCTAGGGTCGAGCTTTCCCTTCTCTTGTTTGTAAGCAAAACACACTGACCCAAATTTCTGAAGTTTGGATATATTTGGTTCTTTGCCTGTGAACAGCTCGTATGGCGTTTTCTTTGTGCGCCTACTGTAACACCTGTTCCTTACATAAGCTGCTGTCTGTATGGCGTAGTTCCATAGTTTATTTGGTAACTTGCTTTCTATCAGTAAGCATCTGCCCATATCATAGAGAGTTCGCCAACCTCTCTCTGCTGTACCATTTTGGTGGGGTGAATAGGGTGCAGACGTCTCGTGTCTAATCCTATTTTTGGTTAACAGTGCCTGGAAGTCTCGGCTTGTAAACTCAGTGCCGTTATCTGAACGGATACACTTAACTTCTCCGTAAGGTGCTATGTCTGCTAAGAACCTTTCTGTGGCCTGCACTGTATCACTCTTGGACCTTAGAAAATACACAAAAATAGTACCAGAGTAGTCGTCTGTAAAAGACTGTGTATATCTGTGCCCTATATGCTTGGTGTTGACATGGGACCGGCTAAGTCTGTGTGGACTAGTTCTAAGGGCATCTTAGCCTTTTTGTCTGGCTCCCTATTTCTCGTTTGGGTGAACTTGCCCTGTGTACACACTTCACACAACTGAGCTGGTTTGACTGCACTTCCTCTTATCTCCATGCCTTTCACTACACCTTGTAAATTTTGTACATCTTCGTAATTGCAATGACCCAAAATTTCATGCCAAGTTTGCATGTCGTGACACCCTTTACATTGGTCAACATTCCCCTCAACAGTTGGTAAGTAATACAAATGTACACTTTCATGGATGTCAAACCTGCTGCCGTCTTTGGTAACCATGTGACTGTCCCCTTTCTTGAAGGTGATTGTCGCCCCTCCGTTTGTTGCTCTTGCCACCGAAAAGATGTCATGTGGGTATGAGGGCATGTACAGTGCATCCCGTAGCTGTGCTCTGTGTTGTCGTCCGGCGTCGTCTAATAGACATATCACCGCCGTTCCTCTTCTCTGTGCTGTTCCATTGCACTTGGTCCCGTCAGCTAACTCCACTGAATGAGACTCGGGCTGGAATGAATCGTCGAAGCTTTTAAACTTTCCGATGTCGTTCACGATGTGGGATGTCGCTCCTGCGTCCACCATGATGCCTTTCATCTTCACGTTGTCTGGTGGTTTCCCGCTCTTTGTGTGCTTGGCCTTGAAGAGATGGTCTTGGTCGCCATTCTGTTCCTCTGAGACTTTTCTGGCACCATCTTCTCCCCCCTTTTTCTTACAGAGTGATTCATCGTGTGTATTCCTTTTGCAGTAACCGCACCACACTTTTCGAAAACATTTTCTTGATATGTGTCCTTTTATTCCACACTTGTAGCACTTCACATTGGCATCTTCATCTCTTCTGTTGCTAGCGTGCGTCTTGGTGCCTCGGCCTTGCCTTGCACATGTTTTCATCACATTATCTGTGGATTCTGCTGTGTTCATTTTCTCCGACTCTTCATAGACCCTTAATCTTCTTCTAAAGTCTGTGAACGTAACGTTATCTTCGTTCTGTGTTACATGGACGGCGAATGGCTTGAAGGAGTCTGGTAACCCATTTAGTATCATGGCTATGGTCAGTCCATCACTCATGGTCTCGCCTGCATCTCTCAGGGCTGTAATCACGTTCTCTGCCCTTATCATGTAGTCGGTAACACTCTCGTTGTCTGCCATGTGCAGCCTCGTTAACGACGTGTATAAGTTTATTATCCTCGGCTTGCTTTTCCCTGAATAATGTTCTTTCAGTATTTTCAGAGCCTTCCTGCCGTCATCTGCGGCCTCATGTCTTATTAGCGACAGGCTCTTATCATCTATCAGCCTCATTAGCTCAGCATAGCAATCAGCATTCTTCCTTCTATCTGCATCTAGCTGTTCTTGATCAGCACCGGTGGGCTCATGTAAGATAGTCTCTTTTAGCCTCAGAGTATGTAAGCAGCCTAGGAATCTTGTTTCCCAAAGGTCATACTTATCTTCACATCCTTTGAATAAGAGCTGCGGTGCCAGGAGACCTGTTGCTCTGCTTGCCATTTTTGCGCGCCAACTTTACCGCGAGGGCTACTAGCTTGCTAATATACTTCACTTGCTAAGCTAGCTTGTTAGCTTGTAACACTTCTTCCGATAATCTAACTCACTTATCTCCGAGTCGGTTTGTGTCCAACTCTGCCTGGGCCCATAACCTGTTAAGCTTGGGTGCACATGAATCGCGTATGAACAATAAGTAAATCAGACTCGGTATTCTCTTCAGCATGTCTCCGGTAAGTTTATTCACAGACTGACAACAGTCAACGTAGTGACGTCACATTAGGACGTACCTTCATACAAGAACAGAATAACAGTGCGACTGCTACCGTAGTACACAGACTAAGGGCGTCATCAAATAATAATACTTAACAGTATGGGATTACAAATTTGAGTTTTACTAACGCAGGCACCATGAGACAACCCAGTCTCACGGCATTTCGTGTTATAGTCACGACATTTAATCTATTGATTGATTTATTTTAAAAGCAATGTATGTATATATGTCACTATATGTACAGATGTTCATTTTCACTTGTCACTTTAACTCATTTCGTACTTCATAATTGATATGACTGTTACAGCCGCTGCCTTCCTGGGGCTGTCAAGGCTGGTAAACCTGCTTGTGTGTGTGTGTGTGTGTACACCGGAGCGGCGCAGTTTCTCCGACGTCCCGCCCTCGCTGCATCCGAAGAGGTGATTGGATGAGACGTCATCCAATCCCCGCCCTTTCCGGCACATCTCCCGGGGGGAGGAGTACAAAGGCTGGGAACGGAGATCATTCTGGAGGCTCTGTGTAGGGAGACAGACGCCTCTAGCCTCGCGATACTGACTGTGTGTGTTATACTGTTAGCTCCCCCTGTAATCCGCAGATACTTAGCCGAGTGCAAGTAGAGTGTTGTACCTTTCTATTGTGTAACGTTGTGTAGGAGTATTAGCTTAGACCCAGGTGATTAGCACCTGTTGACCAGCTGTTGTTATCTGTTTAAAACGTGTTAGCTTAGACCCAGGTGATTAGTACCTGTTGACCAGCTGTTATCTGTGCAAACCATATTAGCTTAGACCCAGGTGATTAGCACCTGTAGACCAGCTACAGTGTGTGCAGCTTTCTTGAGTCACATTTTGTACCCCGTGTAACGGGAGGGTTTTGTTTCTTTATAAACTTCCTTTTGAAGTTCTCTCTTGTTGTAATAAAACCACTTATAATTATTACCAATACCACTCTGGTCGTGTTATTTCCCCTTTGGCTCCCCTAGCCCAATAGGGAACGTAACAATGACCAAATATGTATATATGCTGACAGTTATTTTACTCTTGTTTTTACTCACCTCCTATTTCATAGTCTTTTATTATTATCATTATTATTTAAAAAAAAAAATCTTGATTTTAATTTTATTAATCCGTGTGAATCTGTGCTGTCCTGTTTTTCACGCTTACCCTTTTGCTGCTTGTACAACTGAATTTACCCACGGGGATCAATAAAGGTCCATCTTATCTTATCTTATATTTCTATTGGTAGTATGTTTCGTGCCTGCACCACGTCATTTTGTCCGGTCGGGTCTTGGAAGACCAGAAGCTGTGTGGTTCATAAAAACATTTTCTTACTCAATATCAAGCCACGATTATTGTTTTTATTTTAAATCGCATAATGTCGGACTTTCTTTGTCGTCTGTGAGGAAAAGAAATGGGGCTCAGAGGCTCAAAATTCTGAAATCTGTATTTTTTTAAACCTTTTTTTCCTTGTAATTTGTTATTCTCTTCTAAATAACACACTGTTATTTACTCAACAATAACACACAATTATCCTTGTTTTTATTTATTTGTTTAATTCTATAATTCTATCCCAATGCGCTGCTCCAGAAGGTTGGTGACTTCATCCTCGAGGTTGACGGCTGCTCCATCTCCCCATCTCCTGAAGCCCGCAACCTGGGTGTCATCCTCGACTCCACCCTCTCCTTCCACTCCCACGTCAAGTCTGTGAACAAATCGGCATTTTTCCATCTAAGGAACATTGCAAGACTCCGACCGTCACTCTCAGAGTCGGTTGCCGAAACCCTAGTCCATGCGCTTGTCACCTACTACTGCAATGGTCTCCTGTTTGGGGTTCCCAACAAAACCCTGGACAGGCTCCAGTAGGTTCAAAACTGTGCTGCCACGGTACTCACACATACAAAGCCGTGGCAGCACATCACTCCCACCCTCATCCACCTCCACTGGTTGTAGGTCAAGTCCCGCATCACCTACAAAGTCCTCCTCCTTACCTACAAGTCCCTCCATGTCCATGCCCCCCAGTACCTATCGGACGTCCTTCACCCACATGCCCCACCCCGGAACCTGCGGTCTTCAGACTCTGGCCTGCTCACCACCCCCCGCACCAAACTGCGAACCTTCGGGGACAGAGCCTTCAGCGTGGCAGCCCCCACCCTCTGGAACGCTCTCCCTGCGGAGATCCGCAACATCCCCATGCTTGACGCCTTCAAAAGGGCCCTCAAGACCCATCTTTTCACCAAGGCCTTTGGCCCCTAATCTATTTGTTGTTTTTGTCTGTCTGACTGGTTGTCTGATTGCCTTTTGTTTTGTTATGTCTGTTTTGCCCTGTTCTTCCTTGTAAAGCGACCTTGGCTCCCATGAAAGGCGCTATATAAATCCAAGCTATTATTATTATTATTATTATTATTATTATAATCTTGGGCTTTTTTGCCGTTCCTCAGGAACTGAATTTCAAAATAAAGTCACCGGAAACAGACGTAGGCCTATAAGGGACATTTCGAGCATCATTGCAATACACACCCACTGAACTGATTACCCAAGATCCTCAGCTATGGTTGAAGTTAATATTTTTCGAGCTGTGTATATAACAAAACTTGTGAAATAATTGCACTAAACGGGGTTCTTTGTAGTACTTCCATTTACTGACGATGGGGGCGCTGCATAACTACGTAGCCTCGGTTAAAGCAAACAGAAGAAGACGACATGTATCAACAGACCACCGCAGCCCGGACTTGAACCAAGCCCCCAGGAAGTGCGCCGGACTCTGAGTAGAATATTCGTTGTGGCCAAACGGCGGTACTACACTTCCTTTAGGTTGCTGGGCCCAGAAACACTTTTTCCCATTGATTTACATGGGGAAAGAATGGTCTGTAAATCGTTGGATAATTTTTTTTAAACTAAATAAACCACCCAGGATGAACACTTGTACAGATGTAGCGATTCATTTCAGACAGTTTGAAACGCGAGGGCCGTGATTGGTACGTAATCTGCCCTCGCTCAAGGGAAAACCTCCAGTTTGACTTGAGACCGCCCCCGTGATAGATAAATGTAATTATAATGAAGCCAGCTGCAATGGATCATTGATCCACCAGGGGGTCCAGTGGGGTTCCACACTGGAGCTCATGTGAAATAAAGTGAGATACAGTATGCTGGATGCACAGCGGAACTTTGTTAAGCTCCATATGTCACGGATATCATACTACTGTGCTAAATAAGAGACATGTAATCATTTACAAAACATCACCATGTTGTTATTTAACAAAATAATTTTGTTATTCGAAAAAAACGAACGGGAGGAAATGCAGCCCGGCTCTCGATTTTTAATCCTAATTTAATCATCATCTTCACCACGATCATTTATATTTATGTTCGCCGAATTGACATGAAATCACTGACACATATGAATATACTGTATTCAACTTCATTAAAACGTTATTAACGTGCCTAAACTCAGTAATTCACCAAAAATATGTATATTTTAATGGAGCTTCGTCGGTCGATCAGGATAGCGGAGGGATCCTCATCTGGATGAAGGGTGTTATTTTCCCCATAAGGAACAAGTCGCTGCGAATTATCCCGCTTATTACATGGCCACATTCTCAACAAAGTAACGACATGACTCCCAATATTAATTGAAATGCTTTTATGGATTTAGAAATGGATTTTAAAAAATAGTTGTATGTATTGATTTAAATTGACATGCATCCGCTAAGAAAAATAGTCCGTTGTTACCTTTTTTTAAACAGTTTGAAGGAAACGGCAGCTCTCAGCTGTGTATTTACACAACTAATGGCCCATCAACCACAGCTCTCTCCCCCCCTCCCCCCCTGATCTTTCTTCTCCAGCAGCTAAATTAACAGTAGGTTACTCTGAGTGACCATAGACTGTATGTGACAAGCTTACAGTTAGTGACGTAACAACACCATAAAAGCTGGTGGGTTGAAAGCAATACGGGAGGTAAAAATAACTAGAATAATTGTGATTTATTTATTGTGGCTTTTATGTTTTTAGGTATAAAATGTTATGTAATTCAGGCTTATAGTTCACCCTTCTCTAAAAGCCTTCAACAATGACAATATTCATTGTAATTTAATAAATCCTTCCAACACACATTGTAAAAAATTGCCTACTGTAAGTTAAGAAATCATTTCAATATGTACATCTTCTGATGTAACAACAATAACATTATAAATAGCAACATAGCTGAACATGGTATTGCACATTTAGCTTTGAGTGTTACTGACCTGAGATGTTTTTATTACATGAATTAAGGTGACTGAGGCTTTTTAACATACAGGGATGCAAACTCATCAGGTATGAAAAAGGTGACAAGGATCCGAGCCCCCGGCTCCCCCACCCCACGGAATAACAGAGGATTTCAGCAGTCAGAACAACTAAAGCAGCAGTGTTAATAATAACAGAAACGCCAAAGACATCTAATAGAAATATATAAAAGCATTTATTTTAAATTGTGGAGCAGTCAGTTTATAATTTTGGCAGCACTGTTGAGCATTTTGAAAATGTATTTTCATGCCTCTGTGCAAGGCTTAAGTCTTTTTATCTTTATAGCCACATGGTGTAAAGTAACTAAGTTCATAAATTCAACAAGTACTATACTTGGGCACAATTTTGAGATACTTGTACTTTATTTAAGTATTTCAATGTTTTGCTACTTTGTTCTTCTACTCCACTACAGTTCAGAGGTACATGGTGTACTTTGACTCCACTACATGTATTTAATACCTTTAGTTACTTCACAGATCTGGATTAATTAAGTGAAATATAATCAAGTGTTAAATCAGACTTTAGTTCCACCTGGAGTAAATCCACAAGCTACCCTGCAGTATACAAAGTCATTCAAACTAGCTGCACCTTTACCAGCTTTGAGAACACTTTCAGGATCAATCATTATAAAACATATCATATCTATTATTCTGAAATGGACCAATCTGCACAATGACTACTTTTACTGTCGCTACTTTCACTATATTTTGATGATAATACTTTTCTACTTTTACTTGAGGAACATTTTGAGTGCAGGACTTTTATTGTAACAGAGTATTCCTACACTCTGGGACTATTACTTTTACTCAAGTACAAGATCTGAGTACTTCTACTTTTACTCAAGTACAAGACCTGAGTACTTCTACTTTTACTCTAGTACAAGATCTGTGTGCTTCTACTTTTACTCAAGTACAAGACCTGAGTGCTTCTACTTTTACTCAAGTACAAGATTTGAGTACTTCTACTTTTACTCTAGTACAAGATCTGTGTGCTTCTACTTTTACTCAAGTACAAGATCTGAGTACTTCTACTTTTACTCAAGTATAAGACCTGAGTACTTCTACTTTCACTCAAGTACAAGATCTGAGTACTTCTACTTTTACTCAAGTACAATATATATACACTTATACCACCTCTGTTTATAGCCTATGAAAAAAACTATTAGAAATAGAAGGCTAAAGCTAACGTTAGCAGATAGTGACAATGTATGCTAGCTGGCTAGCTCAACGATTCCTTAAATAATAATGCCACAGAAAAACTTTTCAGTTCACATCACGCTCTGCCGCTCCGACAGGGAGCTCTGCTCTGAACACCTGAACAGCCCGTTCTAACAGCTGTTCACCAGCGATCCAGTCTGTGCCACAGTGACTCCGGACACACAGTTAATATTAACGAACGCACCCGTAGGTAATGTAGCTGCTGAAGCTAGACCATCATCTGAGAGCAGAAAAGCCTTATTATACATCCATGAGCAGAGCCGACAGGCAGGAAGACTCGAGCACACAGCTCGTACTTCATTATAATATATAAAAAAAGAACACCATGCGTGTCATGATGGCACATAACAGCTCACGGCCGCAGATTACTCCGGGTCCCAGCCCCCCCCATACCCCAAAAATATTTGTATTGCAGATCTACATGAATCACACAAACGACTTATTTTGGATTCAAAACGGCGAATTTCGCCGAAAGGTGACAAGTTTGCATCACTGAACATAGACAGAGCACATAACATCTGAAACGATGTAACAACATAATACACTTGTGGGGATGCTTGGGATGTGAGGAATGAGGGACACGGCTTAGAAAGGGCGTGTCGCCTGGCAGGACAGGAGAGTGTGTGCACCAGTCTGCCTTGATCTATGAATTCATGTCCGTGACACTCACTGCTGCCCACAGCTGTTTTATAGAAGGAAATTCCTTCACTTCATGAAAGTGTTTTAACCACACGCACCTCTACACACACATAACGGGTGTTATTTTCCCCATAAGGAACAAGTCGCTGCAAATTATCCCGCTTATTACACGGCCACATTCTCAACAAAGTAACGACATGACTCCCAATATTAATTGAAATGCTTTTATGGATTTAGAAAATGTTTTTATTGATTTAAAAAATAGTTGTATGTATTGATTTAAAAAATAGTTGTATGTATTGATTTAAATTGACATGCATCCGCTAAGAAAAATAGTCCGTTGTTACAGTTTTTTAAACAGTCTGAATGAAACGGCAGCTCTCAGCTGTGTATTTACACAACTAATGGCCCATCAACCACAGCTCTCTCCCCCCCTCCCCCCTTGATCTTTCTTCTCTAGCAGCTAAATTAACGGTAGGTTACTCTGAGTGACAAGCTTACAGTTAGACACAACACTGTCATTGCAAGTGACCCTCAGTTAGTTGACTTTTATGTTCAACTGCTAAATTCGTTACTGATAAAAAAGGGCTTCTACTGTACCTAATTACCTTAACACTAGAACCACCAGAGGTTTTTGTATAGGCCTACCTAAACCCGTCAAATCCCGCTATTAGAATCCAATTTTTAACAACATAGGGTGCTACATAACACACTTTCAGGAAAAGTCACGGACTGGGAGACTTTAATATTTTATTGAAAAAAAGTTACATTGCACACACACAACACACATCACACAAATTGACCCGATTGGCGGTTCTAGTGTTAAATAAACTCACTAATTAATGAAACCAGTTCAATACGCATTATTCTTATTCTTATCATTCTTTATGAGCGCAGAAATAGTCTTAAAATCAGATCTGTTTTTTAAATGAAATCTGACGGCAGGCAGTTAGCTCTGATCACCTATGATAAATGCGCCGCACCTAATCGCTGTCCATTCAGCCACAGAATGTGTTCGAAATGGGGGGGAGCTAGGGGGAGCTTGGCTCCCCCGAAGAGGGAGGGAGCTCCCTTGATGGCTGACTTTGAGATAAATAGGGGGAGCCCCAAACAATCGTGCATATTTGTGTCACACAGATTAGAAACGTTGAGTTTCTGTAAATAACAGTTCTTGAAATAAATAATAGTTATTGTTCATTACAGTTTCTGAATATTTGTTTTATATTTGTGAATATCTCTGGGTGTTGCCATCTGTACGTGGCGGCGCTGCATTCTTACTTACGTTGCTATGGTTATGGCGGTGATGCCGGCGCGGTATTTGAAATGTTCATATTGATATTTTTTTAACTCTGGCTGTGTAATAAAAAAATATGGCAAAACGAAAACAGCCAAGGCTCACAGCTTTTGGATTCACAAGCAAAGAAGCGAAGGAGTCTAAAAATGACAACGTGAACGGAAAACAACTTTTAGGTGGCCGGCTGTAAGCGGCGTTAGGGTCGAGTTTGACAGCTCCACACCGAGGGAGAGGCCTGCCGATGCGGAGCCTGAAGAGGCTTCAACAACGGCCACATCCGCCGGCATAGTGACACCGTCTGTATTAGTAGAAGAGTGTTTTTATAGCAATTGATCGCATCCGCGCTGCTGCGCCAGTCAACAGAGCGTTCGTGTGACATATTTAGTAGCAGGATGTGCTCTGAAAAATAGGGCTCCCCGAAAGCAAATGGGTAATTCGAAAACTGACAGAGCTCCCTCTATACAAATCAAACTGTAGACGGTGTGAAAGCACCTATTGTTTTAAATAATGGTCGGAATGTGACCTGTGAGCCTTCTGAATTACCGTGAAACAGCACATTCTAAACTAAAATGTTCAATCAATAAAGTAACATCTTATCTTATCTTAATAATATCTTCATATTAATAATAATAATAAATCATACAGTATGTGTCCGAAAGGGAGCAGGGGGAAGCAAACACAAAGATATACTGTATATTAAAGCAAACGATTGTAAAGGTTAAAGTATGAGCATAACAAATAAAGAAGTGTAATGTAAACATTTACATTATAATTATGATTATTTAATATATAAAGACTATATATTATTGAATTACAAGATTAGATATACTTTAGTTGATCTAAAATATTGATGTGTTCAAATGCTCTTCAAAACACAACTGAAAGTCCATGAAACTTGTCTTTCTGTATTTGTGAATGAAGCGCCATCTCCTGGTTAAAACCTGAAATTGAAAATCTGGCAACGCCAGAAATTCCGAAATTCAGTGCTGCATCTGTATAGCCCTTATCAAAAAAATGTGTTCCTCAAGTTGTAAACATGTGCTAATAACGTTATTCTGAGAGTTATATCCCTCTGCATTATGAACTTGCATCTAATCCACGGGACCGCGCCGCCCGGCACGTTCATGTTACGTGTTCTGCAGGTTCAGCACTTCATGCGTTTAACTTTACCCATGGATGCACAATAACAACGGACCCATATCGTCTCACTGTCATCCCACGGAGCTGTATTAATGGATATATTGCACATTTTTGCTGTAATTCATCATTTGTAAAATATTATACTACATGGGCTGTATGATTAAATCTTGTACCGTAACTGTTGTATTAAATAAAGTTAATATTACTAGATGAATGTCCCTGTAGCTTCTTATTGCACTAAGAAGCTTATTGCACTGTATATATATATATATATATATATTGTAGTGCCGAGAGATAGGGAGTCAGAGGCGGTGCATCGAAGGTGCAAAGTTGTCTTTAATAGAGAGCTGCAAAGGACATGTTGTCGGGTCGCAGCCCGGGACGACAAGAGGAAGACCCAGGAGGGCACACAATATATATAAGGAACACACAACAGGTCCGTGTGGAAACAAAACCCCAATTGTAGTTCCATGTGTGAATTATGAAGCAGTGTATCAATACGTGGTCACCACACAAGCCCCCCCAGAATTCAAATATGGCAAAATAAATCCTCGCGTCCGTGGAGGAAGCACCACAGGGGCCGAGGAGGGCGGGGTCGCAATTGAGGACCGGGCCATGGAACGGGCCGACGAAAGGAGGCCGCATGAGAGGGTAGGGACCCTAACGAGGGCGAGGGCACCCCCACCGGGGGCGGGCCGGATCGGGCCGTTGTAAGGGGGCTGCAGTAGGTGTCGTGGCGAACCCAGCAGGAAAAAGCGCTGCCCGGCCGCAGGCGAAGGCACGGCGGCGGCGGGCATGAAACCCCCGGAAGGACGGAGCGGAATCCCAGGAAGGCAGGAGCAGTCATCCCGGGAGGAAGGAGTCGTGGACAGGGGAGAAGCCAGACGGAGCGCCGTCCGAAGCTGCCGTCGAGGCCAACCGTGAGCCGCGGTAAGAGGAGAGGCCAGGCAGGGTCCCGGAGCGCGCCACCCACGGGCCAATAAAGGCATGGGCGACGTCCGAAACCGCCGAGGCGAGACGGGGTCCAGAAGCGTGCCACCCAGGCGCCGATGAGAGCGCGGGTGGCGTCAGAAGCCGCCGTCGAGGTGTTGAAACGGCGAGAGGGTCCACACGAGGCCGACCAGACATGGTCGAACCTCCTCTCAGGCACCAGAAAAAGCTCAAAAAGGGCCGTACTGTCCACGGTCCAAAAAAGGTAGGTGAAATCGTGAGAGGATCCACACGAGGCCGACCAGACATGGTCGAACCTCCTCTCAGGCACCAGGGAAAAAAAACAAAAAACTCAAAAGGTCGATAGCCGTTAGCAGCTAGCCGTTAGCCGCTAGCTGGCAGCCGTCGGTAGCCGCTAGCCGTAGCCGTTAGCTAACGAGGTTAGCTGCTAGTCGTCGAAGGCTAGCGCAGCCTGGACGTGCAGCCGCACGAGCAGAAGAAAACAGCCCCAGGAGGTAGCAATCGGGTTCATCCCTACCCAGCAGGTCGTGCATCGTCTCCCTGTTGGTTGGAAGACCGATGCGGGAATGGCGAGCAACGTCCCCAGCCATTCTGCGAGGCGTGCACCGAGCCTCAGTCCGCGTGCCGGTGGCAGCAACGGACGATTCCAAAAATCCCCGGCATTTCGAGAAAGAAACCTGAGTTTCCTTTGCCGTGTTCGGGTCCGTCTCGGAAACTTCTGCGAGACTTATATGTCAGGGTCACCAATGTAGTGCCGAGAGATAGGGAGTCAGAGGCGGTGCATCGAAGGTGCAAAGTTGTCTTTAATAGAGAGCTGCAAAGGACATGTTGTCGGGTCGCAGCCCGGGACGACAAGAGGAAGAGCCAGGAGGGCACACAATATATATAAGGAACACACAACAGGTCCGTGTGGAAACAAAACCCCAATTGTAGTTCCATGTGTGAATTATGAACCAGTGTATCAATACGTGGTCACCACAATATATATATATATATATACAGTGCAATAATTCTTTCACGCTAAATGAAGCTCTGTTGCTTGGATATCACTAGATCCTGTTACAGCGTAATATAAGTACATAACAATTGATGTGCACATTAGCATAATTACTAGCTAGCCGCTAGCTGCTAATTGCCGCCTCGTTAATATCAAATCCATCATAAAAACAAGCCATTACCATGCTGTCATGAACGTGCGGTGCTGTTACGTGTACACAAATTGACGTGCTTCATGTGAACGAGCATTTTGGTTAAAGTTGCGCATGCGCTATGAGCGCACATACGAGTACTTCTCAGGCATGCTGGGTAATCTGTGACGTTTCGCTCTCTCAAAAGTTGGGCCATTTTATCATCATGCGCCAATGAGCAACCCTCATAGGAATGAATGAGGCCCCGCTTCCCACGCTGTATCCAGTTCTTATTATACATCCATGACTTGAACCCATGGATGCTTGAACCGGAGCAGCGAAGGAGTGATGAAGTATTTAGAGATCTGAGTCCAGCGGGCTGCTTGTGTTTCTGTTCATCATATGACCAGCAGATCCTGTGTGAACGCTCTACGTTAGTCATTGGACGTCCGACAACATGCACACTAACTTATATTGCAGCTATAGGCTATACTTTGGTTTAAATTGCGTGAATAAACTAGCTAGAGAGCTAAAGTTAATTACATTCATCCAATGTCAGAAGGATTACCTTTTAACAAACGTTGTAATGCTTTTCTTTCATTTCAATTTGAGTAAAACATTGAAGATAAAACATTGTATTGTTTTCTTTTTACACTGACTCAGCTATAATGAAAAGACTACGTCAGTTGAAGCTCATCTTTGGTAAGGAAGAGACAGGACAGGCAGAGAGAAAGAGAAAGACAGAAAGTGATGGAAGTCAGGGAGGAACTGCAGGTACAGTCACACAAAAGAATGTAGGCTTAATAACCCCGTCTATTTGTCCATCTATAACAATAGTCTTCATTCCATAGGCATCATTTTAAAACAACATACATCTATTGCAGTTACGATGTCATAATAACATACAATTATATAAAACACCATTTGCTTACATCTTTGTTCTCTTTTGAGAATCAAACAAAATGCAAACAAACAAGTGAAATGAACTAAATTGCTGAATTGCTTTTAATTCACTGGCAGGAGCGACAAGTGAGAAGGAGCAAAAAGTGAACAACGAGGGAGAGATTGAACAAAGAGAAAGAGTAGAGTACAGAGAGAGTAATGAACAGGAAGAAGACAGAGACTCAAGAAGATGGAAGAGAGGGTGCAGGTTATGGAAAGGAGAGAGACATGGAAAATTAATGTTGACAATGTTTTGTGATCATTTTAGCTCTTCTGCATGTCCAGATCATTAATAGTAACAATCAACTGATTCTTATGTATTACACTTTCAAAACGTTATTTATGCTGACATTGTCAGCCCACTGACATGGTTTGAAATCAATATATTATCCAATTTGTGACCCCCTTCAGGACTTAAAAAGCACCTAACTAGATCATGAAAATCCCAAAGGTCTTGGAGGGTATCCCCCGAACCCCCCTAACATGTTTGGACCTCGGTATTTAGGAAATCCTGGATACGGCCCTGTCGGTGATTGGATGTTTTAGCCGCAATGCAGGTACAATAAAACAGTTTAGTGCCGGATGTACAAATATATTAATAGGAGGATGTGCAAAACAGAAAAACTAATGACCCTGTATTTAAACATTAAAGAATACTTTAGGTTAAGGTCTTCTTTTAAATAAGAAAAAAACTTTGGGGGTATCTACAGATAAATATTAAGCTTGACAAAGTACTTAACGTCTAATATATTGCTTTCCTGCAATGTTAACTATGTTGAAGCACTTATTTTAACTGATATTATACACATTAATTAAAATCTTATGTATGTAGATAGTATAATAAATGTGCAGAATATGACAGTTTAATGGTGAATTATGTCACTATGGTGATAGATGTCTTGTAATGCACTGTTGAGGAACCTGCGACCCAAGTTTTTCATTCATTGCATAACTACACCGTAGTTGTGTATATGATATGTCTATAAACCTTAGAAAATCTTGAAATCTTGAAAGGGATGTGCAAAATAGCCATTATATACAGTTTTGAATTAACGAGTAATGAATATACTTTATAGAGATCTGCAGATAAATGTTTAGTCTTCTCAAGCACCAACTCATCAAATATCTCGCCTGATGGTTGGCACTTGACAATCACCTTCCCTGAATTTTACTCAGGTGTAACTAAAGTCTGATTTAAGGGTTGTTTATATTTCACATCATTAATCAGATTCTGTAAAGTAACTAAAATAAATGTATTGGAGTAAAAATAACAGGTTAACCGCTGAATTATAGTGGAGTAGAATTACAAAGAAACAATGAACTGTCATGTGGGTATATATTAATGCTGCCCATTATGGACACAAGCAATTTTCACCCATTTATTAATTATATGTTTTAAATTTGATAACACCAATGTGTTTAATACTGGCAACTTCTAATTGTGGGAAAGAAGTCTTTTAAAACTACAATTCCCAGTAGAGAAGTGCCATAGAACATGTTGCAAAACACAATAGCCAGCATCTGTAGGTCCAGTTTTGGATAGTCTGCCGTGGTTTCATTCCATTTCAAAGAGCTGTCTGACGCTCGGCGTAACCTTGGCACACTGCCACTCGAACATCCAATCCCAGAGCTTGAAGATTAATCACAGGGTTTGTGAAGCAACGGGACAGTAGTCCCAAACGATAGCTGAGGATTATAGTGTAGTGTCTTCGGCCATCCTAAACTCCTAAATGTTTTTGGGATTTCATATCGCATTAACACCATATCCCAACGTGCATTGCGGCTAAAACATTCAAATCACCGAGCTTCAACCATAGCTGAGGATCTTGGGTAATCAGTTC